>NC_039367.1:37589009-37901114 GCF_003573695.1 Papaver somniferum | reverse complement strand
GAAGGAACTTCGTACCGTAAAAGCTTTGGAGGTGATCTATTACGATGTCTGGCAAAGGTGGAAATCCCAATAATGTTGAAAGAGACACATGAAGGTGAACACCAAGGGAAGAAGAAAATATTCCTCCAGATACACGAGAAGTATTACTGGCCAACTGTGGAAGATGATGCAGCGACGTTTGTTCAAAAGTGTCACGAGTGCCAAATTCACGGAAGCCTCATCCACACACCTTCTACTCCCCTACAATCAGTGAGTAGTCAGTGGCCATTTTACATCTGGGGACTTGACATCATTGGGAAGATTAACCCGCCATCATCAAAGAAGTATGAATATATCATAACTGCAATAGAGTAGTTTACTAAATGGGTTGAAGCCATTCCTTTGAGAGGAACTAGTGAAGCGACAATTGCAGCATTTATTAAGGAATACATCATTTGTCGTTTTGGCGTGCCTAAGCACATCATTACTGATAATGGCACTCCCTTCGTCAACATGCAAGTACAAGAGTTACTCGAAGAATACGGAATTCAGCAAGTCTTCTCTACTCCTTACTATCCCCAAGGGAATGGGCAAGCCGAGAGTACCAACAAGACTTTAATCCGAATTCTCAATCGAACAGTGCATGATAATCCACGGACATGGCACGAACAACTGCCCATAGCAGTATGGGCATATCGAGCGGCACCTAGAAGCTCTACAGGCGTCTCCCCCTATTCACTTGTCTATGGCGCGGATGCAGTTCTCTCAGCAGAGATCAAAATTTCGTCGGCCAGAATTATAGCAGCAAGTGGAGTTCAATGGGATGAAGCCGCAACATCAAGTGACAGAATAGCAAAGCTAGATACTCTGGACTCCAAGATAACTAAGGCGGAAGAACATGCTCAGGTATACATAAATAGGGTTTCCAGGGCATACGATAAGGCCGTAAAACCTCGAGTTTTTCAAACAGGAGATTTGGTATTGAAGACTGCTAAGCACATTCAACAAGACATGTCTGAACCGAAGTTCTCTCCAAAATAGGAAGGACCTTATGTGGTTACCAAAGCATATAACAGATGGTACTACAAGATTATCAAAGAAGATGAAGGCAAATTGGAAGCGGTCATCAATGGAAAATGGCTCAAGGAATACTACACGTGACCATCACTCCATCTCTCGCCGTTTCACGACACGACCAACCAGGCATTTTCCGTTTCCCTCGTTTTTGAGTTATCAAAATTTCATCTAGTCAGAACGTATTAATGAAAATTCCATTTGCTTTTCCCGAAAACCAATACAATTCAAAAAACAAAAATGTTCAGAACCCAAAAGAAAAATCAGACATTCTCATGGCTGCACATTCAAAATAACAACTCAAAAAAGACCATCCAATAAGTTGTAGTTTCTTGAAAGCATTATTTTCAGCCTGTTTTGGTACCTTTCAGTCATACTCTTCAAATCCCGGATTGCCTGTTCCACCTTTTGAGATTCAGCACTCAGAGCCTTTTCCTATTCCAGAATATCCTTTGTAGCAGGAACGACGTTGGCAAAGATGCTGGCTCGATCAACTTTAACAATGTCAAGACGGTGCCGCATCCAGCTTACGTTAAACTTCAGGGATTCACAGGTAGATACCATGTTTTCCCACTTTTCAACAGTTGCTTCAGTGACGTCGCGAATGTATGTGCCTTCTATTTCAACAATCATGGGCAGAAGACAGTTCACTGTAGTGACCAACGCGGACGAACAATGCTGCACCACATTCCTGGTTGCAATGTGGTCGTATCTTCTCCATATTTTCATGTACAAAGCCACGAACTCCTTCCGCACTAAGAATCTACTTACACTTTGGTAGCTAGAAGATAAACACTTCATGTGGATATCGAACGACAAACCTTTATTGGGATATTCGTAGCAAGAAATACCCAAATCAGCATTTTCCAGGTCTGCAGCAGTTGGCGTACTCGAGTTTGAAGGAAGAGGTGTGGTCAGATCGTCGTCATCAACCACGGTCACGCATGTTCCAACTGGGTACCTCTACACAAAAGAAAATCTCTCTTTGTTAACTACTGATGGTGGCAAGCAAATATCTATTTGTCAGTGAAAAGCATACCGGAATAGTCTTCTTGACTCGGATGACCCGGATGGGGGAGTTGTCACAAGACCCAGAAGTTCGCCCACTCTAAAAGAAAAAAGAAGCAGCGATGTTATGAGGAAAAGTGGAATTATCACTTCAAAATCAGGAGATAATTAGAATCATACTCTGGAAGCGAGCCGCCTGCGTTTGACTGAGGAATCCGGCTGAATCGAGGATGATTCACTTCTGTACGACATAATGAAGAGATATGAATTCAACGAGAAGGGTCTTTATTCTGAACTGAGAGGAACAATCTAGTTTTATCTGCATATATATTGAGGAAACCCTAAGAAGAAACAGATGCCGAACAACCCCAACGAGACTTATCCGACAACCAAGGATTCAACCCTGACTGGGTAACGTTTCTCATCGAAACCCTAAGGAAGACCGGAAGGAAACGACCAGATAGTCAAAGGACAGATGCGTCTCCATCTTGAAGCCATGGCAAAAAACACATCCTGAGGATATGAGGTAGCCACTTTCCTGGTAATATTTACTTACTCTAGCTTGGCCTTTTATCGCTTTTCTGTCACTATTTCATGCTTACCCCGCAACAATGCCACTGTTACGTGCTAAGCATGGGATTTAATGTTGATGGTGGTTTTTAGTTCAGGGATAAATTTTTAAAACCCTGCATTTAATGTGTCGTCACTCTGCAAGGAAACAGAGCTATGTAAAAGTGATGAGTGTTCAAACTCTTCACTGGCGCATTTATTGAGCAACTCAATATTTTCTCATGAAATTTGTCCAGAATGGTGCATGTAGTAACAATCCCAGATATTCTATAAATTTTGGCGCCTTGCCTGTACTACTCAGTTAATATAAGTTTCTTTGAATGCTTTCTGTGCTATGTTCCCCGGCTGAACCCTTAATGTTGATATGGCATGACAATTTGTGTTCACTCGCAGCAGAGTAGCACGAATTTCCAAGTATCAAGGTTAAGGTCCTTGCATAAAGTATTAATCGGAAATCATAGTGCTCTCTGGCAATGAACTTAAAGGACTCTGTGTCAACACATAAAATCCAATCAATTTTGTGATAATTCACAAGATTCAGATATTATCCTGACTAGTTTGCAGAAATTAGGGTTTTGCGCCTTGCACAATATATTAGACCCCGTTGGTCAAAATTAAGCTTAGGCGAACTAAGCAATTAATCCGCCAAGGATTAGTAGGTGCAAAATCCTACCCAAAATCAGAAAACAAGGAATAAAAAGAGCCGCGGAATAAGAGCAGCAACAAAGGGAGTTGTGGCCATGCCTTACGCCAGCCTTCGCCATTTGCAAATTATCCACTCCCCGTGTTGCCCGACCAACCTTATTTCCCCTTCGACCAATCAGGTCTCCTTAAACCCGCCACACGTTGGCTGGGCCCATACTTGTCGGCCCTGTTTCCCATCGACCGATCAGGTCGCTTTAAGTCCGCCACACGCACACTAGAAGTGTGTCCACGCCCACGCTTGGCCGCCCCCTCTTTTTTCGACCAATCAGGTCGCTCTAAACCTGCCACAGTATCAAAAGAGGCAAAGTTACGCCAGAAGGTCACAGTGCCAAATTGGCTTTCCAAAATCCGCACCAACATGCTAATTGGCATGCTAAACATGCCAAACGTGCCATTCTGCTCCGGCGTGCTAGTGGCATACCAAACATGCCATGTCGCGCCAATAAACTAATTGGCATGCCGAACACGCCAAACATGCCAAACGTGCCACTTTTCCGCAGTAGCATGCCGAACATGCCAAACATGCCAAACGTACCACTTTGTCGCAGTAGCATGCCAATCGTGTCAACATGCCATAAATAGCGCGCCAACGTGCTAAACCACTTCTTGTTCGTGGCCAACGCCATGATGTGCTTAAATTAGGGTTTTCTAGTCGGAAGCACGACTCTACTTTAGGCGCGTTAACCAAAACCCTAATATCCAATTGTGGCTCAAATCACGCCACTTTGGGCCCTACAACATGCCACGAGCCATGCAGGACCCAGGAAACCCCAGGAATGGCGCCATATCATAGCCAATCGTGACAATACTTGCTCCTGCGGCTGTTTCCACATGATGGCTTGGTTATGGTTACTTTGGCGTGGCTCTGACACCGTTTGCATAAAAGGCCGTTGTGCCACGGCCGCATGCCGCATGTCGTATGCTCTAATTAGGGCTTCGGCATGCCAAACCCTAATTTAGGCAAAGTTGTTATGCAAACCAAGCCAAATAATGTTCCACAGAGCATTGGGATTGATGTGGCAATTGGAACTGATGTTTCCACACTACATTTGGGTCTAACACCAATGTGCCAAAATCTAGCGGCCATGGCTACGCCAGGCGCTACTTGCACCACAGGCATGCGCTAAAAGCGCCACTACGCCATTGACATGTGCCAATGGCGCCACTGTGCTATTGTCAGCCGCCAACAGGATGTGGCCTAATCAATGGCTACCCTTTCTCATGAGTTACAATCTCAGTCGTCCAAGTTCACAACGGAATTGACAGGCTTGTGGAAAGTTTTAGGCGACCATCCAAGACGAGCCTAATAGCATCACATGCTATTTTCCTACGACAAGTCTCTTGACTTTGACTTACCAAATGTAGCAAACTGCTACACGCTTTGCACGAAAACACTCGAGACATCAAACATGTCACAAAATGGGGGATACTCATCAGGGTATTGGTTTGGCGGTTTACAACGTGCGGCGTACAACACGCCCATTATATGAAAGTGTCAGGAAACATGGTAGTTAGTGGTGGCAAGAAGTAATGGGTGTAAACAAACCCGTTTCCTTCATTGTGGAAGCTTGGTTTCTGGCAATTGCACATTACTCCACTCTTCCATCACTCAATCACTCCCACTTCCTACGGGACCAGGGTGCGTTCAATTATGACTTGTATAAATAGGTTTCACCTATTTCCACCAAATAACAAGTTTTGGTTTGAACAACAACACAGTATCCAGAAAATACCAAAAAACTGATAGCTTTCGTTCCGCAAGCCAGTTCCAAATTCTGATACAAGTCATAAAATAGCCACACCTTCAGAATTAACCATTAGGGTCTCAACACCTTCTTCTCTTCCTTCCCTTAGACCAACCCTTCTCCTTCACTTTGTGACCGAAGCAAGACTGGAATGGCCATTTCTTGGTATAGGCCAGGATTGTACAGATTGATCTCTCGAATCTAAAGTACTCCCATGCAGTGCATTTGTTTTAGGTTTAGGTTTGTTTCTCATCCACACACCCAAATTTACCAAAACTAGCAGAAACAGTTTTTACCCACAAACAGGTACAAAGCGGGGTTTAAATCAGATGAAACAAGAGTTAGGGTTTCCTTAAAGAATTCCAAATGGAATTAGAAGAAGAAATTGGTGATGGTGTTGATTCGAGTATTAATTCAACTCTTAAGAAGAGGTGAGTTAAATTTAGGGTTTTGTAATTGATTTATTATTTTATATGAAATTGAGCTAATTGAATCAATTAATAATTGTGTTTGGTTCTGATTGGAGTGAAAATGGTTGTATGAGGTTAAATTTTGATTTCATGGGGAATTAGGGTTCAATGGGCGTGTTATGTTGGTGGTGGTAAACATGGATTTTCAAGTACATGTGTTGTTTGAAGTTGGAATTACAGGTGGTGATAGTTATGCTGAGTTGGTTTGGATGGTAATGATGGTGAAGTTGAATCCCTAGAGGTAGCGACGTTGAACTAAGAAAGATGCATGAAAGAAATAAAGTTGTAACTGTTGGAGGAGATAATCTTGAGTTGCAATAATGGAGTTGGTGAGGAATTAAATGTTGGAGTTGGATTTCAGTTGTGTGCAGTTGTAGAATGGTTAAGGTTCTGGTGGTGGAGTTGCTAGTGGATATTGCAAGTGGTTGTAATGTTGTTATTGAGAGATTGTTGTTGTTGTAGCTTTAGATAATGATTAGCATGTGTTGGTAATCACTGTATACCAAGCAATAACCAGCTTATTATAAGTTGCTTGAGTTGAGCTCAATTATGGGTGGTTTTGAAATGAGATTGTTACAGCATAGCTCGGTTGAACCCACCAAGCGTTGGTATGTCAAGTTTGGCTGTCATATTTTAGTGAACAAAAACTCATTTAAAGAGTCGCTTGATTATTTACTAGAGTCAACTTTGTATAGGTTAGCTTGAAAGTATTAGGATATGAGATATTACAAGTATTATGTGAAGACTTGAAGAATGTGAAGAAGTAAGGAGCTACAACGACGAAGACATCTTTCCACTTGAGGTTAGTAATATTTGACTTGAACTGTTTCATTCCCTAACTACATTTCAAGTCGTGCATATTGAAAACGTAACTGCGAACCTGTGAATGATTATACTCTAGTTAGACATAGTATTAAGGAATTACAATACGAAGTATAATGTCTATCTTTTGAACTTCGTATATAAGACATCGACATAATCATATGAATGCTATTGTGATTATGTATGTATGGGTGAAGATTTCGTCCTAGAAAACAATGTTTTACATTCGTTTAAAGAAAGTAAATTCATAAACTTGTTTTGTGAATTGAAAGGAAAATTTCTAGTCTTATTGGTATTATTATTTATTGCATATCTTTTGAATTACCAATATGTGTGTTTAGTATAACCTCTCATAACTTGTTTATGTATCTTGGTAAAAATATTCATAAGGCCTGACTTTTGTATTGGTATGACTTTTATTAGTGAAACCGATATTGAGTAATCACCTAAGATGGTAAAATCGATATCTTGAATTTGGTGTGACTGAATACTAGCCATTAGGTAACGATCCTAGTAAGAGGTGTGACCGATCACAAGAGAGAGTGTACTCGATCCTTGTAAGAGGTTTAACAAGTTTAGTAAGTTGGTGTAACCGATACTATAACTTGGTCAACCGATCACAAGTTTTACCATAAGAAGTGGTAATTTTAGAAAAGTTGTTGCGACACCTGTAGTAGGACAGAGGACTGATAGCGATGTCCGCGGACCGATTTACGATGTCTCTGTCGCTGACGTTCGTCAAGCAGGCCAAGTGGATTGGCCAGGGTCTTCTTCGACTAATGAGACCTCGATCCCGAAGCCTGCAGAGTATCTTTTTGATAGGGGCCTCTAGCTGTATGGGGAATTCGTTGCTGAAAGATCCCGCCCAGTGTTCCCTTCTTTCTCCCGCCGCCTTCCGAGTATACAATGACAACTTCTGGATCGTTACACTCATGCCCGATCGTGAGACTGCGTCCGATGGCTACTCCCAGAAATTAATTCCTTCTTAGATCATCTGGATCCTTTCATCCTCTTTATCCCGTTGCTGTAGTTTCTGCAAATCTCCGGTTGGTAACCAAGAAACTCTATTTAGTCGAGGAAGCTATCCTAGTACTTAGTTAGCCATTTTATGGTAACTAGTGTAACCGATCCTAGTACCCACTTGGAGGTAGAACCGAAACTTTATGTTGAGGTAAAACCGTGAAACCCATTAATGGTGATTTGATAGGATGATCAATTACATAGTTCTTAGAAGTCAGATGAACCAATTCTAAACTTGTTTGGAAGTGTGGCAAATCGGTTCCAAGATTGTAAATATGAAAAAGGATTTTACAAAGTAAAGATGTCGACATACTTTGAACATGTGCAATAACTCTTATCTTTTATTGTTCAAAGATATTCCTTAATAGCTAAAGGAGAATCCCGGATCGAAATAAATTGAGAATCTTTTAATTAAGGTTTTTTGTTTCATATGCTTTTAATTTACAGCAATTAAAATGCATATCTTTAGAAAATAAAAATTAGTAATGTGCATTTACTACTTGGAGTTTTTCTACTGAGATTTCGGTCATTAATTGGACAGAGTATTTCCAGGAATTATGAAAACCGATTTTTGGCTTTATTGCATATCTTTGAGAATATTCGGATTTGGAAATTCCTTGGTGTCCAAACTTCCTTGGTCTATAAATATTGAAGTTTGCATTTCTAGCAAACTAATCCTCAGAGCCAGCAAAACTACCTAGTTGTGTTGTTACTGGTGGAGCCGCCTATTCGGAGAGGAAAGTACCCTAATTGGAGAAATCTCTTACGACCGCTCAGTTTAAAGACTTCTTTGGGATTGAGAAGCTCTATTAGTACCGTTGGTGGGAAACTAGATAATTACAGTTTATTATTAGTTTTCGATTGATTTGATTGACTAACGGTGGTTGAACTTTGATTGCACCTAGTTTATTTATGCTTGAGAATCTTCCCTCCTGATATAAGTGAAAAATTGGGGGTACAACAACCACGCCCAATATTTCGATTAGCAATCTGTATGGACTAACTCCAATATACTTTTAAGAGAATCAACTAGACAGTCAGACTCAATCTTAATAAAAGTATATCAAATAGTTATATCTCAATTTCTCGATTCAATACTTACTCAAGCAAATAGAAATCTGCGAGTCTAATTGAATACAAGAGAAAACACTTGAACGGTACCAAAGACCAATGTTCAAGGATCAATCAATTTCAATCAATAACCAAAGGTTGGATTTCCCAATTGATCGATTTGAGCACACAACCTGTGATATTTCAATTATATAAAAAAATATAATGCGGGAAAGAATTAACACAGACACAAGAAGTTTTGTTAACGAGGAAACTGCAAATGCAGAAAAACCCCGGGACCTAGTCCAGATTGAACACATATTGTATCAAGCCGCTACAGACACTAGCCTACTACAAACTAACTTCGGTCTGGACTGTAGTTGAACCCCAATCAATCTCACACTGATCCAAGGTACAGTTGCGTTCCTTACGTCTCTGATCCCAGCAGGATACTACGTACTTGATTCCCTTAGCTGATCTCACCCACAACTAAGAGTTGCTACGACCCAAAGTCGAAGAATTTAACAAACAAATCTGTATCACACAGAAAAGTCTAGGTAATAGATAAATCTGTCTCCCACAGAAATACCTACGAGTTTTTGTTCCGTCTTTTGATAAATCAAGGTGAACAGGAACCAATTGATAACCCAGACTTATATTCCCGAAGAAAAATCTAGAATTATCAATCACCTCACAATAATCTTAATCGACTAGCGAAAGAAGATATTGCGGAATCACAAACGATGAGACGAAGATGTTTGTGACTCTTTTAATCTTGCCTATCGGAAAAATCAATCTCAAGCCAATCTTACGATTGTACTTAGCACGATAGAAACAACAAGATCAGATCACGCAACTACAAAGAAAATAGTTGGGTCTGGCTTCACAATCCCAATGAAGTCTTCAAGTCGTTAACCTACAGGTTATAGGTAGAAACCTAAGGTTAAAGAAGAATCGATTCTAGCATATACAACTAGTATCACACAGGAGTGTGGGGATTAGATTTTCCAGTTGCTAGAGTTCTCTTTTATATAGCCTTTCAAATTAGGGTTTGCAATCTAAGTTACCTTGGTAACAAAGCATTCAATATTCACCATTAGATGAAAACCTGATTAGATTCAAGCTAATATCTTTCAACCGTTAGTTCAAAACTTAGCTTGTTACACACAAATGAAATGCAGGTTTTAGGTTTGTTTAACCGTACCCAAACATGTACATTTGGTTGGTTCAACAATAGTTAACCAAATGGTTAGCCATATGAGCATTTTCATATCAACCATATTCTTCTTTACTATAACTAGTTCAAATGACTCAAATGAACAAGTTAGAGATTTGTTCAATTGCTTAGATCTTATAGAAGTATATAAGACACAATCGAAGCAAAAATGATTTGATTCACTCGAATCGATTCATGAACTTTATAGCCACGGTTTGCAAATATGCATTCCTTAGTTTATATAAGTTTAAGTTCACGAATAATCGTTTTCAGAAAATAACCAACCTAAGTACGCGGACTTAAGTACCCGGAATAAGTTTGTTTTCAATTCACAAACTCCAGAAGATTTTCACAGGACGTGAACTTCCGATGGTGCGCGTACTGGTACACGGACTTTAGTTCTGGTTTTCCTGATCAGCAAAGTACGCATACTTTGGTTCAAGGAATAAGGACTTACACATGCATGAGTTATCACACAATGTTTATATCCAACAATGGTTATATATTCTAAACTATCATTTCAATCATTGAAACATTCTTAGAGGACATATAATTATTATTCACAAACCATTTTTTGTCAAAGAAATTTTTAAATAATTGAAACTTAATAACTTTCGTCACTAGTAAAGATGAATTTGGCCAAAGCGAAAGCTTACCAACACATATTTCGAGAAATAGATAAGCGAGATAAATTCGGATCGAAATAGCAAATGTGTATAATCAAAGTCTATATAGCAATACGACTTTTGTCTCGAGATAAGAGATAGAGTATATGGACTTTTGATTGATAGATAAGTTCAGGTCTCTACATATCTTTTAGTCGATGAAGTTCCACCAGTTCCTTGAGTAGTTCTTCGTCTTTGTATGATGATCTCCATGGAGTCTAGAGCTCAACTACACTTTCTATCCTAGTCTGAGACTTAGCTATAAGTAGACTAGAAATCAAGACTTATAGTTTTGATCACTAATATTGACAAACATGCTTGAGATAGAAACGCATGCGAGTTCGATCGAGCAGTGCTCTAACAATCTCCCCCTTTTTCAATTTTAGTGACAAAACTATCAATACATATGGAATAGAAAAAATAGATATAAACTTTTGTAGCTTCTCTTCCACATGCCTGATCTTCTTGGTTCTTCAACATTACTCGAAATCTTCGTCACTTCCAAGTACTCCAATGATCCCAAAGGTTGTAAGTTTAGTATCATTGTTGTTGAAAATCCGTAGCCATAACAATGAGAAAACAAGAATTCTCAATCATTGTTACACAGTGTCATAGTATTATTATACAACATCAAAGTTTAATTGTACCACAACTTCGACAACAATACTATGGTGATATGTATCACTCCTCCTTAGTCGATACTCCATATCACATGGAAACTACTCCCCCTTACATAATGATCTGAAAACCATATGTATTTTTAGTGTGAACTACACATTAATTCTCCCCCTTTTTGTCAATACAATTAGCAAAGGTACGAACACTAGCGGGATCCTAATGAATTTTCTATAGAGATATTTCATGACCAAACGCAAGAAAATATCAACTTTTTAGATGCAATCATATAGCCGAAGCTAAATGCTTTCTTCAAGGAAGTTATAAAGATACAAGATAACCCCTATAATATTCCACAGCCGCACTCCCCACAAAGATTTGGCAATTAAGCACAAGTTCAATTAAGAACTCTCACCTGTAAAATGTCATTCCCGAAAGAACAACAAGAGCGACCTTACTTTCACAGGAAAAGAAGGATTTCTTTTGACATAACAAATTACATACGAATATGAATTTGAATCCAGAAAATACTCAATCAAATTAACCTCAAGAAAACCCATGATTAATTTAATCGGAAATGCTCAACATAAGAGAACTTACAGAGCCGTACAGTATATACATAAAAATATGGATCAGGGAAGATCAATACTGCGGAATAGACAAGGATTCATTCTATTTTCCATCACTATTTGCACAATGACATACAATAGACATAATCCTCGTAAACAAAAGTTCATCCTATCTTCCATCAATATTTTCATAATGACATACAATAGGCTTAAAACTTTTGTAATGTCAAAAGTTCATTCATTCTTTTATCAATACATGCATATCGACATATGAAAGACTTAACTTTTGACAAGGTATGGGACAATCATAGTTCACAGACGCAAACACACATATCCCATAAAAAATTGCAATATATAAAATCATAAAGATTAATACTGCAAAAATCATCTTCCAAACAATTTTAGAATTTAAACCAATAAACCTAAAAACATGAAGATGAAAACGTTGGACATAGATATGTGTAATCACAATAATGGCTATTCCAAACTCTAGTTATCCTTCTTAAATAAAAACAAGAATAAAAATTCTCATAAGAAGTTTCTTAGACAAAACACCATCTATCCAAGACGTGCAATAAGAGATCGAACACAAACAAATTCATCATTGGCTTCCTTCAGTTTGATCTTCACAAACTCGATATTCTTTATGGCAATTGCAAATTGATCACGCATGACTTCAAAATCTTTAAGAAGATTTCCTACCAGCTGTGATGACATCTGAACTGATTGCTTGTTTTCATGATCAATTGCATGATAGCAATTTATAAGAACATGGTTCTCATAAAACTCAGAATATTGTTTTCTTCATTCTCAACTTCCTTTTTGCTTCCATCCATAGTTTGCACCATTATCTCACAGGAGACTATTGACGTTACCGAACGAGTATATATCAACAAAGAACTTCATTATATATATATATATATATATATATACATGTATGAGATACATATATGGAAACCCTAGGGTTACTTGTTTAAGGTCGGTAATGGGCCAGGTACGCAAACGCTCAAGGTTATGAACCAGGTTCCAAACCATTTAGGCAATGGAGCCTTAATTAAGAAGGTCTTTGACAGAAACAGATTGACAAAAGTCTTTAATTCAGTGGAATATAAGATTATTTTTGAGAGACAACAATTTAACTGTCAGTGGAAGAAATGCTGAAGATAAAACTTCAGTAAAACAACAGAATAAGATTTTCTCAAGAGTTTTGATCAACATTACTTCATTATGATAAGAAAGCTAGAGTAGGACTCTACTTAAAAAGATCATTTTATGAACCAAGCGAATACTACAAGAACCATTTTTGTCAAGAAGAGTCGCTTCTTGAACCCTATGTGCATCCTTATGAGGTTGTAACGAGGATGCACAATAAAGACTGGTCAGATTGTAGTCTGAGCATATAGATCATCAACTTTTTCCTTCTCTGAATCACAAGAAGGATTAACAGGATTAATCTCAATATAATTATTACAAGGAGGACAATACGTACCTGAAGATGTCTTCCTTAATTTTTTGATTTTCCGTTTGAGACTATTTATACTGGTTCTTATATCTGAAGCATGATTGTTGATGTGTATGTAATCAGAAGCAGATACTTTGGACTCAGTGTGTTCTTTACCAATGGATAAAGGGATTGAACCATTATTCTTCCTTTGACGTATTTTTCTCTTTACTGTAGCATCATGATTCTTAGTCGTCCATATGACATTTTTTCTTCCACGATCATAGAAGGAATTATTATCATACATATAACTAAGAAAGGACTTAACATAGTACTCTTTCAAATTTGAGACTATGATGTTTTCAGCACAGAGAGAAACAGGTTTGATTACTTCTTTTGACATCCATATGAGAATGTTATGAAGTTTTTCATTTCTCATCCGAAAACGACATTTCCTTTCAACATGACCTTTGTTTCCACAGTAGTAGCAGTTGAAGGTAGAGTTTTTGACGAATCTCCTCTGACATGTTTTTGAAGTATGACAATCTTTGTTCACAGGAACATCAGCTGTAGCAGGTGTTTTTTCACATAGCGAATTGTCATTAGCACATACAAAATTGATCTTACCAGTTCTTGGAGCGTCTATTCCTTTATATCCCAAACCACGTGTATCACGATGTTCTTTACATGCTCCTAACATGGAAGATAATTTTGTAGAGGTAGTATTGAATCTTTTCAGATTCTATTCTAGTGATTTTTCTTTGTTTACAGCTCCAGCTAGATCATCCTTCAATATTTTTTCTTTGGCAAGAAAAATACATTCTCTGTCATTAGAGTATTTCTGTTGAGAGTCATACTTTGCCTCGGATTCTGCAAGTCTTTCTTTCAACACACAAAAACTCTTCTGAAGTTTTTCACATTCAGTAATCTTTGAATGGACTTCTTCATCACGATTTTTAAGGATGGATTGTAAAAGTTTGTATCCACAATCGTATCCTTTAAGAGCTTCTTTAGTTTCCTGTTTTTACGACAGAGAGGAAACAAATATTCAGCCAAGTAAGCGGTTGACCCTTTGTTCTTTATAATATCGTCAAAGAGCATAATATAATGTGAGACCTCCTCATCAATACTTGATCCCTCGCCTGAATCACTGTCATCGGAAAATTCGTCCAATTATTTATCTAGGAGATTTTCACAGTTGACTTCGGATCCTGACACATGGTAAGATAAGAGAGATTTTTTGGAGGTCTCAAGGCTTTGAGCTGAATCAGAAGGGTTCTGATCTGGTTTTGCATAGTCAGAGATATTACAGTTGTCCATAGAGTCAGATCGCTACAAACACAGACTTGTAAGGTCTTTATATGTGTTTGCCTTCTCTGATACCAATTGAAAAAGCGGGGGTACAACAACCACACCCAATATTTCGATTAACAATCTGTATGGACTAACTCCAATATACTTTTAAGAGAATCAACTAGACAGTCAGACTCAATCTTAATAAAAGTATATCAAAGAGTTATATCTCACTTTCTCGATTCAATACTTACTCAAGCAAATAGAAATCTGCGAGTCTAATTGAATACAAGAGAAAACACTTGAACTGTACCAAAGACCAATGTTCAAGGATCAATCAATTTCAATCAACAACCAAAGGTTGGATTTCCTAATTGATCGATTCAAACGCACAACCTGTGATATTTCAATTATGTAAAAAAATATAATGCAGATAAGAAATAACATAGACACCAGAAGTTTTGTTAACGAGGAAACCGCAAATACAGAAAAACCTCGGGACCTAGTCCAGATTGAACACACACTGTATTAAGCCGCTACAGACACTAGCCTACTATAAACTACTTCGGTCTGGACTGTAATTGAACCCCAATCAATCTCACACTGATCCAAGGTACAGTTGCGCTCCTTACGTCTCTGATCCCAGCAGGATATCGAAGACTTTAATAAAAAAATCTGTATCACACAGAAAAGTCTACGGTAATAGATAAATCTGTCTCCCACAGAAATACCTATGAGTTTTTGTTCCGTCTTTTGATAAATCAAGGTGAACATGAACCAATTGATAACCCGGACTTATATTCCCGAAAAACAGCCTAGAATTATCAATCACCTCACAATAATCTTAATCGACTAACGAAAGAAGATATTGTAGAATCACAAACGATGAGACGAATATGTTTGTGGCTTATTTTAATCTTGCCTATCGGAGAAATCAATCTCAATCCAATCTTACGGTTGTACTTAGTACGATAGAAAAAGCAAGATCAGGTCACGCAACTATAAAGAAAATTGTTGGGTCTGGCTTCACAATCCCAATGAAGTCTTCAAGTCGTTAACCTACAGGGTCTCGGTAGAAACCTAAGGTTAAAGGAGAACCGACTCTAGATTATACAACTAGTATCACACAGGAGGTGTGGAGATTAGGTTTCCCAGTTGCTAGAGTTCTCCTTTATATAGCCTTTCAAATCATGGTTTGCAATCTAAGTTACCTTGGTAACAAAGCATTCAATATTCACCGTTAGATGAAAACCTGATTAGATTCAAGCTAATATCTTTCAACTATTAGATCGAAACTTAGCTTGTTACACACAACTGAAATGCACGTTTTAGGCTTGTGTAACCGTACCCAAACATGTACATTTAGTTGGTTCAACAATAATTAACCAAATGGTTAGCCATATGAGAACTTTCATATCAACCATATTCTTCTTTACCATAACTAGTTCAAATGACTCAAATGAACTAGTTAGAGAGTTTTTCAATTGCTTAGATCTTATAGAAGTTTACAAGACACAATCGAAGCAAATACAATTTGATTCACTCGAATTGATTCATGAACTTTATAGCTACGGTTTTCAAATATGCATTCCTTAGTTTATATAAGTTTAAGTTCACGAATAATCGTTTTCAGAAAATAACCAACCTAAGTACGTGGACTGGTACGCGGACTTAAGTACCCGGAATAAGTTTGTTTTCAATTCACAAACTCCAGCAGATTTTCACGGGACGTGAACTTCAGATGGTGCGCGTACTGGTACGCGGACTTTAGTTCCGGTTTTCCTGATCAGTAAAGTACGCATACTTTGGTTCAAGGAATAATGACTTACACATGCACGAGTTATCACACAATATTTATATCCAACAATGGTTATATATTCTAAACTCTCATTTCAATCATTCAAACATTAGAGGATGTTATATAGTTGTTATTCGCAAACCATTTTTCGTCAAAGCAATTTTCAAGTAATTGAAACTTAATATGACTTTCATCACTAGTGAAGATTAACTTGGCCAAAGCGAAAGCTTACCAACACATATTTCGAGAAATAGATAAGCGAGATAAACTCGTCTCGAAATAGAAAATGTGTATAATCATAGTCTATATAGCAATACGACTTTTGTCTCAAGATAGGAGATAGAGTAGATAGACTTTTGAGTGATAGACAAGTTCAAGTCTTCACATACCTTTTATTCGATGAAGTTCCACCAGTTCCTTGAGTAGTTCTTCGTCTTTGTATGATGATCGCCATGGAGTCTAGAGCTCAACTACACTTTCTATCCTAGTTTTAGACTTATAGTTTTGATCACTAACATTGACAAACATGCTTGAGATAGCAACGCATGCGAGTTCGACCGAGCAGTGCTCTAACAATAAGATTCACTCAAACTAGATCGAAGTTTCGACGGGGATCTTTAGACTGTTTGTAGATATAAAGACTTCTTGTGATAATCCATTGTTAACAAACTCCCTTCTATGTGTGATTGATCACAAGAGATTCAAGTTGATTGTGTGCAGGTGTTTATTGAAGATCTAAGAAGATTTGAAGACGAAGAAGATTTCTGATTTGGGTTTCATAATCTTTGGTGTGCACAATACTTGTTTCGGCTGGAAAAGGATCCAACAATCGGTTTATCTTTGTGATAGATTGGATTGATTAGTTGAGTAGATCAGCATCAATACATTTCTTTGTGATTAAAAGTATTGATTGCATAATCTTAACAATTACTTTGGTAGTTGTTGAAAATATAGATCTAAGGACCTAACAAAGGAGTTTATTGGGATAAACGGAAGAGCCTTTTGTCAAAATCATATCACTTGGTTGAAAAGAGTTGTTACCGAACAGATTTGTTGTTCCTTTACTGTTTGGAATACGAACCAAAGAATTGTTCCAAGTGCGTGACTTATTACAAGTTAGAGGCGCAGGGATACAGACGGAACTAGGTGAACTATAGGTTTATTTGTTTTGTCTCAACTATACAAAGTTGGTTTAGATTTTGCATAGCGGATTAATCCTGAGAGTATTCAATTCTGGACAAGGTCCCGGGGTTTTTCTGCATTTGCCGTTTCCTCGTTAACAAAATCTTGCTGTGTCTTTTACTTTTCTATTTCTGCAATTATAATTGTTTTATTATAATTAGAATTAAAATACACAAACGTTAATTCCTATTTACTTGATAGCAATCCTATTGTGTTTGGTTAAGTCCGAACATTTTATCAAGTAAACATACTTCGTTGTTGTATTGTCTCGATATTGTATCCATAGTCAATCACACAAGTTATCTTGTTCTCGTATTGTCTCGATCTTGTATCCATAGACGATCACATGAAGTGTGAACCGATTAGTTGTATTGTCTCGACTCAGTCCATATACAATCACTTTCGTAGAAAGGAGTTATTGGTGGAAAAGTTTTAGATTGAGGTATATTTGGGTACCCTCGTCTTTTCAATTGGTATCAGAGCAGGCAAACACGAAAAGATATAACAATCTGTATTTGGTGCGATCTAACCTATAAGAAAATGAATCTTATGAATGATTCAGTTAAGGTAACAACAGGTTTTTACTACTTCAAAAAATCGTGGTGGAAGACACGAATGAATTATGTAATACTCTTATTCCTAAATGTATTAGGAACTGTAATTATGTCTATGTATGTCTTGGGTGACTTATATAATCCTTTGGATCTGATAGAGTTGTATATCATTGTGTTTGTTACTGATTGTGACAATGATACAATTCTATATGTGACAGGATATATCTTGAAAATGCATAAGATTCCTGTCAAAAAATTTCATCACTATATGAACCATGGTTATTGTGTTCTTGAAAAATCTGGAATCTTAAATATATTTTGGATGAACTACCAAAGTATATATATGTAAATTTTCAGAGAAAAGACTGTCAATGTATCGCTATCTAGGATACGATTTTGGAAAATGTGTAATCCTACAAGGAATGAGTTTTCAGTTAATAATTCTATTAACAATGGATTGCTTCATACACCTCATAACTTTTTTAATGAAGCAAGTGATCTTTTGAAATATTACGGGGTTCATGATTCTAATGGTATTTTTAACAAATATCATATTTTGTTCAAATTTTTCTCTGCATACTCTAGTAGAAAATTCTTGAGTGAATTTCAAATGATGTTATCAAATCTTGGTAATAATAGAGTAAACATAATTTTGGGCAGAAGCATAGAATCAATCTGTAATAATGATCCAGACCATGAAAAACCAGTTTTCCAAAAGAAATCCCTGGATATAAAATCGGAGTTGTTTCCCCACAAGCCTTGGTTTCCGATTTTGGTAGAATTTCCTAAAGCTAGTTATTTCCGGTTTTTGATATTTATTCTTCCTATAAAAGATAACCTCTTGCTATGTTTACGAACATATTGGGGAAGATTGATCGAAACCGTAACTAGGGTTTTTCATATTTTTGCAAGTATGAGAAAAAGAAAATCAAGAGAGAAAGTCTCTAAAGCAGACAAACTGGACTTGAGTCCATTCATTCCTCCTGGAGATATTGAGAAAATCAAGTATCCTCACTTGATCAAAGACAAACATGATCGTACAATCTTCATGGATAGTACATGCTTTGAAAGATATCAAGTTTTAAATGGAGTAGGGTTCACTACTGAGAAGATATTCGATCCAAATGTTTCAGAAACCAATGGGGAAATATGTTCGAGTTTGAGAAATATTCACCTGATATAGTAAGAATTTTTTATGTTAATATTCATAATATTGATCATGAAAAACTTACATTTAGTACTTTGGTTGGAAGTAATTTCCATCATGTCGACAGAAAG
The DNA here is from genome assembly GCF_003573695.1 of Papaver somniferum. Classification (NCBI taxonomy): domain Eukaryota; kingdom Viridiplantae; phylum Streptophyta; class Magnoliopsida; order Ranunculales; family Papaveraceae; genus Papaver; species Papaver somniferum. The sequence continues at coordinate 37,882,060 of NC_039367.1, read as the reverse complement.
ATGATATCAAAGATCATCAATTACAAAGTGAAGGGAAATCACATGATTACCGGTTTTAAATTGAGCACGATAACATTTCAAAACTTATCACTGGAAAAACTGTTGAATGGAAAAAGGGAAAGATGTTAACCAAAGATGTACCCTTCTACTTAAGGGTTTTCCGTAAACTTGCTGTAGCAACTCTGTTTGCTTGCACAAGAGATTCTTCACAATGGGATAAAGAATTTACTGAGTTTGTATACTACCTTTGTTAGAGCATTGCTCGGTCGAACTCGCATACGTTTCTATCTAAAGCATGTTTGTCAATGTTAATGATCAAAACTATAAAGTCTTGATTTCTAGCCTACATATCTAAAGGTCTCGGACTAGGATAGAAAATGTAGTTGAGCTCAAGAACTCCATGGAAATCATCATACAAGACGAAGGACTACTCAAGGAACTGGTGGATCTTCATCGACTAAAAGGTATGTGGAGACTTGAACTTATATGTCACTCAAAAGTCTATCTATTCTATCTCCTACTCTTGAGATAAAAGTCGTTTTGATATATAGACTTTCATTATGCACATTTGCTATTTCGAGCTGAGTTTATCTCGCCTATCTATTTCTCGAAATATGTGTTGGTAAGCTTTCGCTTTAGCCGAATTCATCTTTACCTAGTGACGAAAGTCATGTTATGTTTCAATCACTTTGAAAATTGCTCTGACGAAAATGGTTTGTGAATAACGGCTATATCCGTCCTCTGAGAATGTTTCAATGATTGAAATGAGAGTTCAGATTACATAACCATTGGTATGATATAAGCATTGTTATGGAAACACATATATGTATAAGTCATTATTCCTTGAACCAAAGTTTGCGAACTTTGTTGATCAAGAGAAATGGAAGTGGCGTGAGCCAAATCCGCGAACTAAGTCCGAGAACTGGAGGAAGTTCTCGACCTGAGAATTTCTATTGGAGTTTGTGAACTCCTTCCATGAGCTTAAGTCCGCGAACCCAGTCCGCGAACTTGAGCATGTTATATCTAAAACTGGTTGTTCTTGAACTCATGTTTATTTAAATTAAGGAATGCTTTTGCAAACCGTGGTTATAAAGTTCATGAACCGATTCGAGTGAATCAAACCGTTTTTGCTTCGATTGTGTCTTGTGTAGTTACATAATATCTAAGCAATTGAACAACTATCTAACTAGTTCATTTGAGTCATTTGAACTGGTTATGGTGAAGAAGAATATGGTTGATATGAAAGTAATCATATGGCTAACCATTTGGTTAACTATTGTTGAACCAACAAATGTTAATGTTTGGGAACGGCTCGTAAACCCAAAATTGGACATTTCATTTGTGTGTAACAAGCTAAGTTTTCGATCCAACGGTTGATAAATATTAGCTTGAATCTAATCAGGTTTTCATCTAACGGTGAATATTGAATGCTTTGTTACCAAGCTAACATTGATTGCAAACCCTGATTTGAAAACTATATAAGGGAGAACTCTAACAACTGGGAAACCTAATCCCCACACCTTACGTGTGATACTAGTTGCATATCTAGAGTCGATTCTCCTTTAACCTTTGGTTTCTTCTTCTAAACCAGGTTAACGACTTAAAGACTTCATTGGGATTGTGAAGCCATACCGATACTACTTTTCATGTAGTTGTGTGATTTGATCTTGCATCTTCTGTCGTTACGAGTACGATTGTAATATTATAGGGGTTATCTTGAATCTTTATAAACTCCTTGATGAATGCATTTAGCTTAGGCTTTATGATTGCATCTAAAGAACAAGTTGATATTTTTGCTTTCTTTTGGTCAAGAAATATCTCTTTCGAAAATTTCACTAGGATCCCGTTCTTGTACTTTTGCCAATTTTATTGAGAAAAAGGGGGAGAATTAATTTGTAGTTCACACTACAAATACATATGGTTTTCGTATCATTATGTAAGGGGGAGTGGTTTCCATGTGAGATGGAGTATTGACTAAGGGGGAGTGATACATCACCATAGTATTGTTGTTGAAGTTGTGATACAATTGAACTTTGACGTTGTGTAATGATACTATGACACTGTATAACAGTGATTGAGAACTCTTTTTTTCTTATTGTTATAGCTACGGATTTTCAACAACGATGATGCTAAACTTACGACCTTTGGGATCACTGGAGTACTTGGAAGTGACGAAGATTTCGAGTAATGTTGAAGATTAGGCATGTGGAATAGGAGATACACAAGTTAATTTATTTATTTTTTGTATTTCATATGTATTAATAGTTTTGCCACTAAAATTGACAAAGGGGGAGATTGTTAGAGCATTGCCTGGTCGAACTCACATCCGTTGCTATCTCAAGCATGTTTGTCAATGTTAGTGATCAAAACTATAAGTTTTGATTTCTCGCCTACATATCTAAAGGTCTCGAACTAGGATAGAAAGTATAGTTAAGCTCAAGAACTCCATGGCAATCATCATACAAGACGAAGGACTAGTCAAGGAACTGGTGGATCTTCATCGACTAAAAGGTATGTGGAGACTTGAACTTATATGTCACTCAAAAGTATATCTATTCTATCTCCTACTCTTGAGACAAAAGTCGTTTTGATATACAGACTTTCATTATGCACATTTGCTATTTCGAGCCGAGTTTATCTCGCCTATATATTTATCGAAATATGTGTTGGTAAGATTTCGCTTTAGCCGAATTCATCTTTACCTAGTGACGAAAGTCATGTTATGTTTCAATCACTTTGAAAATTGCTCTGACGAAAAATGGTCTGTGAATAACGTCTATATCCATCCTCTGAGAATGTTTTAATGATTGAAATGAGAGTTTAGATTACATAACCATTGGTAGGATATAAGCATTGTTGTGGAAACACATTTATGCATAAGTCTTTATTCCTTGAACCAAAGTTTGCGAACTTTGTTGATCAAGAGAAATGGAAGTGGCGTGAGCCAAGTTCGAGAACTAAGTCCGCGAACTGGCGAAAGTTCTCGACCTGAGAATTTCTGTTGGAGTTTGTGAACTCCTTCCATGAGATTAAGTCTGCGAACCCAGTCCGCGAACTTGAGAAGGTTATAACTAAAAGCGGTTGTTCTTGAAATCATGTTTATTTAAAATAAGGAATGATTTTGCAAACCATGGCTATAAAGTTCATGAACCGATTCGAGTGAATCAAACCGTTTTTGATTCGATTGTGTCTTGTGTAGTTACATAAGATCTAAGCAGTTGAACAACTCTCTAACTAGTTCATTTGAGTCATTTGAACTAGTTATGGTGAAGAAGAATATGGTTGATATGAAAGTAATCATATGGCTAACCATTTGGTTAACTATTATTGAACCAACAAATGTTAATGTTTGAGAACGGTTCGTAAACCCAAAATTGGACATTTCATTTGTGTGTAACAAGCTAAGTTTTCGATCCAACGGTTGAGAAATATTAGCTTGAATCTAATAAGGTTTTCATCTAACGGTGAATATTGAATGCTTTGTTACCAAGCTAACATTGATTGCAAACCCTGCTTGAAAACTATATAAGGGAGAACTATAGAAACTGGGAAACCTAATCCCCACACCTTACGTGTGATACTAGTTGCATAGCTAGAGTCGATTCTCCTTTAACCTTTGGTTTCTTCTTCAAAACCAGATTAACGACTTAAAGACTTCATTGGGATTGTGAAGCCAGACCGATACTACTTTTCTTGTATTTGTGTGATATGATCTTGCATCTTCTATCGTTACGAGTACGATTGTAATAATTGGCTCGAGATTTTATATCTCCGATAGGAAAGATAGAAAAGTAATCACAAACACTTCGTCTCATCGTTTGTGATTCCACAATATCTTTTTCGCTGCGTCGATTAAGATTATTGTGAGGTGATCAATAATACTATGTTGTTCTTCGGGAATATAAGACCGATTTATTGATTGGTTCATGTTCACCTTGATTTATCAAAAGACGGAACAAAACTCGTAGGTATATTCGTGGGAGACGGATTTATCTATTACCGTAGACTTTTCTGTGTGATACAGATTTGTTTATTAAAATCTTCGACTTTGGGTCGTAGCAACTCTTATTTGTGGGTGAGATCAGCTAAGAGAATCAAGTACGTAGAATCCTGCTGGGATCATAGGCGTAGGAGCATAACTGTACCTTGGATCAGTGTGAGATTGATTAGCGTTCAACTACAGTCCAGACCGAAGATAATTTGGAGTAGGCTAGTGTCTATAGCGGCTTAATACAGTGTGTGTTCAATCTGGACTAGGTCCCGGGGTTTTTCTGCATTTGCGGTTTCCTCGTTAAAATAATTCTGGTGTCTGTGTTATTTCTATTCCGCATTATATTTGTTTATATAATTGAAATATCACAGGTTGTGCGTTTTTCAATCAATTAGAATATCCGACCTTTTGGTTGTTGATTTAAATTGATTGACATTTGGATATTGGTCTTTGGTACCATCCAAGTTATCTCTCTTTGATAAAGACTCGCAGATTTCTATTTGCTTGAGTAAAGATCAAATTGAGAGATTGAAATATAAACTCTTTGATATACTTTTATCTAGATTGAGTCTGACTGTCTAGTTGATTCTCTAGAAAGTATATTGGAGTTTGTCCATACAGATTTCTAATCGAATTGTTGGGTGTGGTTGTTGTACCCCCATTTTTTCAATTGGTATCAGAGCAGGCAAACACGTTTAAGACCTTACAAGTATGTGTTTGTGGCAATCTGAGTCTGAGGACAAAATCTCTTCTACGCATACCAAGATTTCTTCTAAAGCTTTTAACTATGCCAAATGTCTTGGGAATACCTCAAAGGATTAATCCTTAGCTGATTCTTCCAAATCCCGAGGTAAGAAGATTGTTTCATCCTGTGATGACATATCTCTCTCTGATGAGACATTAAGCACTATGGCAAAAGCTGAAATGAAGCTCAACAGAATCTCAAAAAACTCTGCTGAGATTATTGATTTTCAGGATCATGATCAGCTGATTGATGAATTTGAAAAGTCTCTTGATCGAGAACATGAACTCTACAACATCATTGAGTCTTTCTCTAAGAATATTGATAAACTACTCCAAGAAACTACTCTACAGCGTGAAAAGATTAGTGCTCTTGAAGATATAGTTAAGGAAGACTCAATTAGAGAGAAAAGTTTGATCGAGACGCATTCATCATAACTTAACAGGCTTCGTGTCAAAAAAGAGAAACTAGAAGCATCTCTCACTCTAGCCAATGAACAGTGCAGTTCCTTGGAAAAGGAAAACTCTTTCTTAAGGAGGAATTCTTCTGTACAAAATAATTCTCATGGATTGCAGTACATGAAGGATCTTCTAGTAGAAGTTTGTGTCAAGAAAGGTTTATATAACTTACAATCTTCTCATATGGAAACAAAGTCAAAACAGGTGTCGTTTGTTGCTTCTCCTCCATGAACCTGTACTTTATGTGGAGAGAAAGAATCACTATGTTATCCATTGTTTTGCCAGAAGGAAACAAATTTCTAAACTTCATAATTTTCTACTTTCCACTGTCAATGGAACATATAGTCAGTTGACTACTGCAGTGAATGAATGCCCACAGAAAACAAGAATTTTTATAAACATGATCTCTTTCCTAGAAATCATCACAGAGTTCAAATGCATTCTAGTGGTATAAATTCTTGTGCTGCCGATAAAAGCATTCCCTGCGTTTATAAGACTGGTTCTGGTAAATCTAAGTCTAGAAAATAGATTCCTATCCATTATGATCCTCTTGAACCAGTTGCAAGAGGTCCTAGATTTAGTCCTCAGAAAAAGCCTTCTGACGGATATGTTAAACACACCGTGTCTTACCCTTCTGGGATGAAAGACAATCGAAGAAATACGAAGAACACGAAGATCAAATTGTCAGATGATATATACAACTCCTTCTCGATGACCACAGTGGAACTAAATTCCACTCTACCACCTGACTCCAGGTATTCTTTTCCTTGTTTCTAACTTGAGAGGTGCAAGAAAATTTATTGAGAAATGGTCAAGTATGTTGTATATTATTTCAGTTTCGGTTTTTTTGCAAGTTTTTTTTGTGCTAACAGTTCACAAACGTCCGCGTCCTCCTCTTGAGAGTTCTTAGGGTTTCAATAAACAAGAGTTTCCTTCTCCTGTTTACATTCACATATATATTACTCTATATTGTGTCTCTCCATCCCTATCAAAAAATTACATGGAGAACTCTGCAAAATCTCAAGAGATTGTGCATCTTGATATGGAGGAAGACTCTCAAGGACGTGAGTCAATTCAAGAGCTGGTCCTAAAGAAGATACTTGAAAGAAAGGATCACAACTCCTGGATTAATGATTCTGTCAAGGATTTGATTCGTGTTCAAAACGATTCAAAGGTCGAGTTTGCAAATCTTCAACTGTAAATAAACCAAATCTTGGATGGTCAGGACAGAATCCTTGCTAATCAGAACATTCTGATACGGAATCAAAAGAAGCTCATCATGGACTGCACCAAGGCTAGACAGCTTGCTCGGGTTGTTGATCGCAAAGTTAGTGTTCTAACTCATGAACATGGTGTGTCTACAGTCAAGAGAATAAAGGAAATCAGTTATACCTTCTTTGATGGATTCATTGAAAGATATGAGGTTCTCAATGAACTTTGATTCTCTTCTTATTGTCTAGTAAATCTTCTATTTTTCTTGTTTTTATTAGAAGAATAACTAGAGTTTGGAATAGCCATTATTGTGATTACACATAGCTATGTCCAACGTTTTCATCTCCATGTTTTCAGATTTATTGGTTTAAATTATAAACTTGTTTGGAAGATGATTTTTGCAGTATTAATCTTTATGGTTTTATATATTGCAATATTGTTGTGGGATGTGTGTGTTTATGTCCGTGAACTTGACCGTCATCTTGTTAAAATTAATGTCTTTCGTATGTCGATATGCATGTATTGATAAAAGAATGAATGGACTTTTGACAAAAACAAAAGTTAAGCCTATATTGCCAATATTGATGGAAGATAGGTTAAAATCTTTTGTTTGCAACGATTATGTCTATTGTATGTCATTGTTCAAATAGTGATGGAAAATAGAATGAATCCTTGAGTATTCCGCAGTAATTGATCTTCCCTGATCCATATTTTATGTATTACTGTGAGGCTCCGCAAAGTGTCTTATGTTGATCATTAAACAACCAAGTTGATTACTTTTGATTAGCTATGTTGTTGTTCCGTGAGGTACTTTATGTCGAGCATTTTCAACTAAGTTAATCATCTTGTTTGGTTATTTAGTTGTTGCTTCGTAAGTATTCTTATGTCGAGCATGACCAATTAAATTAATTACTTTTGTGATTAGTTTGGTTGTGTATTTCAATTAGATTAAGTATGGGTTCTCTTTTGATTACTCTAATAGTATTTTTTAAGTCTCCATAAGTTCACTTATGTTTGAGCATTTGTCGATTAAATTAATCATCGGTTCTCTTGTGGTTAATTCAATTGAACTGTTTGGATTCAAATTCATACTTGTATGTGATTTGTTATGTCCAAATAAATCCTTCTTTTCTTTCGAAATTAAGGTCGCTCTTGTTGTTCTTTCGGAAATGACATTTAATGGGGGAGAGTTCTTTTGAACTTGCGCTTAATTGCCATATCTTTTTGGGGAGTGCGGCTGTGGAATATTATAGGGGTTATCTTGAATCTTTATAAACTCCTTGATGAATGCATTTAGCTTAGGCTTTATGATTGCATCTAAAGAACAAGTTGATATTTTTTCTTTCTTTTGGTCAAGAAATATCTCTTTCGGAAATTTCATTAGGATCCCGTTCTTGTACCTTTGCAAATTTTATTGACAAAAAGGGGGAGAATTAATATGTAGTTCACACTACAAATACATATGGTTTTCGGATCATTATGTAAGAGGGAGTGGTTTCCATGTGAGATGGAGTATTGACTAAGGGGGAGTGATACATATCACCATAGTATTGTTGTTGAAGTTGTGATACAATTGAACTTTGACGATGTGTAATGATACTATGACACTATATAACAATGATTGAGAACTCTTGTTTTCTTATTGTTATAGCTATGGATTTTCAACAACGATGATGCTAAACTTACAACATTTGGGATCATTGGAGTACTAAGAAGTGACGAAGATTTCGAGTAATGTTGAAGATTAGGCATGTGGAATAGGAGCTACACAAGTTTATTTATTTATTTTTTGTATTTCATATGTATTAATAGTTTTGCCACTAAAATTGACAAAGGGGGAGATTGTTAGAGCATTGCCCGGTCGAACTCGCATGTGTTTCTATCTCAAGCATGTTTGTCAATGTTAGTGATCAAAACTATAAGTCTTGATTTATCGCCTACATACCTAAAGGTATCGAACTAGGATAGAAAGTGTAGTTGAGCTCAAGAACTCCATGGCAATCATCATACAAGACGAAGGACTACTCAAGGAACTGGTGGATCTTCATCGACTAAAAGGTATGTGGAGACTTGAACTTATATGTCACTCAAAAGTCTATCTATTTTATCTCCTACTCTTGAGACAAAAGTCGTTTTGATATACAGACTTTCATTATGCACATTTGCTATTTCGAGCCGAGTTTATCTCGCCTATCTATTTCTCTAAATATGTGTTGGTAAGCTTTCGCTTTAGACGAATTCATCTTTACCTAGTGACGAAAGTCATGTTATGTTTCAATCACTTTGAAAATTGCTCTGACGAAAAATGGTATGTGAATAACGGCTATATCCGTCCTCTGAGAATGTTTCAATGATTGAAACGAGACTTTAGATTACATAACATTGTTGTGGAAACACATATATGTACAAGTCCTTATTCCTTGAACCAAAGTTTGCGAATTTTGTTGATCAAGAGAAATGGAAGTGGCGTGAGCCAAGTTCGCGAACTAAGTCCGCGAACTGGCGGAAGTTCTCGACCCGAGAATTTCTTCCGGAGTTTGTGAATTCCTTCCATGAGCTTAAGTCTGCGAACCCAGTCCGCGAACTTGAGCAGGTTATAACTAAAACCGGTTGTTCTTGAACTCATGTTTATTTAAAATAAGGAATGCTTTTGCAAACCGTGGCTATAAAGTTCATGAACCGATTCGAGTGAATCAAACCGTTTTTGCTTCGATTGTGTCTTGTGTAGTTACATAAGATCTAAGAAATTGAACAACTCTCTAACTAGTTCATTTGAGTCATTTGAACTAGTTATGGTGAAGATGAATATGGTTGATATGAAAGTAATCATATGGCTAACCATTTGGTTAACTATTTTTGAACCAACAAATGTTAATGTTTGGGAATGGTTCGTAAACCCAAAATTGGACATTTCATTTGGGTGTAACAAGCTAAGTTTTCGATCCAACGGTTGAGAAATATTTGCTTGAATCTAATAAGGTTTTCATCTAACGGTGAATATTGAATGTTTTGTTACCAAGCTAACATTGATTGCAAACCCTGATTTGAAAACTATATAAGGGAGAACTCTAGAAACTGGGAAACCTAATCCCCACACCTTATGTGTGATACTAGTTGCATAGATAGAGTCGATTCTCCTTTAACCTTTGGTTTCTTCTTATAACCAGATTAACGACTTAAAGACTTCATTGGGATTGTGAAGCCAGACCGATATTACTTTTCTTGTATTTGTGTGATCTGATCTTGCATCTTCTATCGTTACGAGTACGATTATAATAATTGGCTCGAGATTTTATATCTCCGATAGGAAAGATAGAAAAGTAATCACAAACACTTCGTCTCATCGTTTGTGATTCCAAAATATCTTTTTTCGCTGCAACGATTAAGATTATTGTGAGGTGATCAATAATACTAGGCTGTTCTTCGGAAATATAAGACCGATTTATTGATTGGTTCATGTTCACCTTGATTTATCAAAAGATGGAACAAAACTCGTAGGTATATTCGTGGGAGACGGATTTATCTATTACCGTAGACTTTTCTGTGTGATACAGATTTGTTTATTAAAGTCTTCGACTTTGGGTCGTAGCAACTCTTACTTGTGGGTGAGATCACCTAAGGGAATCAAGTACGTAGCATCCTGCTGGGATCAGAGGCGTAGGAGCATAACTGTACCTTGGATCAGTGTGAGATTGATTGGCGTTCAACTACAGTCCAGATCGAAGATAATTTGGAGTAGGCTAGTGTCTGTAGAGGCTTAATACAGTGTGTGTTCAATCTGGACTAGGTCCCGGGGTTTTTCTGCATTTGCGGTTTCCTCGTTAACAAAATTCTGGTGTCTGTGTTATTTCTATTCCGCATTATATTTGTTTATATAATTGAAATATCACAGGTTGTGGGTTGTTCAATCAATTAGAATATCCGACCTTTGGGTTGTTAATTTAAATTGATTGACACTTGGATATTGGTCTTTGGTACCATCCAAGTTATCTCTCTTTGATAAAGACTCGCAGATTTCTATTTGCTTGAGTAAAGATAAAATTGAGAGATTGAGATATAAACTCTTTGATATACTTTTATCTAGATTGAGTATGAATGTCTAGTTGATTCTCTAGAAAGTATATTGGAGTTTGTCCATACAGATTTCTAATCGAATTGTTGGGTGTGGTTGTTGTACCCCCACTTTTTCAACCTTCTTGAAGGAAAAAAGCAAATTGATATTTGTGGAATGGTTATCAGTCAAATGATTAAGATCATCAAAACTATCAATACCAAAGCTTTCCATAGAAATCTTGGATACCCCTGCCTCATCACCAAGTTGTGTACAATGGGGAATAACGTCGGAGATGAGAAAGTCACTAAAACTGTCTCTCAAGGAATTATCAAGCAAATGAATGAGACAATAAGGGGATCTAGTATCTCAAATGATCAAATCTACAACAATGAGATCTCATGTTCCATATCTTATGTCTTGGAAGACAATTAGAATGTATTCAGAAACAGTTAGCTTTTGCCTCCAGAAATTCTTAAGGGAATCCTAGAGATCAATAATGAGTTTTTAAGAGGCGAAAAAGATCAAGACTCTGAAGAAGAATCTGGCGAGCAAACAAACGAAGACTAATATTTATCTTCAATAAAAATAGACATTATTACAAGAAAGTCTATTTTTGAATAAAACTATCTATTATTTTATGAATAAAATTATTATTTTATGAATAAAATTATTATTTTATAATTTTTCTTATGATAGTTTTTGATTACATAGCCTGTGCTTAAATGCTTTATATTATTTCTATGTATGTATATGGGATGTTTGATTTCGATTTTCTCGACCTTAATATTCGATCTCATATGTGTGAATCCTTATGGTTTGGGTGACTTTTTGATTTAGCGGGATTGAGTTCTAGCCCATGTTGGAACTGATTGAAACAATATGTGAAAAGTCACAATATGTTGAATCGTTTGGTTTAGCATAAAAGCATATGTGTTTCGAGGTTTCAACTTTTGCATTGCAATAGTTAAAACCGGTTTTCAACCTTTCTCTGGTAAAGGTTGCTCTTTGTTGTTGTTCTTTTGTTTTGCGAGAGGATGACAACATAACGGGGGAGAGTTCTATGTGAACTTGCGCTTAATGACATATTTTTTTGGGGTGAAGAGGATGCGGAATTTGAGGTAACAATTTGTTAGTTAATCGTTTTCCTGTTTAAGAAAAGCCTGATTTTATTGCATATATTTATTGCTTTTGCTTAACAAAATTTCGGTACAATTGATGATTTATTCCATTATTTGTGTATGTATGTGTATGTGATTCAATTGTTTCCGGTTAAGAAAAACTATTGTTATCTTGCTTTATGGTTTGGTATCAATTGTTTAGGCTTACAAAATTACGGTGCAATTGCAGTACTTTAATGTCTATGTTGTTTCAATTGCTTCCGGTTGAGGTAAATAATTATGCAAGTTGATTTATTTGGTTTGTATGAATTGTTTATGGGTTAACAAAAGAAAAGGTTTTCGGGATGAATTGTTTAGTCCAATTCGATTCCGGGTAAGAGAAACTAGGTTAATTCTGATCTTAGTTAGACTTATCAAAGTGGAGGTTTCGGTTATTCAAGTCTAATCGAATGCCTTAACAAGAAATGCTAGTTAACTAACCTAGTACTTGTCTTGTTAAAAAAATGAAAGGTCTAAGTTATTATTTGAATAATTAGATCCTGATGAGAAAAATAGAGTTAACTCTGATCTTTATTTTGGTCTTATCGAACAAGCGATTATATTTGTACAATCAGTTTAGCAAAGGAACTAAGGTGCTTAGTCTATTTTTGGTTTGCTAAACTATTAGGGAAAATTGCCTCGGGCAATTGTTTCCTTGGTAACATATCAAAACAAAATTACTTTGTAGTTTCGGTTTTGATATTGGTTATCAAAAATGGTGTCTGGAACCCTCGTGCTTAACTCTTATAGGTTTTACAAGTCTCTTTGTAAGATTTGTAAGATCCTTTCGGTTTGTCCTTTATTTGCTCGTACCTTTGTCATTTTGTGACAAAAAGGGGGAGAAATATATGGAGTAAACAAGTGTTATTGATATTGATTTGTATTGATTTGGTATCACTAAGGAAAGGACAATGATGCTTAAACGTTATATCTAACGAAAGAGTAAAGCATAGACTAAGGGGGAGTAACATATCATATGATGATGGAAATAACAAAGACGTGCGGATTGAAAATCTACCTATTTTACCTTTAGGGGGAGTATTAGCTTTGTTATTATAATGTCAACAACGGCATTTAAAGGATTGAATGTATACAGGTTGTTAGAGCACTGCTCGGTCGAACTCGCAAGCGTTGCTATCTCAAGCTTGTTTGTCAAGTTTAGTTGCCAAAACTATAAGTCTTGATTTCTAGTCTACTTATAGCTAAGTCTAGGACTAGGATAGAAAATGTATTTGAGCTCTAGACTTCACGGCGTTCATCATACAAAGACGAACGCCGTGTATTTGAGCTCTGGACTAGGATAGAAAATGTATGCAAACCCTGGTTTGAAAACTATAACCATTGTTGGATATAAACATTGTGTGGAAACACATACATGTATAAGTCCTTATTCCTTGAACCAAAGTATGCATACTTTGCTGCTCAGGAAACCGGAACAGAGTCTGCAAACCCAGTCCGCGTACTATCGGAGGTTCTCTTCCCGAGAAAATCCGCTGGAGTTTGTGAACTATTTACAAACTTATTCCGGGTACTTAAGTCCGCGTACCTAGTCCGCGTACTTAGGTTGGTTATTTTCTAAAAACGATTATTCGTGAACTTATACTTATATTAACTAAGGAATGCAAGTTTGCGAACCGAGGCTATAAAGTTCATGACTCGATTCAAGTGAATCAAATCGTTTTTGCTTCGATTGTGTCTTGTATACTTCTATAAGATCTAAGCAATTGAAAAACTCTCTAACTAGTTCATTTGAGTCATTTGAACTAGTTATGGTAAAGAAGAATATGGTTGATATGAAAGTACTCATATGGATAACCATTTAGTTAACTACTGTTGAACCAACGAATGTACATGTTTGGGTACGGTTACACAAACCTAAAACGTGCATTTCATTTGTGTCTAACAAGCTAAGTTTTCGATCTAACGGTTGAAATCTATTAGCTTGAATCTAATCAAGTTTTCATCTAACGGTGAATATTGAATGCTTTGTTACTAAGCTAACATTGATTGCAAACCCTGATTTGAAAGACTATATAAAGGAGAACTCTAGCAACTGGGAAACCTAATCTCCACACCTCCTGTGTGATACTAGTTGTATAAGCTAGAGTTGATTCTCCTTTAACCTTAGGTTTCTACCGAGACCCTGTAGGTTAACGACTTGAAGACTTCATTGGGATTGTGAAGATAGACCAATACTACTTTCTTGTAGTTGTGTGCTCTGATCTTGCTGTTTCTATCGTATTGAGTACAATCATAACGATTGGCTTGAGATTGATATCTCCGATAGGCAAGATATAAAAGTAATCAAAAATATCTTCGTCTCATCGTTTGTGATTCCATAATATTTTCTTTCGCCGCGTCGATTAAGATTATTGTGAGGTGATTGATAATACTAGGTTGTTCTTCGGGAATATAAGTCCAGATTATCAATTGGTTTCTGTTCACCTTGATTTATCAAAAGACGGAACAGAACTTGTAGGTATTTTTGTGGGAGACAGATTTATCTATTATCGCAGACTTTTCTGTGTGATACAGATTTGTTTATTAAAATCTTCGACTTTGGGTTGTAACAACTCTTAGTTGTGGGTGAGATCAGCTAAGGGAATCAAGTGCGTAGTATCCTGTTGGGATCAGAGACGTAGGAGCATAACTATACCTTGGATCAGTGTGAGATTGATTGGGGGTTCAACTACAGTCCAGACCGAAGTTAGTTTGTAGTAGGCTAGTGTCTGTAGCGGCTTAATACAATGTGTGTTCAATCTGGACTAGGTCCCGGAGTTTTTCTGCATTTGCTGATTCCTCGTTAACAAAACTTCTGGTGTCTGTGTTATTTATTTTCCACATTATATTATTTATCTTTATAATTGAAATATCACAGGTTGTGCGTTTGAATCAATCAATTGGGAAATCCGACCTTTGGTTGTTAATTGAAATTGATTGTTACTTGAACATTGGTCTTTGGTACCGTTCAATTGATTTCTCTTGTATTCAATTAGACTCGCCGATTTCTATTTGCTTGAGTAAGAATTGAATCGAGAAAGAGAGATATAACTCTTTGATATACTTTATTAAGATTGAGTCTAGTTGATTCTCTTTAAAGTATATAGGAGTTAGTTCATACAGATTGCTAATTGAAATATTGGGTGTGGTTGTTGTACCCCTGCTTTTTCAAGACTATTTCCTGAAAAGGACATTGTGATGAAAATTCTCATATCATTTCCATCCAGATACGATTCCAAGAAGCATGCCATCATTGAAGGAAATAATCTCGTAACACTCTCCAGAAATACTCTGGTTTGGAAGCTAGAGATCTTTGATCATGAGCATACATCCAAATCTGGGAAGGATGTTGCTTTCAAAGCAAAAAAGAACACTAAATTACTTGATAAAAGTAAAAGTGTTTGCATCTATGAAGGTGATCTTTCTGAGGCTGATTCATCAGATGAAGATCTTGACAAGTCAGTCTCGTTGATCACTAGACAATTTAGGGATCTTCTTTTGAAGAGAAGTAAACGGTTCTCCATTGATAAATCCAAGTCATAATTTAAGTCCCATAATCGTGTTCCTTCTAAAAACAGGGATAATTATGAGACTGATGACGAGGATATACCTCAGTGCTTTAAGTGTAAAGGTTTTGGTCATTTTGCAAATGAGTGTCCAAATCGTAAATAATACACTGGGAACAAAGGTCTTGCTGCAACTCTTGATGAAATGTCTGACAACTATGATTCTAATGAAGACGAAAAATCAAGTGTTTCTGCGAGAAAATATTGATTTTGATAATTGTAGTAATACATACAACAATCTTGATATCCTTTCAGAAGAGAACTCAACCAATCTGGAAGAAAAAATTGACCTTTCCGTTGGAAACTCTCTGTCTAAGTGTTACAAGTACAAACACAAATTGAGACATGTCAAAAAACTTCAACGAAGAGCAAATCGATTAGCAAACAAGCTTAAACTTGTTCAAAACAAGGCAGAGGTATGTAAGATTTTATCTTCGTCAAAGAAGTTAGTTTCCAAGTTAAGACAAGACCATTGGAAAAAAAGTTTTGGTCTAAAAACTATGAGAAACAGGGTTCTATGAATTCCGATCAAAACTGATGTGATGGACAGATTATTGTTCATCCCAACACAACTTAAAATTGTATTGGTTAGTGCATCTTGTTTCATGTGCCTGATTAAAAGAGACAAGATTTTGCACATCACAGGTTTTTGAAAAAGAAAAATGGTTTTAAATTTGTTTTCTTTTGTTTTTTGAGCTTTGCATGGTTTTGCAAGATTAGAATTTTTTCATATCTAATTGATATTGGAAAGGTCTTCCCTGGTTAAAACTGAAATTCAGCCTTCTATAGGGTATGAGTTGTGCGTACGTGAATCCTTTGAAGTGCATAAAGGTTCTGTAACCGTACATTCCTTTTTCCTTCCCTGAAACTCTTTTTAACTTAAGACTGTTTGTTGAAGTGTGATTTCCTCTCACAAATCCGTATTCCTATGGGTACTTTAAGCATCATGTCTTCTGATGGAAGAGATGTTATTATGGTTGTTAAGCCATCAATCACGAAGGAAAAAGAAAGATCTCCGTTACCTCCAACTTTGAAAAGAAAAAGAAGGAATGTGAGGAAGCCAAGATTTGTTCCTTCAAATTCTCTAAGTTTTCTGATGTGCTGGAAGAGTTGAAGGAGACAAGATAGAAGATTCAACGAATGAAGGCTTGCGTTTTAAGAACTCTTGAAATTCAGAAGGCCCTGGTTCGACATCTTCAACCTAGAAGGTTTGTTGGAATTGACTCATTTATTCACGAACCATATGTTCCCATGGCGATTGATGACAAGGATTTCAGGGATGATAAAGAATTTTTTAGAGGTCTCAATGTCTAGGAAATCTTCTTATGAGAATTTTATTCTTGTTTTTTTTTGGAAGAATAACTAGAGGTTGGAATGGCCATTATTGTGATTACACATAGCTATATCCAACGATTTTCATCTTCAATGTTTTTAGATTTATTTACTTAAATTCTAAAGTTTGTTTGGAAGATGATTTTTGCAGTATTAATCTTTATGGTTTTATATATTTTCAAATTTTTATGGGATATATGTGTTTACGTCCGTGAACTATGATTGTCCCATACGTGGTCAAAAGTTAAGTCTTTCGTATGTCGATATGCAAGTATTGATAAAAGATTGAATGAACTTTTGACTTACAAAAGTTAAAGCCTTTATGTCATTATTTGATAGAAGAAACGATAAAACTTTTGTTTACAAGGATTATGTCTATTGTATGTCATTGTGAAAATAGTGATGGAAAATAGAACGAATCCTTGTCTATTCCGCAGTATTGATCTTCCCTGATCCAATTTTTTTTTATGTATATACTGTGTGGCTTCGTAAGTTTTTTTATGCTGAGCATTTCCGATTAAATTAATCATGGATTTTCTTGTGGCTAATTTAATTGAGTTTTTGGATATAAATTCATATTCTTATGTGACTCGTGTTGTCCAAAGAAATCCTTCTTTTCTTGTGAAAGTAAGGTCGCTCTTGTTGTTCTTTCGGAAATGACATTTTATGGGGGAGAGTTCTTAATTGAACTTGTGCTTAATTGCCAAATCTTTGTGGGGAGTGCGGCTGTAGAATATTATAGGGGTTAACTTGTATCTTTATAAACTCCTTGATGAATGCATTTAGCTTCGGCTATATGATTACATCTAAAAAATTGATATGTGCTTTCTTTTGGTCGTGAAATGTCTCTATGGAAATTTCATTAGGATCCCACTAGTTTAAGTACCTTTGCTAATTTTATTGACAAAAAGGGGGAGAATTAATGTGTAGTTCACACTACAAATACATATGGTTTTCGGATCATTATGCAAGGGGGAGTGGTTTCCATGTGAGATGGAGTATTGACTAAGGGGGAGTGATACATATCACTATAGTATTGTTGTCGAGGTTTTGATACAATTGAACTTTGATGTTGTGTAATAATACTATGACACTGTATGACAATGATTGGGAGCCTTTGTTTTCTCATTGTTATGGATACGAATTTTCAACAACGATGATGCTGAACTTACAACCTTTTGAATCATTGGAGTACTTGGAAGTGGCGAAGATTTTGAGTAATGTTGAAGAACCAAGGAGATCATGCATGTGGAAGAGAAGCTGCAAAGTTTATTTATTTTGTATTCCAAATGTATTGATAGTTTTGTCATTAAAATTGACAAAGGGGGAGATTGTTAGAGCACTGCTCGGTCGAACTCGCAAGTGTTGCTATCTCAATCTTGTTTGTCAAGTTTAATTTCCAAAACTATAAGTCTTGATTTATAGTCTACTTATAGCTAAGTCTCGGACTAGGATAGAAAGTGTAGTTGAGCTAAAGACTCCACGACGTTCATCATACAAAGACGAAGATGTTATAGCATAGCTCGGTCGACCTCACATGCGTTGCTATATCAAGAATGTTTGTCAATGTTAGTGATGAAAACTATGAGTCCTGATTTCTAGTCTACATAGATAAGTCTCGGACTAGGATAGAAAAGTGTAGTTGAGCTCAAGGACTTCATGGCGATTCATCATACAACGACGAAGATCTACACAAGGAACCGTGGAACGTCATCAACAAAAAGGTATGTGGAGACTTGAACTTATCTATCACTCAAAAGTCTATCTATTCTATCTCCTACTTCTTATGAGACAAAAAGTCGTATGCTATATAGACTGGATCATACACATTTGACATTTCGAGCTCAGTATTCACTACTTATCTTTTTCTCGAAATCGTGTGTTGGTAAAGCGTTTCGCTTTGATCAAGTTTATCTTCACCTAGTGACGAAAGTCATGAAAAGTTTCAATTACTTTGAGAATTGCTCTGACGTGAAACGGTCTGTGAATAACGGCTATATAACGTCCTCTGAGAATGTCTCAATGATTGGAATGAGAGTTTAGATTACATAACCATGTATTCCTTAATCCGAAGTTTTCGAACTTTGTTGATTGAGAGAAACCGGAAGAATTGTCTTTGCCAAGTCTGCGAACTCAGTCCGCGAACTGACAGAAGTTCTCTTGCCGAGAATTTCTGCTGGGATTTTCCAAAAACTCGTTTGCGTGTTTAGTTTGCGAACCTAGTCCGCGAACTGGCGGAAGTCTCTTTGCCGAGATTTTCTGCTGAGTTTGGAAAACTCTGCCGGTTGCCTTAAATCCGCGAACTTGTTTGTGAGCTTAAGTGGTTATGATCTAAAGCTGTGCTCTGAACATGAAACTTAAATTACTAAGGAATGCTTTATGCAAACCGTGGCCATAAAGTTCATTAGCCGATTCATCGAATCGAATCATCTTTGTTTCAACTGTGTCTTGTGTAGTTACATAAGATCTCATATCAATTGAACAACTCTCTAACTAGTTCATTTGAGTCAATTGAACTAGTTATGGTGAAGAAGAACTAGGTTAATATGAATTGCTCATATGGTTAACCTTTTGGGTTACTATGTTGAACCAACATACACATACACGTTTGGGCATGGTTTTCACAAACCCAGTAAACGTCTACCCAAGTGTGTGTGACAAGCTAAGTTTTCGATCTAACGGTTGAGAAATATTAGCTTGAATCTAAATCAGGTTTTCATCTAACGGTGAATATGGATTGCTTTGTAACTAAGGCAAAACCCCGACTTGAAGGCTATATAAAAGAGACATCTAGCATTGTGCAAAACTAATCCCCACACGTCTGTGTGATACTAGTGCGCTCGCTAGAGTCGATTCTCCTTTAACCTTTGGTTTTCTTCTATAAAACCTGGTTAACGACTTAAAGACTTCATTGGGATTGTGAAGCCAGACCGATACTACTTTTATCATAGCTGTGTGATCTGATCTTGGATCTTTTATCGTACGAGTACAATCTATTGATTGACTTGAGATCGTGAGAGTTCTCCGATAGGCAAGATAAAGAAGTCACAAACATCTTCGTCCCACTGTTTGTGATTCCTCGACAAACCGCTTGTGTAGTCAAGAAGGATTATTGAGAGGTGATTGATTAATCTAGGCTGTTCTTCGGGAATATAAGACCGGATTATTAATTGGTTCATGTTCACCTTGATTTTATATATTAGTAGAAAGGATCCCTTCTGCTATGATGTTTTGTCTAGTATGGATGACCCGGTGAACAAGACCCAGGTTCGAGGAGTCATGCAATATACTGGTAATTTCTGGCGTGCCCTTCGTGAGTGCTGGTACCGTAGTAAGGAAAAGACTACTTTGAAGTCTAGACCCTTTTGCTTCTGGAATGTCTAAGGAATAGGATTACACCCCTGCCAACTTTAATGCCACATATGTTGATACTATTCAGAAAAGTAATCTCCTTACTTGTCGTAGTCATGTTACTTCTAAGCAGATTAGATAGGGTAACAACCTTCGTCTGTTAAAGGAGATTGATAAGACTGGTTTGACTGTCATCCCTTATTCTGCTAAGCTCCATTTGCCTAAGCCTGACCGTATCCGTCTTGATCATGATGTTCGCTGGGGTCGTACTCCTCTTCGTGTGGTGGGTCTCTGGGCCTACGGTTTTACTACCGCAGATCCCAACGTCCCTCGTACAAATCTTTTCTTTCCCAAAAAGTATGATGGATATCAGCCTTGGGTTTTCAATCCTGTTGCTTCTCATGAGGTAACCTTCGCTTTTCTCAAAGGTTTTTCATTTTATTATTTTATTCGTAGCTTTTGCTTGATATTCTGGCCCCTTTTTTGCAGTCTTCCCCTGATTCTTCTGCTGGAACTGCCCCTGGTTATGCTGCTAGGACTGCTCAGAGCTCTGCTGGAAACTCCGTAGCTACTAGGAAGAGAAAATCTTCGGCTGAGGAAGCTACACCAACACCTGCGGAGGTAAGGATTATAGCTATACCTTTATGTTTGTAGGTTTCCTGGTATTTTGCCCCTAATCCTTGGCTTGCGCATGTGTTCTTCTACAGTCTTCCAAGAGAAAGGCAAGTTGAAAGCTGTGATCGATCTTGAGGAATCCGATGAGGATCCTAAGGTTACTGCGGAGGAGCAGGCTGACGAAGGTACGGAGGACATTGAGGATACTGGCCTTAGCCCTCATCTGGATGATATTGGGGAATATTTCTCCAAGAATAGCCCCAATCCTATCCGTGCTGGCTCTGTGGAGGGTGAAAACCTTCCAGTTGGTGGTGATGTTTCATTGGTGACCCGGGTTAGTGTTCAAGTTCCGGCTTCTACTTTGTTACCAAAGGTGCCTTCGTTTTCTGCCCCTGGTGATTTGCAACCTGTTGACTCGGCTACTACTGGTGTTGTAGTGGTATCTTCCAAGAGTCTTCCATCCTCTCCTGATACTCCACTCCAATCGAGTGGTTCGTTTATGAAGGGTATTACTCCGGTGGTGAGGGTTAGAAGCTCAGACTCGTAGTCGAAGTAGAAGGTTGTGATTTCACTGGCTAGCTTCTTCTTCAATGCTACGCCCACCTCATTGGGGATCGCTCAGTCTGTTTCTACTGCCCCTGTTAGCAAGGTTGTTGGACCTCCACCTTCGTCACCAGATTGGACCGTATTGGGCAATCTTCCTTCTGCTGATGATATGGACTTAGGTGGTGCTCAAGCTTTTTCTTCAGTTCCCGGCTCGTCCACCATGTCATCTCTTCGTCGTGGTGACGGTTCAGTACCCGTTCCCCACGCTTTCTCTCAAGCGATTGGTGGGGTTGTTGCTGAGTATGAGAAGGGTAAGCTTCCTGAGAGCTTGAGCCTTGGGAGTTCTGACGATGCTATCCTTGAAGCCATTCTACGGGATTAGAAAGGTCCCTTTTCTGCTGAGGTTGATCGTCACCAATTGGCTGGTTCCTTTGAGGTAGCTTCGCAGTTAGACGTTCTGTCTGCTCAGTACCGTGTGGCTAAGGATCTATTCTTTGACCCGGACTGCCTTCGCTCTAGCCATAGCTTTGGTGAAATCCGCAGGGTTAGCATCTAAGAGATGGAGGCCTTCATGGACACCTACGCTGACTTCTTTCCCCGTCTTTCCTTGTTTTCAGTAAGTGATCCTTACTTTACTGCCTCATGCTTTGTTTTGAATCTTCGTCTATTCTTATGCTTTGTTGTTCACAGATTTGCAAACAAATCGATGTTGGTTGTACCTTGTTTAAGTTCTATGGGGCTAAGTGTACTCACTTAAGTGCGTTGTTGGAGCGCACCCGCCAAGATCATGCCTTTGCTAGAGCGCAACAATCTTCTTCTAGTGGTGATGATTCTGCTGCCAAGATATCTCTGCTAGAAGATGACCTGAGGAAAACTCAGAGATCATTGGAGGCGTGTTTGTTAGCCCTTGAGAGAGCCAATAATGCTGCAAATACTTCCGAGGAAGGTCGCAAAGACGTTGATTCCGCCCTGGCTGCCGAGTCTTCCAAAACCATAGGTTCGTTTCTTCTTTCCCTTAGCTTTGTCTTCAATTTTGGTTGGTAGTATAGTCCTGAGACATCCTACACGTGTCAGCTAGTGGCTCTAGTGAGCTTAGATACCTCCAGGAGTAGGTAGCCAAGTTGATCTCCGATGTTTGGTATTATCAGAAGAAGTCAGACAGGTTGATGAACGTGACTGTTCATAATGAGGCCCAAATTTCTCTTGAATCTGCTCATAACGCAGATCTTGTGAAGCAGATGGATTCGCTTCGTAAAGAGTGTGATGAAGCCTTAAGTGGAAAGAGGGTCTCATTTTAAAGCAGAAGGATGATATTTCCTTAGTCGAGAAACGCCTCTTAGCCCAAGAAATTATACGTAAGAAGTATCACGCGGATTTCGAAGATGCATGCGCTTCCTTAGCTAAGGTTACCGCAGAACGTAATGTATTATCTTTTTAGGTCTCTTGTCTCAAGAAAAAACTTGTTGAGTTTGGTATGTGCCTTCCTCCATGTCCCATGCATCTTTGGTTAAGAGGTTGGAAGAATTAGAGAATGTTATCAGGTTCTATCCTCCGAGAATGCTTCTCCCCGGATTGAGGTTGAGCATCTCCGGACCGAACGAGATACCCTTGTGGAGGATCTTGACGATGCTGAGGTGGATCTTGCCGAATCCCAGCATAGTTTAGAAGAATCCCTTAGCCATGCCGGAGGTAGCTTAGGGTCCCTTCTATTCCGCAGTATTCTTTGTGTCCCTTGTTTCCGATTTTCTTTACTCATGTCTTGTCCGCTTACAGGTCTCTAGGAGAATCTTGTAGGAGCGAATGCTAAAATTAACCGTCTCGAGGGAAAGTATCCTCGATGGAGATTGCTCGTTAGTTCGATACTGCTACCAAGTTTAAAACCGAGGCACTTCAGCAGGCCAACGATCAGCTTAGTGCGCAGATTAAGGAGCTTCGTCAAAAATCGGTCTCTGATTTGGAGGCTGCGTCTTCCCAGGTGCAGGCGAAATTCGAGAAGTATGCCATTGATTATATCAACAATGCCTTTGCCGAAGCGAAACGCCAAGCTGAGGAGTTGTCTTTCCCCTTCTTACTTACCCTTGAAGTTTTTGTCTCAAGCTCTGGTTAAGTAAAGTCTTTGTTGTTTTATGTCCTCAAATGAGGCATCCACTTTCACTTTGATGTCTCTCTTCTTAGAAACAATGCTTTATGAGGTTTAGAACCTTCATTATCTGCAACTTTTAAGACATGTTAAACATATTTTGGTAAAATTATTGTTTTACTTGTATTATCGCATGCATATCTAGTGTTTATACGTATTGTGTATTTTTGATCGCACAATCAAGTCATCACAGGGTTCTAAGGAATATTCAACCTTTGGTGGAACATTCATCGTCCTACCTAAGTATCCTTTGTTCAGAAGGTACCGTGGTGGCGAGGGTTCCTACGTGGGCAATAGTTTTCCTGTAACCCTACGCGTTCAGCGCGAAGACTGCTTTACTTCGACAAGGTATCTCTATAGGAGATATCTTACTTTTTCGTATTGCCCCATGAAGGGAGCTATTTCCCCGAGGATCCGAGTATTGACATATGCGCAGTTATGTCTTTCCTTGTCTCGTCGTCAATCCTGACGGAGGGTGTCTATTCTAACCCACTTGTATTTAATCAAAACTAACTTTCCTTTAGCAAAAAGTTTCTTTCATTGATTAGTAAGGTTTATAATACCTTTGATCAGGGATAGAACATGGTAGGCTAATGCCCGCTCCTTTATTCTCCTGAGTGATCACCATTCTCTTACGGATAGTACTTTTTTAGATACATTGCATTCCAGGGATGTTGTAATACTTCACCTTTGGGGGTCCTTAGGTAATAAGACCCTTTTCCGGCAATGTCGTGTATGATGTAGGGCCCGTCCCATGTTGAAGCCAACTTGCCCCGCTCCTTCTTCCTTTGATATGGTGGTATTTGACGAAGTACGTATTCCTCGGCCACAAAGTTTCTAGGGATGACCCGCTTGTTGTATTCCCGAGCTATCATTCGTTGGTAATTTACCATCTTTTGCGAAGCCACTTCCCGTCTTTCTTAAAGGTCGTCCATCTTTTCCAACATCAAGTTTGTTGTTAGATTCTTCTCCCTTGCCTCCGTTTTTGTTGTTGAAAGTATTATCTCCGTTGGGATGACTGTTTCGGCCCCGTAGGTTAGCAAGAATGGTGTTTCTCCCGTAGCTGACCTTCTTGTAATTCGATAGGCCCATAGGACGTTGTTCAATTGTTCGCACCACCTATTCTTGTATGCTCCTAACTTCTTCTTTAAGTTCATCGCTATGGTTTTGTTGGTTGCCTCCGCTTGTCCATTGCTCTTAGGGTATATAGGAGTGGACTTGTTCTTCTGAATGTTGAAAGTATCAAACAACATGTCGATGTTTTTTCCCTACAATTGCTTGCAATTTTCTGAAACTATGGAGGCTGGTATTCCGAACCTACATATGATTTGCTCAAACAAGAATTTAAAGACGTGTGTGTCCCTAATTCTTGCTAAAGGCTTTGCTTCCACCCACTTGGTGAAATAGTCTGTAGCCACGATAAGGTATTTTCTTTTTGAGGTTCCCTCTATCAAGGGTCCGACAATATCAACCCCCCCATTTGACAAATGGCCAAGGGCTGATGACTGAGTTGAGATTCGTTGTTGGTGCTTTGATCTTCCTATCAAAGCATGGGCATCTTTCGCATCGCTTAGCTACGTTCTTTGAGTCTTCGTCCATGCTTAGCCAGTAATATCCTTGCATTTTGGCTTTGACCGCCAAGGACCTTCTTCCGCTTTGGTTTCCGGCATCTCCGATGTGTGTATCGTGGAGTATTTTCTTCCCTTCGGTCCATGAGAGGCACCGCGTTAGAGGTCCGAGAAATGACCTCCTATACAGTATTCCATCACGAAGGATGTACATTGCTGCTTTTGATTCGATTTTTCGAGCTTCCTTAACATCAGTTGGTAGGGTACCTTTATCGAGATACTGGTGAATTGGAATCCTCCAATCATCTTCTGCTTCGTCCTCGTTGCCTTCATATGACACGGATTGGTCTTTGTCGGACTCTTCGTCTTCGTTATCTGATTCCATTATTTCTTTGTCTTCTTTTTCTTTATCTGCTTCTCTCATGGCTCGAGTTTGAACGGCCAAAGCCTCCTCAGTACCTGAGATAGGTCCTTCTATCGAAGGTTCATATATTCTTCCAATTTGTACGGCCGTGGTGTTTCTATCCCTTAGCATTGATGATACGAATGCTAAGGCATCTGCGTGTCTGTTATCTTTTCGACAGACATGCCTGAACGTTACGTTGTTGATATTGGACGCATGCTCCTGAGCTAGCTTTAAGTACGAAGATAGTACTGGATCCAAAGTTTGGTATTTGAGCTCGATTTGTCTAATGACCAGCTGTGAATCACTCGTCAACCGAACATCTGATAATCCCAGCTCTCGTTCCAAGCGTAAGCCATGTATGACCGCCTCATATTTTATGATGTTATTGGTGTATTGCTCGAATTCTAACCTGAATGCGTAGATGAGTCAGTCTACGGTGGGGGTTGTTATTACAATCCCTATGTCTGCTCCCTCTCCGTTGGAGGAGCCATCTACGAATATCTCCCATCTTCTTGAGTTCTAAGGTTCCAGCAGATCTTCTGGTTCCTGCTTGTCTTCCTCCCTTCCTGGGATGTCATATATCTCCGCTTCATCATTGAGAGGTAGATCTGCCAGAAAGTCTGCCAAGATCTGTGATTTCTCCGCCTTTCTAGTTTCAAAGATTATGTGAAACTGTTTGATCATGGCATTCCATTTTTCCACCCTTCCAATTTTCTCCGTGCTATCGATGCCCTATCTGAGACTTCATGAAGACTCGGATGGTATGTGCATAAAAATATATCCTTAGTTTTTGTGTTGCCACTACTAAGGCATATATAAGTTGCTCTACCTTGGTGCAGTTACGCTTCGCCGAACTGAGTGTCTTGCTGATGTACTAGATGGGTTTTTCTCCTTGCCCTTGGTCTCGTACCAGTAATGCGCTCACAGCGTAGCTTGTTTCTGCTAAGTATAAAGTGAGTATTTCACATGGATTCGGCTTTTGTAGGATGGGTACTGAAGTCAAGTATTCCTTAATATTTTGGAAGGCTTGCTCGCACTCCGTGGTCCACATGAACCTGCTTCCTTTTCTCAGTGTGTCAAAGAATTCTTTGCATTTTTCCGATGACCTTGCTATGAATCTTCCCATGGAGGCTAAGATTCCATTTAGCTTTTGTACTTCTTTTAGTGTTTTTGGAGATGGCATCTCCATTTCTGCTCTGACCCTTTCGGGGTCCACTTCTATTCCTCGCTTAGTTACCAAGTACCCTAGGAATTTTCCTGAGGTTACTCCAAACGTGCATTTCTGCGGGTTTACTTTCATGTGAAAGTTTCTCATGGATTCAAATATCTCCCTTAGGTCTGACAGGTGATTTTTCGCCTCCTTGCTCTTGACTAGCATGTCATCCACGTAGACATCCAGTATCTTGCCTATCCATGGCTTAAATATTTTTTCTACCAATCGCTGGTATGTTGCCCCCACGTTCTTTAGACCAAATGGCATCCTTGTATAGCAATACAAGACTCGTGGGGTAAAGAACGCAGTATGCTCCTGGTCTTCTTCTGCAAGGTCGATTTGGTTGTAGCCGGAGTATCCATCCATGAAGGATAGCCTCTGGTGACCTTCGGTTGCATTGACCAGTTGGTCATGTTTGGAAGCGGGTAGCTGTCCTTAGGGAACACTTTGTTGAGAATGCTAAAGTCGATGCTAATGCGTACGCCTCCGTTCTTCTTAGGCACAATCACCATGTTGGATATCCACGTGGGATACTTGACTTCTCGTATGAATCCTACTTCTAGGAGTTTTTGCAACTCCTTCTCCACTGCTTCCTGGTAGATCTCTGCCACCTTGCGGATACGTTGCTTGAATGGTGGTATTTCTGGTTTGAGCCGAAGGTGGTGGGAGACCAAATTCGGGTCAATTCCTGGCATGTCTTCCATTGACCACGCAAAGACATCTACGTAGTCCCTTAGTAACCTTTGTAGTTGCATCTCCTCTTCATATTCTAGTAAAGTTACGATGTTGATCATCTTTGGCTCTACCTCCGTTCCGATGTTGATTTTCTTTGTAGGTTCCACTGGTGAGAAGGTTTACTTCTGAGGTTGTAGAAGAGTGCATTTATGTAATTGTCATTTAGCAGAGACGTTCTCCCTCGGAGTGGTGAAGGTGGTTGCCTCCGGAACTGAGGTGATTCGGGTACTAGAAAGACCCCGTCCTTTACTTCCTTGGTGTTTGCTTTTCGTCTTTTTCTTTCGTGTTGCTATGCAATGGATCTTTCTTCGTTGAGTCTGACCTCTGCTAGGTTGCATATCCTTGCATCCTGTTGATCACCTTTGATTTCCATTCCACCCATGGGTGTAGAAAGTCGAAGGTACTGGTGATATGTCGAAGATGTTCCTCGTAATCGATGGACCCATAGTCTTCCCATGATTACGTTGTAGGGAGAAGGTGCTTCCACAACACAGAACCTTGTATTGGTTACTAAGGGTTATGCGCGTACCTGTAAGACAATTTCTCCTTTTGGTCTAGAGACTGCTCCGTTGAAACCGTATATTGTGCAAGTGGACGAATCCATTTGCTCAGCTGTCAAACCCAGACGTAAGTAGGGTTCGTAGAACAATACATTTACCGAGATGCCCCCATCAATGAGGACCTTCGTAACATTCCATCCATGTATTGGTAGAGTGATCACAAGTGGATCGTTGTGCATCTCGACTTCCTGGTTGACGTCTCTTGTTGAGAATTTTAATGGCGTGGTCATCCATTCTTCCCAAGTGCTAGCGGGTGGTCCACTTAGCTTGAACACCTCGTGGGATTCTAACTTTCTTATGTTTCGAGCTAACTCGAGGATGTCTTCGAGTAGCTCCTCCTGGACTCCGCTTGAGAAGGTGATCATGTTAATGTATTTGCTGTCCTGAGGAAGTTCTACTCTTTTCTTGGGGGCTACCTCAGCGTCATCCGGTTGGATTTGCACATACTCCATGAACTTGCCTTCGTCTATGAATCTCTGAATCGTGTTCCGTAGGTGATAGCATGTGTCAGTTGTATGCCCATAGTACTGGTGGTACTCACAGTACTCCTTAGACTCATTTGTTTTATCCGGTTGCTTTCCTCTAGTATTTGGGTAAGGAAAGCCCGGCTTTGCTCTTTCCTTGCTTAGAATGTGAGAGAACGTTGTGTTCAGCTTTGTGTAGATTTTATCTACAAATTTTTCTCTTCTTTTTCCTCTTTTGCCATCTACGTATTTGGATCTTTTGTCTCGAGAGATGGTTTTTCCCCCGGCTTCATTTTGCCTCTTAGGTATCTCCGAAATCGGTTCTAGAGAGTTGGTTTGTTGCGGAGCTGTTGTTGCCTTTGTTTGCGCCCTGGGGTTGTCCTTCTGGATTTCTTCAAGTCTGATGTAACGATCTTGGACGACCCTAAGCTCTCCTTCGGAGTCAAGGGATCGGTTGTGAAGATCCAAGAAGATAGATGAGGTTCTATCAAGTCCGTACTTATAGCAGTTAATGCTAATTTCTGGATTGACTTTCCCGATTGCTTGGCATGTCTTCTGCCACCTGTCTGTGTATTGCATCAATGTTCATGGGGTCCGATAGCTGATAGACGCATCTATGTGTCTATTTTGGTCTCAATTATGTATATTGTTAGTGTTCGATTTTGTAGTTATTTGATTATTTTATGTCTTTGTAGGTGTTTTTGGAGAAATAATCTTTTGCGGCGAAATTGGCTCGAAAAGTGGTGTTTGCGCTCGCGGGAGAAAATCACTAAAGGTACCCCTTATTTGGATAAAATGCACCTCAATTACTAAGGGGAACCCACTTTCTATTTACACCCCAGGACACCCCAAATGTTAAAGGCACCCGGAAGTTGGTTAAGGGACACCATCTTCTTCCCCATTTGAAATGGTTTTGGGGGGGAAAACTTTTTGTCTGTCTGCAGACTTCTGGACCGAATTTAAAGGATTTTTAATTAGATTCAATCATAGATTTTTATTGGGCTGGACTTGTTAAGGCTGAGAAGAGTTAGCATGGGTGTTTGGTTCGTTTAAATAGGGCCAGATAGTCGAGTTTGGAATCAGGACAGGTATGGTATGTTTGACGGAATCGTAAGAAAGGGAAGATTTCACGAAACAGGGGATGGAGATATATCAGGATATTTTTTGGTTGTATTTTGGGGTAGTTACGCGTAGAAAAGGAAGATATATCCTATGGGATTATCATATGAGAGGAGTTTGGAAAGTATATAACGAATCAGAGATACGTAAGAAGATTTCGAGGAGATATTATACGAGACTTGGCAGCGAAGAAAACTAAAAGATTTTCTCGGATTTATTAGATGTTGTTGGGTATAAATAAGAGTTACCAGAGTCATAAAAGGGTTTGGAGTGTAACACCCGAGTTCCGGACCAGGGTCAAACCCATATGGAGATCCGAACTCGAAGCGTTACAGATCGAAAAAAGACAAAAATGTTATTTTTATATAATTACTTCACTAAACTTGAGGAATTATTTTTATACATGAGTTTAATTAATTATATAAATCCACTAACAACATTCTCAAAAAATATTAAAATCAAATTACACTTCAAACAAATAAAAGAAATACAACAAAATCAACAAAATAGCTAATCTTCTTAAATTCCACTTCCACATTCCATAATATCTGCAAAAAAATGTCAATTGGGGTGTGTTGACGGCTCAATAGGCATACTTTCTCATCCTCTAAAAGATATAGAAAACAATCACGACAAAATGAACGAACAGTCATGTGAACACAAACTCACAATATGAAATAACAACAACAACAACATCAGTTTATCAATAAAAATTCACGATACTAATATTTTTTTAATTAGTATTATTTAGGTTACTTTATTTCATGATTCCACAATATAATAAATTTGCACGAGTTTCCTCAGTTCGTGCCCTGCCAATCAACTTATCGGGGGTCATTCCTACATGTTGCACGAGTTTCCTCAGTTCGTACCCTGCCAATCCGCCAATCCGCTTATCGGGGTCATTCCGACAAGTTGCACGATTTTCCTTGGTTCGTGCCCCACCATTCAAAAACCATTCTTACAATGCTAGAAAACCATTATACATAATTATTTGACATACACGCAGTTCTCGTGAACATTTCCACAAACAAATCATATCCAATAAAAAAAACAAAAAGAGCATATAATGAGATTTTAACGCCATGCACATTACATAGACTCAATTCATACAAAATATACATTTCAGAATAGTTTCACACAATTCGAAATTGGATGTTGAAATCAGTAAAGGAATAAAGATATCCCAAGAGAATGGTTAAGTAAACCTACCTTGATAATTGATTATCATCTCATAGTTTATACTTCAATAAAACCAATAAATCATCCATAGAACAACATGCTTCTTTCATTCCATAAATCACTCCAGATTTTGTTATCCAAACTACTCATATAAGAACATAACTTAGGTAACTATACATTTGGGAGTTTATAGGGTCTATAGGAAAACAAAGAGAAATAAGGAGAGAAAATGAGATAAAGAACGGTTGCCTCCTTTACTTACCCTCTCTAGCCAAATATATATATATATATATATACATAATATTTAATCCATAAATTAATATCATCCATTAATTAGTACTTAATTTTATTATTTGTTGAATATCAAAGAGAAACGTTTTTGGATCTCCAAAGTTACCCTACGTTTTCAATTCCAAATGTATCATAAATCTCACATTCAATACTTTTTATTACATGCATAATTTAATGCTAATAATAAGAAGTTTTAGTAAGCAGAAAGACTTTCAATTTTCATACCATGAAAACTATTCAATATACTTAATTACTATCTATTATGATTTCTCAAGCATGATCTCTATTAAATGTACAAAAATATTCTTATCGCACTCCATGCATTTTTTTGACGGATGTCTACACCACTAGACCATAAGTGCATGCACCAACATTAAACTAAAAATAACCTATTTTAAATGTTATTTATGTTTGCTTTCAATTTCTTTATATTATTACAAATGAAACGTTCTCTTTATGTTCTTCTTAGTTTCCAAAACAAATTCCAAATCCTTTCATTTATTCTTGTCTAATAATTTCATTTAATACAATAATTATCCATACACATAGTAAATCAATTATTTACTACTAGCATTCACTACGTACATGCAATTCCTTCCTTTTGATTTTTCTTTCTCACATTCACATGCAATCCACATGCAATACAATTAAATAATAACATTAATACACATGAATATATTTATTATTTTTCTTAAGTATTTTATTTATCTTTTCATTTTTTCTTAATTTTATTTTACTTAATTAAACTCAATTAGGTGACTTTATTTCTACTCTCGCTTTCTAGTCTAAGCGACCCCTTATGCTAAGGTAAAGAAAACAATGATCCAATCTAATTTGGATGAAATCTGACCCGAACCAGTAACTAAAAATACCGGGTATTACATTCTTACCCCCTTAAAAGAAATTGTGTCCTCAAAATTTAGAATACACTTCCTACATTTTATGTTCAACATCATTCAAACAATATACTAGACAAATTAACAACTCCATTTTAACACACACTCAGTTATCACACGAGATCCGACAAATCATGAAAACTCGCACATACAAATCAAGAAAACGACACAACAATCATACCAAACAATCATGCATATCAATTCAGTTGAAATTTATTTATTTTTTTGTTATTAATTTTTTTCTACTCTCATGTAAGATCTAAATCCTAGAACTCTGACACCAACTTGTAACACCCCGAGTTCCGAACCAGGGTCAAATCCATATGGAGATCCGAACTCGAAGCGTTACAGGTCGGAAAGAGACAAAAATGTTATTTTATATAATTACTTCACTAAACTTGAGGAATTATTCTTATACATGAGTTTAATTAATTATATAAATCCACCAACAACATTCTCAAAAAATATTAAAATCAAATTACACTTCAAACAAATAAAAGAAATACAACAAAATCCACAAAATAGCTAATCTTCTTAAATTCCACTTCCACATTCCATAATATCTACAAAAAAATGTCAATTGGGGTGAGTTGACGGCTCAATAGGCATACTTTTCCATCCTCTAAAAGATATAGAAAACAATCACGATAAAATGAACGAACAATCATGTGAACACAAACTCACAATATGAAATGACAACAACAACATCAGTTTATCAATAAAAATCACGATACTAATATTGTTTAATTAGTATTATTTAGGTTACTTTATTTCATGATTCCACAATATAATAAATTTGCACGAGTTTCCTCAGTTCGTGCCCTGCCAATCAACTTATCGGGGTCATTCCGACAAGTTGCACGAGTTTCCTCAGTTCGTGCCCTGCCAATCCGCTTATCGGGGTCATTCCGACAAGTTGCACGAGTTTCCTTGGTTCGTGCCCCACCATTCAAAAACCATTCTTACAATGCTAGAAACCCATTATATATAATTATTTGACATACACGCAGTTCTCGTGAACATTTCCACAAACAAATCATATCCAATAAAAAAAAGAAAGAGCATATAATGAGATTTTAACGCCATGCACATCACATAGATTCAATTCATACAAAATATACATTTCAGAATAATTTCACACAATTCGAAATTTGATGTTGAAATCAGTAAAGGAATACAGATATCCCAAGATAATGATTAAGTAAACCTACCTTGATAATTGATTATCATCTCATAGTTTATACTTCAATAAAACCAATAAATCATCCATAGAACGACATGCTTCTTTCATTCCATAAATCACTCCAGATTTTGTTATCCAAACTACTCATATAAGAACATAATTTAGGTAACTATACATTTGGGAGTTTATAGGGTCTACAGGAAAACAAAGAGAAATAAAGAGAGAAAATGAGATAAATAATAGTTGCCTCCTTTACTTACCCTATCTAGCCAAATATATATATATATATACACAATATTTAATCCATAAATTAATATCATCCATTAATTAGTACTTAATTTTATTATTTGTTGAATATCAAAGAGAAACGTTTTTGGATCTCGAAAGTTACCCTATTATTAATTACTATCTATTATTATTTCTCAAGCATGATCTCTATTAAATGTACAAAAGTATTCTTATTGCACTCCATGCATTTTTTTGCCAAATGTCTACACCAATAGACCATAAGTGCATGCACCAACATTAAAGTAAAAATAACCTATTTGAAATGTTATTTATGTTTGCTTTCAATTTCTTTATATTATTACAAATGAAACGTTCTCTTTACGTTCTTCTTAGTTTCCAAAACAAATTCCAAATCCTTTCATTTATTCTTGTCTAATAATTTCATTTAATACAATAATTATCCATACACATAATAAATCAATTATTTACTACTAGCATTCACTACGTACATGCAATTCCTTCCTTTTGATTTTTCTTTCTCACATTCACATGCAATCCACATGCATTACAATTAAATAATAACATTAGTACACATAAATATATTTATTATTTTTCTTAAGTATTTTATTTATCTTTTCATTTTTCCTTAATTTTATTTTACTTAACTAAACTCAATTAGGTGACTTTATTTCTACCCTGGCTTTCTAGTCTAAGCAACCCCTTTATGCTAAGGTAAAGAAAACAATGATCCAAGCTAATTTGGATAAAATACGACCCGAACCAGTAACTAAAAATACCGGGTATTACATGGAGTGTTAGGATAGTTTAGGGGAAGATCTGGTACGAAGAAATCACACTGCATAGGAAGGTGCAGCAGTAGTAGGAAGAAGACGAAGCTGAAGAACATTAGACGATCGGAGTCAGTCGCATAAAAGTGTGGTTTATCACAGCAGCATAAACTATCGTTTTATAGCAGACTTATTTCTTCTGTATATTTTGTAACAGTCTATTGCAACGCCTATAAAAGTTGCAGTTGATTTGTTTTAGTGATTTTTCTTGTATTATCATCGTTAAACACTTTTAGAGCCATGTTTCTACCTATTAAGAGTGTGTTCGACATCATGAGCTAAACCCAACACTGGGACAATGGAGGAAGCCATATTTCACAATTCTTTGGTAACTATGTTTGATTCTTTATGACTTTTGCACTGATTCAATTGATTTATGGTTTTTATTGATTATTTGTGATTTCGTTTGATGGTGTATGCTTAGACTTAGAGCTTTTGATGCACCATGCTTGTGATTTACAATTAATGTTTTATAAAATCTACCTTTGGCAAAGAAAAGAGTCTATAATTATTAGGAATCATTATATGCATCGCTGGAATTTGATTATTGGTGAAATCCTGAGTCCCAGTATCTCTCCATATTATTATCACTTTTTATATATTTTTATTATTAAGTCTGAAATCGAGTCTTTACAAGTCTGAGTTGAACAAAATTTCACTACCACTTTCTACAACAAATTAAAACCACATCAATTTTTGGCGCCGCCGACGCGGACTTGTATTTAGGTTTTAATTTTTTTTTTTTAAAGTTTTTGTTCTCTTTTACGCCTTTGGTATTTTTTGATTCTTTTTCAGATTTAGAGTGAAGCTAAAAGGAAAGAAAAAGTGCTATAAAAAGGAAAGCATTGCCAAAGAAGGAAATAAAAGAGAGTCCAAAAGGAGTGGAGAATATTTTTATTTTTTAGATTTTTATTTTTAAAAAACTGTATTAGAGTTTGTTGTATCCTTTGTGATTTTTATTTTTATTTTTGGACTTTTTGGACTTTGTTTTTGGGACATTCTTTTGGACATTATTATTTTTAAACCCTAAGGAAGGGTTAAAATTAAATATAAACTGTGTGCAGGGAAGGACGACAGTTACGATACTGTCTCGGCCCCTCGGGTTCGTACACTGACATCGGAGTCGGTGGCCTGAGTCGACTTCAACGGTTCATCGCCCGTCTGGTATGGGAGGTAAGACTCTATCCACACATGAATCCCCTGTCAGTGGGTTTTCTTTTGTGTTGATACTTTAAAAACACACATGCACACACCATATTGCATCGTCAGACGCCGATTTTTAGGAAAACACGTGGTTTAGTACGGTGAAACCTATAGGCGTTATCATCCGAAACACCACAAGCCTTAGCCTTGTACCTTTGATCAGTCTTTGACTGTAGGTATATTTTGCTAAAGGTAACCTGAGCTTACCCTTTTTAGTCGACCCTGCATTTGCACGTACACAAAAGAATGTCGAACTGGTATTACAATAGCCAATACAATGAATATCCGACTGAGTTTCAAAATGGACGCTACAATTTTGACCATAGTGTGAATAGTGATTGGGAACATCAATGTTTTGAAGGTTATGGTCATGGTGATCCCAATTACTATCCGCACGCGCACTGGTCATATGAGCAAGAAAATAAGGAATATTATAGTACTAGTTCCTCGTCTTTAGACAATATAATGAAAATTTTGAAAACTAGTCCTTATTATGATCCTTCTGAACCTGTTCTTCCTCTAGAAAAGTCTCTCAAAAAATTAACCGAGAATACAAATAGGTTTGTGTTAGAAATGAATAATCAACCCATGAGTGAACCTTCTATACAAGATACCATCATGATGTAATGTGAGTTGACTCAAAAGCTTTTGTTAGAGGCCCAGGAAAAACTGCTCGTAATAATCTTAATTTCCAATAGTACCCTTGAAAATGAAGATAATTATTTGCATAATCAAGATGACGAGGTTAGAATTGGTAAAACTACTTTAGATGAGGTTCAACTATTTTCATGTTATTATAATGATGTTTATGATGATGATAGTGTTGATGAAGAATCAGACACATATAGGCATAGTGATCAGGAATTTTTTACTCCAATTGAGCTTTACAATGATAATATTATTTCTAGTTCAAATCCAAATAATTTTAATAATTATTCACCTATTCAAAAGGACGGGGATTTGACTAGAGATACCACCGTTTTAGACGATATAGTATTTCCTTATGATTACGAAGCCGATGATAGTTTTGAGGAACGAGTTTATCCTGAGAATACCGTTTTAAAGTCTAGCGATTTAGAAACATTAGCCTTAGACAAAGAAGATAGACTCGTAGAGAGTTCAAATATGAGTGAGGATGTACCTCCCAATTATAACTTAGAAGAATCAATTGACCATTTTCAGGAATATGATGACTTAGAAATTAGGGAGATTGTGACTAGTCTACCTAGAGACACTGAAAAATCTAAGTTTGGGGGTGATTATCATTTTCCATGTGCTTCACCTTTGACTCTTGTAAAGATCCCTCACTTGGGACTTGATATATGTGCCTCAACCATTGTGCCATATTACCTTCATACTAGCTCTTCAGAACCTAATAATGTCTAGGAAGAAGTTCAGTTGTTCGAAACCCATCCTCTGATTGAAGTGGTTTACCCAGGCGATAATACCCAAATTGACTTTGTTTTCCCACCAAATATTTTTCAACCAATTGTGAGAACTATAAGTTTGAGATGTGTCAATTATTAAGTTTTGAGACTAAACCTAATTACTTTAGGAGATTAGGGTCGACAATTTATTTAAGGAAGACCACCACTCTTATTGTGGTCAGCTGTGTAATTCAAATATGATTGACTTAGAGGATCCTCAATTATTCAGGTTATTATTATGTGCTTCTAAGTTTTTATTCGAGTTTTTCCAGACTCTAGAACCTGAACATTCTGAAAAAACGGGGGTATAACAACAACACCCAATATTTCGATTAGCAATCTGTATGGACTAACTCCGAAATACTTTGCTAAAGAATCAACTAGACAGTCAAACTCAATCTAGATAAAAGTATCTCAAGGAGTTAATATCTCTCTCTTGATTTGATTTTTACTCAAGCTAAAAACAATAG
Source organism: Papaver somniferum (assembly GCF_003573695.1). NCBI lineage: Eukaryota > Viridiplantae > Streptophyta > Magnoliopsida > Ranunculales > Papaveraceae > Papaver > Papaver somniferum. The sequence goes on along the minus strand of NC_039367.1, from coordinate 37,845,103 downwards.
CCAGTTTTTATCAAATACAAGGAATACTTGGACGGTACCAAAGACCAATGTCCAAGGATCAATCAATATCAAGCAACAACCAAAGGTTGGATTTCCAATTGATGACCACGAACGCACAACCTGTATTATTTCAATTATATAAAATATAATATGAAAAAGAAATAACACAGACACCAGGAATTTTGTTAACGAGAAAACCGCAAATGCAGAAAAACCCCGGGACCTAGTCCAGATTGAATACACACTTTATTAATCCGCTACAGACACTAGCCTACTGCAAACTAACTTCAGACTGAACTATAGTTGAACCCCAATCAGTCTCCCACCGATCCAAGGTACAGTTGTACTCCTACGCCTCTGATCCCAGCAGGATACTGCGCACATGATTCCCTTAGCTGATCTCACCCACAACCAAGAGTTGTTGTAACCCAAAATCACAGACTTGATAATAAACAGATCTGTCTCACACAGAAAAGTCTATAAGAGGATAAACCTGTCTCCCACAGATAAACCCTAGGTTTTGTTCCGTCTTTAGATATAAAATCAAGATAACAGGAACCAATTGATAATCCGGTCTTATATTCCCGAAGAACAACCTAGATTAATCAATCACCTCTCTACAATCCTTCTTGACTACACAAGCGGATTGTCGAGGAATCACAAACAGTGAGCCGAAGATGTTTGTGACTTCTTTATCTTGCCTATCGGAGAACTCTCACGATCTCAAGCCAATCAATCGATTATACTCGTACGATAGAAGATACAAGATCAGATCGCACAACTACGATAAAGTAGTATTGGTCTGGCTTCACAATCCCAATGAAGTCTTTAAGTCGTTAACCTGATTTTAGAGAAGAAAAATCAAAGTTTAATGGAGATCGACTCTAGCGGGTGCACTAGTAGCACACAGACGTGTGGGGATTAGTTTTGCACAATGCTAGATGTCTCCTTTATATAGCCTTCAAATCAGGGTTTTGCCTTAGTTACAAAGCAATCCTTATCACCGTTAGATGAAAACCTGATTTAGATTCAAGCTAATATTTCTCAACCGTTAGATCAAAAACTTAGCTTGTCACACACACTTGGGTAGATGTTTACTGGGTTCGTGAAAACCATGCCCAAACGTGTACGTGTATGTTGGTTCAACATAGTAACCCAAAAGGTTAACCATATGAGCATTTCATATTAACCTTGTTCTTCTTCACCATAACTAGTTCAATTGACTCAAATGAACTAGTTAAAGAGTTGTTCAATTGCTATGAGATCTTATGTAACTACACAAGACACAATTGAAAGAAAGATGATTCGATTCGATTGAATCGGCTCATGAACATTACAGCCATGGTTTGCATAAAGCATTACTTAGTAATTTAATGTTTCATGTTCAGAGCACATCTTTAGATCATAACCTCTTAAGTTCACAAACAAGTTCGCGGACTTAAGTTAATCGGTTGATTTTTCCAAACTCAGCAGAAATTCTCGGGATGAAAACTTCCGCCAGTTCACTGACTAGGTTCGCGGACTTAGCACACAAACGCGTTTTGGAAAATCCCAACTGTTTATGGGTGAAAACTATTTCTGCCGGTTTTGGTAATTTGGGATGTGTGGATGAGAAATGAATCTAAACCCTAAACAAATGCACTGCACGGGAGTGCTTGTGATTCGAGAAATCAATCTGTACAACTCTGGCCTAAACCAAGAAATGGCTGTTTCAGACTTGCTTCGGTCACAAAGTGAAGGAGATGGGGTTGATCTTAGGGAGGGAAGCAAAGATGGTGTTGAGATTGTGGAGGTGTTGGATGTGTATGACTTGTATCAGAAAGCCGAACTGGCTTGCAGAATGTAAGCTATCAGTTCTGGTGTTTGGATACGGTTGTATCAACACTTGGTTTCTGTTGTCTTGTTCTGGAAATAGGAAGGAGAACCTATTTATACAAGTCTTTAATCCTAACCCACGTTTCTCATGGGAAGCGGAGTGATGGAGTAGTGGAGTTGTGTGTTAGTGTCACACGATCAGTCTTGCCCACTTCTCCCATCATCACTATTTGTCCATGTCTTACTGACACGTTCTTGTGATGGCGCGTTGCACGCTGCACGCTGTAAACCGCCAGAACAATACCCCAGTATGTATCCCCCAGTTTGTGACATGATTAATGTCTCGAGTGTGTGGATCGTGGGACCCACAGAAAGTAGCACGTGATGCTAGATTAAATAACTAAGTTATTTAGGAAGTCGATATTTATGAAATATCGTGTGCATTCTATGCATGTAATGCATCGAATATATTCAGTGTGCATGAAGCATCGCCGTTTTAAGGCTTAATCAGAGTAAGTCGCGGATTAAGCATAGCATCACGTTAAACCATCTTCGAGTGATTGTTTGGAGGCTGTATAGATAAGCCCTGACTTGGACGATCACTTTGTGTGGAAGAGTGGTGGACGGTGATCGTGGTGATACCTCACTGGTCGCCTAACTCCTGTCTTAGGTTGTCCGTCCAGGCTGGTGAAGTTGGATGGACGAGATGGCTTGCGACCCACACCTGCGATCTTCGGATTAGGGTTTAGGAGGTGCTCGAACACCAAACTTTAGCTTGGTCGAATTCAAGCAAGGGACACATTTTTGGCAGAGCCGATTGGGCATGCGTGTAGACGACATGCAGGTGTAGGTGTCTGTGCCTCACTGTCCCATGGAGATGCGATCTAAGCCACTCAATTTGTCTGGAAAAGAGGAGCAGCTGAGATTGATTTGCACCAGAAATCCCATGCCGCAAAGGAATTGAAGACCGCACGTCGTGCCTACTTCGAGCGCGCGTTTCGAGACGACCAACCATAGTCGGTTTTGGCCGATAAGTCAGGCGTGCAGTCGGCAGGCCAGTGTACACGTCCGTACCGCACTGTCCCGTGAAGATGTGATCTAAGCCACTCAATTTTTCCGGCAAAGTTGAGTGGTCGAGATCGATTTGCAATTGAAAACGCGCGGCCATGCCTAGTTTGGGCGCACGAATCGAGACGACCAACCATAGTTGGTCTTGACCGGTTAGTCATTTATGTAGGCGAGCCCACGACGATTGTGTTGACATGCTCTGGGCCATTTGAATCTACATCTACACCCTCCGTCTATGCCTGCGAAGATGGATGGTTGAGACTGATTTGCGACACATGTGATGTGCCGCAAACCCTAATTAGGGTTTCACGTCCACGCTGCTTTGGATGGACGAATTTGCAAGCCACGCTTCTCCTTTGGGGAGGCCGACCATGTGGGGCCCACGTTGGGCCGGTGGTGAACACACCAATACCTGCCTGGTGGCTATGGGTCCGATCTAAGCCATCCAATTATGCCGGTGAAGTTGGATGGTCGTGATAATTTCTAAGACTGACGTAGACAGTCCAGATGCTCGATCGGGCTAGTATAACACACCGAGAGTTGTAGCCTGTACGGGTATTTCGTGCATGCCTTATTATTAATGCTTGGAGATTCATGTTACTCTGTTGAGAGCAACACTCAGTCCTCATGCCGCACTAATGAGAGTTCAGCGGAACATGAAATACAAGGCTAGTCATGTATTAATTGATAACGCTATAGATTCACAGGCTATAAGAGATTGTTGCTACATGCTCCAACCTGGATGAATTAGTAAAGTGGAGAAGTATTCATCACTTATCAGTGGCTCTATCCTTTGCAGGATGTCAGCGCATAATTTTTTGGCTTTTTACAATTTTAGACTTAAATGAAAATTCACCATCAACATTAAGTCCCCTTCCTAGCACATAATGGTTACACTATTGTGGGGTAGTCACGAGATAGTGACAAATTTGTATACTAAAATGACCAAGCTAGAGTAATTACATATTTACCGTATAAACATCGCCAGGTGGAGCTGGTCAAACTAGGGTTTGGGAGAAAAGAAAGACTTGGTCGGCGTTGAGACCTCAGGATAAGCTCTGCTGTAGCTGATTCGGTCTTTCTTAGGGTTTTCTTCAACATGTATGCGAGGTTTAAAACCTCCATTCATTGATAGGCTTTTCTTGCAGAAACTCTATCTCTTCAACATGTCGAACAGCACCAGATCATCTTCTTCGTATCACCCAGGATCTTCTGTTAAATGCACACGCCCATCTGAGGTTCAAGATGAACAGCTTTGCGATGACTCTCTTGTTCGTGCTCGCCGGAAGGCCGTACCAGTTCGTTCTCCCCCCTTTTTGCAGAGACGCCCATGTGTGACAGTGGTCGATAATGATGATTTGACCATTCCTCTTCCTTAAAATTCAAACACAACCACCCCTGCTGACCTTGATGATGCAGATTTAGGTATGTCGTCTTATGAATATCCCAACGCATGTCTTCCGTTCGATATTCACATGAAATGTCTGTCTTCCAGCTATCGAACAATCGGCGGATTCTTGGTGCGGAAGGAGTTTGTTACTTTATACCCAAAAATATGGAAGAGGTATGGCCATATTGCAACCAGGAATGTAGTTCAACACTGTGCATCTGTTTTGGTTACTACAGTAAACTGCCTTCTTTCCCTGATTGCCGAGATGGAAGGTATCTCCATCCGTCACGTTGCCGAATCAAAATTTGAAGAGTGGGAGAACATGGTGTCTACCTGTGAATCGATGGGATTCAATGTGGGTTGGCTACGACAGCGTATTGATATCATCAAGGTTGATCGAGCCGACATCCTTGCGAACGTAGTTCATGCTGCGAAGGCTATCTTGGAAGAAGAAAAGGCTCTGGCCGCTGAATTGGAGAAGGTGAAGCAAGCAGTACAGAACTTGAAGAATAGGACAGAGAGATATCAAGCTAGGTTGAAGATGATGCTCTCAAGGAACTATAACCTGCTGGATGGCCTCTTCTAAGCCGCATTCAGCTGTATTCTCTTATTGTTTATGACGTTCATGTCAAGAAGATTTCTGAACATCTTTGTGGAATAAATTGCATTGGTTTTTGATTGGTGAAAATGGGTTTTTCATTAATGAAAAATTGATAATTCGAACGTGTAATGAAAATAAATGCTTGTATTTGTTGTGTCATAAGACAGAAGCGGACAATGATCAAGCATGATATGCCTTCAGCCATTTTCCGTTGATGATTGTTTCTAACTTTCCCCCGTCCACCTTTATGATCTTGTAGTAGCCGGTACTGTAAGCCTTAGTGATTGTATAAGGACCTTCCCATTTCGGTGAGAATTTTGGTGCAGACATGTCATGCTGGATGTGCTTGTCTGTCTTCAAGACCAAATCTCCCACTTTGAAAACACGTGGTTTCACAGTTTTGTTATACGCCCTGGAAATTCTATTCCTGTACACCTGAATAGCGTTCCTATGCTTTGCTTCTTCTGGAATCCAGAGTGTCTAACTCAGCTACTCTGGAGTTAGATGCTTCAGCCTCGTTCCAGTGGACCCCGGTTGCTGCTGCAATCCTGGATGATGGGATTTTGATCTCTGTTGGGAGAATTACGTCCGCACCGTAAACAAGTGAGTATGGAGAAACTCCAATGGAGCTTCTGGGTGACGTCCGGTATGCCCATAGCGCCATTGGTAACTGGTCATGCCATTCTCTAGGAATGTCGTGTACTGTTTGACTGATAATCCGGATCAACGTCTTGTTGGTACTCTCAGCTTGTCTGTTTCCTTGAGTGTATTAGACAGTGGAGAAGACCTGATTAATTCCATATTCTTAAAGTAACTCTCGTACCTGTTTGTTGACGAAGGGAGTGCCATTATCAATGATAATATGCTTAGGCACACCAAAACGGCAAATGATATACTCTTTAATGAAAGCTGCAATTGTTGCTCTTGTAGTTCCTCGCAGAGGAATGGACTCCACCCATTTAGTGAAGTATTCTGTTGCGGTTATGATATATTCGTGCTGCTTCGATGATGGCGGATTGATTTTTTCGATAATGTCCAGTCCCCAACTGTAAAATGGCCATGGACTGCTTATAGAGTGTAAAGGGGTGGAAGGCGCGTGAACAAGGTTCCCATGAGTTTGACATTTGTGGCAGCTTTGAACAAAAGCAGCTGCATCGTCCTCCATGGTCGGCCAATAGTATTTCTCGTGTATCTGGAGAAACAGTTTCCTTTTCCCTTGATGTTCCCCTTCGTGCGTTTCCTTCAGCATAACCGGGATTTCTGTCCCAGCCAGCCACCTCAATAGATCACCTCCGAAGCTCTTGCGGTATAAGATCCCTTCGTGAAATATGAACCGCTTGGCCTTTTTCTTTATCTGGACAACATCTTTTTGACTAGCAGGAGTTTCCCCATCACGGATATAGCTAATGTACGGCTCTCTCCAGTCCCCAGTGTGGTCCGCACTAAAAACCTCCAATTGGTGTGGCGGTGCTTGACAATTTGAGCAAGACTTCTGAAGCAGTCGGGATTGAGCCTCCATTTCTGGCCAGTAATAGTCCAGGCGTTGAATTCGTCGGTAAAGCATTACCACCAGTGATTGTCCACAAATTTCATTGTGAACGCGGTCAAGCTGTAGTTGTGCTTCATCATCCCCAAGACATCTCGATAGGGAACCATGTGGGTTTCGATGATATAACATACCATGAAGCATGAAGAAGTTCTGCAGGGTTTTGAGACTGACCTTTCCGTGGGAAAGTGAGCTGCTGAGCTCCTGAATGATTGGAGTTCGCCAATCGCAAATCTTGGTGTCTTTGTATTGTGAAAGCCATGTTGATTCTATGGTTCTCCTCTTTACTGTCAGGGTTTCTTCCAAACCTTCGAATTTCAATTTGGACGCCAGCGTGGCTAGAGAATCGGCGTGTTTGTTGTTGCTGCGACCAACATGGATTATGGTTGCATCTGCAAAGTAGTTTAGTAACCTTTGTGCTTCTGACCGGTATGGAGCCAGCGTTACATCCTTCAATGCGTATACCCCATTCATCTGGTTCACCAGTAACTTGGAGTCACCTCTTATCTCCAGACGTGTGACTCCTGCTTGCTTGGATATTGACAGCCCTCTGAGGAAGACTTCATACTCCGCTGAGTTGTTGGTGCATTGGAAGTCCAACTTGAAGGAGTGTGAGAATACTTCCCCAGTTGGGGATACTAATACCACGCCCGCTCCTCTGGTGTTATTACTAGGGGTGGCGGAGCCGTCAAAATACAACAACCACACTTCTTCCTCGACAACAGAGATGCCTGGAAATTCTCCAGGAATATCCTCGTGTGGCCCCGTAGTGCCTTATCCAGGGAATGCTTCTAGTAAGTCTACGACTGCTTGCCCCTTGATAGCTCTAGGCGATGCACATGTTATATTCAGCTCTGACATTTGGAGAATCCACTTGGCTGTCCTTCCCGTCAGGACTGGTTTTGAAAGTAAAAACTTTGCAGGATCAGATTTAGATACGAGTACCACCTTGTTGGACAATAGGTAATGCCTAAACTTCTGAATGGAATGGATTAGAGCTAAACATGCTTTCTCCGCCTTGGGATATCTGAGTTCAGCATCTCTTAATATTCGGCTGAGGTAGTATATGGGACGTTCGATTCCCTCGTCGTCCTCTTGAGCGAGCAAAGCCCCGACGGCGGTGTCACTGAAGGCGGTGTAGAGACAAAGCAGCTTCCCTTGGACGGGAGACTTCATGATGGCTGGAGATGACAGCATTCGTTGAATCTTTCGGAACGCTTGTTGTTGAGTTGTGGTCCAAACGAAGCTTGCTCCCTTCTTCAGCAAGGTGGTGAATGAGGCAACAAGATGGGCCAGACCAGGTATAAAATGTCGAATGTAGTTCACCTTTCCCATGAAGCTTTGGAGTTCCTTCAAAGTTCGTGGTGGGGGCATCGTGAGGATGGCTTGAGTCTTGGACGGGTCCACCTTGATCCCTTCTGCAGTCACTTGGAATCCCAAAAATTTGCCTGAAGAGACACCGAAAGCGCATTTCAGAGGATTCATCTTCAATTTTTGTATTCACGACACCTCTCAAAAACTTGTCGTAAGACTCCTGTGTGGTCTGCTCGATCTCTTGACTTGACCACAATATCATCCACGTAGTCTTCTACTTGTTTATGCATCATGTCGTGGAAGATTGCCTTCATAGCGCGTTGATACGTTACATCGGCGTTCTTTAAACCGAATGATAAAACGGTATAGTATAAATTTCCAAGAGGGGTTCGAAAGGCTGTCTTACTTGCATCGTGCTCATACATCCTTATCTGATTGTAGCATCTGTAACCATCCATGAAGGGGAACATGTCGTGTCCACTGGTGGCGTCCACTAACATGTCGATGTTGGGCAGAGGAAAATCGTCCTTGGGGAATCACTTGTTCAAGTCTCTGAAATCCACGCAGCACCGGATCTGTCTGTTTTTCTTCTTTAACGGAACCACATTAGCTAACCAGGTCAGATGATGAATAGGTTTGATGAAGCCGGCATCTAGCACCTTCTGAATTTCAGTTTTGATTTGCTCTTCCACTTCGTGTCTAAATTGCCTCGGAGGCTGTTTGATCGGCTTGGATCCAGGTACGACATGTAGATGATGGGTGACCAATTTTTCATCCAGACCAGGCATTTCCTCATATGTCCAGGCGAATACATCTTGATACTCCTTGAGAAGTTGGACAATACTCGTGCGTTCGTCTGTGGACAAATTCAAACTGATAGAGACAGGCCTGGGAGATTCTTCATTCTGGATGTTAACAGTCTCGAGCTCGTCAGTTGTTGATGCAGGGCGGAAGCGTTGAATAAAATTAAAATCTAAAACCACATATTTCCGAGATACCACTCTCAAGGAAAATATTACTTTTCATTAATCAAAATCTTCTCCTCTAATATGAAAACATGGATCTCTTTATGTAGATAACTTCCAGAAAAATAATCAAAATACTTATTCCTTAAAATACGAGATTTCTAAACTAATATATAAAATCCCTAAATAAACAATTATATTTCTAAAATATTATTAATAAATGAAAACATCTTAATTAATTACAATATATCTTTCTAGATAATTAAAATATATTAAATAATAATGAAAATATCCAAGCATATTTTCATCCCATGAATACTCCACCATTCTCCCCTTCTCAGAAAAAATTCGCCCTCGAATTTTGCCAGTATTAGTTCTTGTATAAATAATTCGTCGATGAAAATATTTATAATCCATCGACTTAAATAATCTTGGCATAATTGCTATTGGACTCAAAAATATTTGCGCTTTGAAAATGTGATGTTGATGTCGTTGATCCACCTGACTACATAAAGCTTTTAGAGAGTATGAATCAACATAACTAGAACATAATATGATCTCATCATCAGGATAAATATCATAAATTGGTGGTAGATTCCAATCCACGGCAACATTATTTTTCTCAACCACAGAAAAATAAAAAATGCCATCAAACCTTGGGATTTCAAGCTTTAATCCGTACTCCAACGAATCTCGTGGATCATGTGCAACTCCTTGAAATCCTTCTTCCTTGTCGCCAAGGAAGTTTTTTTGTTCATCACCGGTCACTTCCTCCACTCGCTGTAGGCTAGGACCATGATGAGGCTCTTGCTGATGATGCATTTCAGCCAATTGGAGGGTGAGCGCCTTAACCTTCCGTTCTAGATCATCTATTACCACTTGCTCTTTCTCATCGCTGAGAGCGGCTCTTCGAACAACATCATAATTTCTTCCTCGAAACATGATGCAGGAGCGTTGCCTGTCTCTGAACCAACTGATGCAGGGCGGAAGCGTTGAATAGTATTAAATCCAAAACAACATGTTTCCGAGATACCACTCTCAAATAAAAATACTAATTTTCATTAATCAAAATCTTCTCCTCTAATATGAAAACATGGAGCTCTTTATGTAGATAACTTCCAGACAAATAATCAAAATACTTATTCCTTAAAATACGAGATTTCTAAACTAATATATAAAATCCCTAAATAAACAATTATATTTCTAAAGTATTATTAATAAATGAAAACATCTTAATTAATTATAATATATCTTTCTAGATAATTAAAATATATTAAATAATAATGAAAATATCCAAGCATATTTTCATCCCATGAATACTCCACCAGTTGTGGAGTTGGTGCCATCTTGAAGCTGTCGCGGAGCGTCCAATACCTCCTCTTGTGGCCCGTCGTTCTTGAAACATTCATCTGGGCGGAGAGACTGGGTACCAGTCTCCCCTTCTAATTGCTAACAGCGGCGTCGGTATATTGTTTTCCCCTTATGATCACGGCTTGCCTCGAAAGCTCGTTCCCTCTTGGTGTGGACGTAGGTTGCGGCTTCATCGGATGAAGAAGAGTGCCTGGTCAGCAAAGGTGCGTCGTGGGGATTAGCCCTCAGTGATGCAAGTCGGTCCTCTTCCTGAATTGAAGTCCACGTGGGTAGTGGGGTGCACATGATTTTGTCTGATCCTCCCCGCGAAGTTTCCTTTAGCTCGAACAGTTCCACTCCGCATATTGGTGCGTAAGGAGACAATGATGTAGGAATACGGATGACTTCCTTATTCAGCATGGTCTTCAGGCACTTGTGATACGTTGAAGGGACGACCCTATTGTCATGAATCCACGGTCTCCCTAATATCATATGATAGTCCGGCTCCTTCTCTATGACTTCAAATTTCACTTTTGACTGAACGGGCCCTACTGATAAATTCAGATTGACATACCCGTATGTGCTGGTCTGGTTTCCTTCAAAGTCTATCATTTTGGTAGGATGTCGTACGATCTTGCATGGGCGAACCTTGGCTGCCATGAGAGTCTTGAGAGTAATCACATTCGAAGATGCTCTTGTGTCGATGAGGGCCCTCCTGAACTCTGAACCCTTGATGCGTGCGGTAACATGCAGGTCCCGGTTGTGACCTTCCTCCGCCATCATGTCGTCCTCTGTAAATGTGACATTATTTACAGATGTTTCCGATGCGTTTAGGACTTCTGGACATGAAGGAGCCATGTGTACGTCCAGGGCTATCTGGTTAATTTCAGCAAACGTCTCCGCCCGCTGATTCTTCGAGAGGTGTAAAAGTTCACGGAAACTTTCCACTAGAGATACCGCTTCCTTATCCACTGGTCTCTGGTTCGTAGTAAAGCTATTGATTTGAGAGGGACCAGTCCCCGGTGTAGAAGTCTCCGGAACGCTCATCTCTGATGTGATCTTGACGAGGAGATCAAGTATGCCATTTATCGCTTCCTTGATTAGATTCATGTTCTTCGTATGAATCTCTTGTACCCGCGCTAGTTCACTCAACGTTCGAAGTCTCCTGATTATACCATCAGGTACACCGTTAGGAGGAGGGGTATCTCCGTTGGAGGTATCACCAGGATTTGAGGCCGTTGAGGCGGTCCTAAGACCAACCATCTTGAAACTGATCGAATGGTATTGAATAAATTAACTTTACAACGAGAGAATAACCTCCCGCTGTGGTCGCCAATTGTTTATGGGTGAAAACTATTTCTGCCGGTTTTGGTAATTTAGGATGTGTGGATGAGAAATGAATCTAAACCCTAAACAAATGCACTGCACGGGAGTGCTTGTGATTCGAGAAATCAATCTGTACAACTCTGGCCTAAACCAAGAAATGGTCGTTCTAGACTTGCTTCGGTCACAAAGTGAAGGAGATGGGGTTGATCTTAGAGAGGGAAGCGAAGAAGGTGTTGAGATTGTGGAGGTGTTGGCTGTGTATGACTTGTATCAGAAATCCGAACTGGCTTGCAGAATGTAAGCTATCAGTTCTGGTGGTTGGATACGGTTGTATCAACACTTGGTTTTTGTTATCTTGTTCTGGAAATAGGAAGGAGAACCTATTTATACAAGTCTTTAAGCCTAACCCACGTTTCTCATGGGAAGTGGAGGAAGTGGAGTGATGGAGTAGTGGAGTTGTGTGTTAGTGTCACACGATCAGTCTTGCCCACTTCTCCCATCATCACTAACCGTCCATGTCTTCCTGACACGTTCTTGTGATGGCGCATTGCACGCTGCACGCTGTAAACTGCCAGACCAATACCCCAGTATGTATCCCCCATTTTTTGACATGATTAATGTCTCGAGTGTGTGGATGGTGGGACCCACAGAAAGTAGCACGAGATGGTAGATTAAATAGCTAAGTTATTTAGGAAGTCAATATTTATGAAATATTGTGTGCATTCTATGCATGTAATGCATCGAATATATTCAGCGTGCATGAAACATCGCTGTTTTAAGGCTTAATCGGAGTAATTCGCGGATTAAGCATAGAATCACGTCAAACCATCTTCGAGTTATCGTTTGGAGGCTGTATAGGTAAGCCCTGACTTGGCCGATCACTTTGTGTGGAAGAGTGGTGGACGGTGATCGTGGTGATACCTCACTGGTCGCCTAACTCCTGTCTTAGGCTGTCCGTCCAGCATGGTGAATTTGGACGGACGAGATGGCTTGCGACCCACATCTGCGACCGTCGGATTAGGGCTTAGGAGGTGCTCGAACACCAACCTTTAGCTTGGTTAAATTCAAGCAAGGGACACAGTTTTAGCAGAGCTGATTGGGCATGCGTGTAGACGGCATGCTGGTGTAGGTGTCTGTACCTCACTGTCCCATGGAGATGCGATCTAAGCCACTCAATTTGTCTGGCAAAGAGGAGCGGCTGAGATTGATTTGCGAAAGAAATCCCATGCCGCAAAGGAATTGAAGACCACACGTCGTGCCTACTTCGGGCGCACGTTTCGAGACGACCAACCATGGTCGGTTTTGGCCGATCAGTTAGGCGTGCAGTCGGCAGGCCAGTGTACACGTCCGTACCGCACTGTCCCGTGAAGATGTGATCTAAGCCACTCAATTTTTCCGGCAAAGTTGAGTGGTCGAGATCGATTTGCAATTGAAAACGCGCGGCCATGCCTAGTTTGGGCGCATGAATCGAGACGACCAACAATAGTTGGTCTTGACTGGTTAGTCATGTATGTAGGCGGACCCACGACGATTGTGTTGACATGCTCTGGGCCCTTTGAATCTACATATACACCCTCCATCTATGCCTGCGAAGATGGATGGTTGAGACTGATTTGCGACACATGTGATGTGCCGCAAACCCTAATTAGGGTTTCACGTCCACGCTGCTTTGGATGTACGAATTTGCAAGCCACGCTTATCCTTTGGGGAGGCCGACCATGTGGGGCCCAAGTTGGGCCGGTGGTAAACATGCCAATACCTGCCTAGTGACTATGGGTCCGATCTAAGCCATCCAATTATGCCGATGAAGTTGTATGGTCGTGATCATTTCTAAGACTGACGTAGACAGTCCAGATGCTCGATCGGGCTAGTATAACACACCGAGAGTTGTATCATGTACGGGTATTTCGTGCATGCCTCATTATTAATGCTTGGAGATTCATGTTACTCTGCTGAGAGAAACACTCAGTCGTCATGCCGCACTAATGAGAGTTCAGCGGAACAGGAAATACAAGGCTAGTCATGTATTAATTGATAACGATATAGATTTACAGGGGATAAGAGATTGTTGCTACATGCTCCAACCTGGATGAATTAGTAAAGTGGAGAAGTATTCATCACTTATCAGTGGCTCTATCCTTTGCAGGATGTCAGCGCATAATTTTTTGGCTTTTTACAATTTTAGCCTTAAATGAAAATCCACCATCAACACCAGCAGAAATTCTCGGTCGAGAACTTTCGACAGTTCACGGACTTGGCAAGCCAATTCCAAAATCCTCCCGATTTCTCTTGATCAACAAAGTTCGAGAACTTCGGTTCAAGGAATACATGGTTATGTAATCTAAACTCTCATTTCAATCATTGAGACATTCTCAGAGGACGCTACGTAGCCGTTATTCACATACCGATTCACTTCAGAGCAATTCTCAAAGTGATTGAAACTTTTCATGACTTTCGTCACTAGGTGAAGATAAATTTGATCAAAGCGAAACGCTTTACCAACACTCGATTTCGAGATAAAAGATAAGCAATGCTCAGCTCGAAATGTAAAATGTGTATGATCTAGTTTATATAGCATACGAATTTTGTCTCATAAGAAGTAGGAGATAGAAGAGATATACTTTTGAGTGATAGATAAGTTCAAGTGTCCACATACCTTTTTGTTTATGAAGTTCCACGGTTCCTTGTATAGATCTTCGTCGTTGTATGATGAATCACCATGAAGTCCTTGAGATCAACTACACTTTTCTATCCTAGTCCGAGACTTAGCTATGTAGGCTAGAAATCAAGACTTATAGTTTCGATCACTAACATTGACAAACATGCTTGAGATAGCAACGCATGCGAGGTTGACCGAGCTGTTCTCTAACAATCTCCCCCTTTGTCAATTTTAGCGACAAAACTATTAATACATATGGAATACAAAAAAGATAAACTTTAGTGGCTCCTATTCCATAGTCTAATCTTCAACGTTCCTTGAAATCTTCGTCCTTCCAAGTAATCCAATGATCCCAAAGGTTGTAAGTTTAGCACCATCGTTGTTGAAGATCCGTAACTATAACAATGAGAGAAATTGAGATTCTCGATCATTATTATACAATGTCATAGTATTATTATATAACATCAAAGTCCAATTGTATCACGACTTTAACAATAATACTACGGTGATATGTATCACTCCCCCTTAGTCAATACTCCATCTCGATCATGGAAACCACTCCCCCTTACACAATGATCCGAAAACCATATGTATTTGTAGTGTGGACTACAATATTTCTCCCCCTTTTTGGCAATAAAATTGGCAAAGGTACAAGAATGGGATCATAATGAAATTTCCACAAGAGACATTTCATGATCAAAAGAAAAATACATACCAACTTAATTTAGATGCAATCTAATAGCCGAAGCTAACATCATTCATCAAGGAGTTGATACAAGATAACCCCTATAAAATTTCACAGCCGCACTCCCCGCAAGATATTACCATTAAGCACAAGTTCAAAAGAACTCTCCCCCATTTGATGTCATTCCCGAGAGAACAACAAGAGCGACCTTAATTTTAAAAGAAAAGAAGGTTTTTATATTGGACACCAAAAACCATAGGAATGATTTTGTATATCCAAAGCTCAACCAAATTAACCACAAGTAAACCATGATTAATTCAATTGGAATACGCAACTAAATCAAACCACAAAAGTGATCAATTTAATTGAAAGTGCTCAACATAAGTAATCTCACGGAGCTACGACTAAGCCAATCACACGGATATGACTAACTTAACCGTTCAAATACACAACATAAGGAAAACCTTGCGGAATATATGACTACATTAACCAAAGAGCATGATAGTGTAGCCTTTCATATACTCAACACAAGAACTTGTGGAATATATGAAAACTCAACTAGATTAATTACAAGAGAACCTATAATTAATCTAATTGGAATACAAATAACCAAACTAATCACCGAAGTAATCAATTTAATTATTTTGGGCTCAACATAAAAGAACTTATTGAACCCCGACTAAGTTCATCATAGAATATGACAACCTTAACCGTACATGTACTCGACATAAGAAAGAAAACTTATGGATTACAAACGAAATAACCAAACAGGTTGATTAATTTAGTTCTTAATGCTCGACATATACCATATTATGGAACAACCAACAAAGCCAAGGTAAATCGACTTAGTTGTAAGGTGCTCAACATAGGACACACAATGGAGCCTTCACGGTAAAACATAATAAAATGGATCAATGAAGATCAATACCGTGGCTAACATACAAGGATCTATTCTATTTTCCATCATAACGACATAATATACTTTATCCTTGTTGAACAAAAGATTTTATCCTATTTTCCATCAAATTAATGATTACATAGGCTTAACTTTTGTATATGTCAAAAGTTCATTCGTCCTTTCATCAATACGAATACCGATTCATGAACGACTTTACTTTTGACTGCAATATGGGACCTTCAAGTTCACGGACTAAACAATACATATCCCATAAAAATATAGCAATATCACAAACCATTAAAATACTGCAATAAACATCATCCTCCAAATATTTTTAGAATTTAATACTAATAAAACTACAAAAATAACACAAGAAGATGAAAACAAAAATATCTATGTGTAGTCACAATCATCGTTATTCAAAGCACTAGTTATTCTTCCTACTAATCCAAAAATAAGACTTACTAGGCATATAAGAAGATGCATTACTCATCACCTTCATCATCGGACAATTTCCAAGTAGCTTGAATTGAATCCAACTCTTCCTTGATCTCAGGACACTTGGTTCCAATTAACGACACTTGATCTTTTAAGCACTTTACTCTTGCATTTACCTTGCACACACCCTTGTAAACTTTTTGAATAAGCCTCAAGGTGGTAGGGTCTTCAACATCAAGAGGAGTACCTCTTTTTCGCTTGCGAACATTTTCCCTTATACGCCGAAAGGTACATGGACGAACAAGTTTGGGGACCCCAAGAGAATTTCCAATAAAATCAAGTCCACGATCACGACAAATTTGGATAATCAAACAAGGATAGCCTAACATCTTGATGTGAGAAGTCATTGTCATCATTTGAAAGATGATAAAACCACAAATGTCAAAATTTGTATTGCCGGTTTCAAGGAAGTAGACTAATTCCGCAAATTCATAACTCCACCAAGAATTCTCAATTGTGGAGGGACAAAGGTTAGAGATACCGAGTTTTCCAAACGCCATTAAAGCAATACTAAGATCATTAGTAGGAAACTTTCCTTGACTCCAAACAAGCTTCTTTCCACAAAGTCCAATAGAGATATCATCATATGATGGACGTTCATCACTTGGTCTAGGTAATCGTACGTTCCCCAACGGTATTTCGGTGACCCTTGAAACTAACTCTCTATTAACGAGGAACCTTTCTCTATTTATCATGGATTTAAATTCCATCTTCTTAAAATCAACATCATGAATGTTGGCATAGAAAATCCTTGTTAGAGAATCAAAACCTTCACCAAGGACATTAAAGATATTCCCAAGATTGAACTTTTTGAAGCAACCTAAATCCTCTTTATGTCCACTAAAGGTTTCCAACTTCTTTTCTAGAATAAAACCTTTGGAAGCAATTGTATCAAAAGTTCTAGCACAAGAATCATTCACAAACCTAATTCTAAGAGAATTTTGATCACAATGAGGATTAAAGCTAGAGGATTTTGAGCTTTTAGAACTCCTTTTCATGCTTTTAGAACCCATCATAAAGAGATATACGAGAGAAAAATTACTTACTTGAAGAGAACCTCAAACACCCTTCCTTTTAATTTCTTTAAAGAATCTTTAATGGTGGAGAAGTACAAACCCTAGTTCTCGTACGCGGACGAAAGATGAGAGAGAAAAAGGTTCGCGGACCACCAACAAATATATATATATATATATATATATATATATATATATATATATCCCTCATTCATGGGCTTGGGGTGTACACGAACAGTGATCCACAAGACTTAGGGGATATTCTTAGCGCTTTTCACATTAAGGGTATGCAACCAACATCTAACAGAAGCAATATAAAGCTAACTAAGCACAACACAACTGTACACAACACAAACTATTTCTTTCCCCACTTCAATATATGTACAAATGGGGTAAATGCCAATCTTGTTACCAAGAGGCATAATGCGCAGAGGAGTTCTCATGCGATATGTCTGGTTGATAAGTGTGAACAGTCCCTGTAGTATAATCAAAATAATGATGATAGTCAGGGCAGTTAGAGCTTCCTATCCTTCGTTTATTCTGGCTAGAAGAAGGATTCTTCCGATTTCTGGGTTGTACAGTATCAACAAGTTTAATACATATGAAACCCTTTTCAGAATGATTCTTAGACTTAACAGAATTAAGTTTTTCTAAGAATTTGAAAACGCCTTCGAACGCTTTAAACAAATCTTTATCAATTGATTCGTTATGATAGTGTTCCTGATAGAGATCAAGAGTTAATCTAGTGAGGTTCCATATCCTTGAGCGTATTGAACGTTTTCCCAATTGTTCCTTCTTTTTATTTTTTCCTTCAGATTGCTTCTTAACATCTATATCTCCCCTTTTAGATGATGTAAAATTAGCATGAGAACCCAGAGGTTTTAACCATAACAATCTTTGAACAATCTTTACGGAATTCTGGCATGCGTTACAGATGTCAGGAGCAAGTTTTCCAAAGAAATTTCCCATAGGGCAATTTATATGGAACGAACAAACACAAACTTATTAGGTTTACCGTGTTTGCCTTCTGTGATACCAATTGAAAAAACGGGGGTCTAACAACACCACCCAATATTTCGATTAGCAATCTGTATGGACTAACTCCGAAATACTTTGCTAGAGAATCAACTAGTCAGTCAGACTAAATCTAGATAAAAGTATCTTAAGGATTTAATATCTCTCTCTTGATTTGAATTTTACTCAAGCTAAAAACAATAGCGAGTCTTTATTAAATACAAGGAATACTTGGACGGTACCAAAGACCAATGTCCAAGGATCAATCAATATCAATCAAATACCAAAGGTTGGATTTCCAATTGATGATCATGAACGCACAACCTGTATTATTTCAATTATATAAAATATAATGTGGAAAAGAAATAACACAGACACCAGAAATTTTTTTAACGAGAAAACCGCAAATGCAGAAAAACCCCGGGACCTAGTCCAGATTGAATACACATTGTATTAAGCCGCTACAGACACTAGCCTACTGCAAACTAACTTCGGACTGGAATATAGTTGAACCCCAATCAGTCTCCCACTAATCCAAGGTACAGTTGTACTCCTATGCCTCTGATCCCAGCAGGATACTGCGCACTTGATTCCCTTAGATGATCTCACCCACAACCAAGAGTTGTTGTAAACCAAAATCACAGACTTGATAATAAACAGATCTGACTCACACAGAAAAAGTCTATAAGAGGATAAATCTGTCTCCTACAAATAAACCCTAGGTTTTGTTCCGTCTTTAGATATAAAATCAAGGTAACAGGAACCAATTGATAATCCGGTCTTATATTCCCGAAGAACAACCTAGATTAATCAATCACCTCTCTACAATCCTTCCTGACTACACAAGCGGATTATCGAGGAATCACAAACATTGAGACGAAGATGTTTGTGACTTTTTTATCTTGCCTATCGGAGAACTCTCACGATCTCAAGCCAATCAATCGATTGTACTCATACAATAGAAGCAAGATCAGATCACACAACTACGATAAAGTAGTATCGGTCTGGCTTCACAATCCCAATGAAGTCTTTAAGTCGTTAACCTAATTTTAGAGAAGAAATTCAAAGATTAATGGAGATCGACTTTAGCGGGCCCACTAGTAGCACACATACGTGTGGGGATTAGTTTTGCACAATGCTAGATGTCTCCTTTATATAGCCTTCAAATCAGGGTTTTGCCTTAGTTACAAAGCAATCCTTATTCAGCGTTAGATGAAAACCTGATTTAGATTCAAGCTAATATTTCTCAACCGTTAGATCGAAAACTTAGCTTGTCACACACACTTGGGTAGACGTTTACTGGGTTCGTGAAAACCATGCCCAAACGTGTACGTGTATGTTGGTTCAACATAGTAACCCAAAAGGTTAACCATATGAGCATTTCATATAACCTTGTTCTTCTTCACCATAACTAGTTCAATTGACTCAAATGAACTAGTTAAAGAGTTGTTCAATTGACTCAAATGAACTAGTTAAAGAGTTGTTCAATTGCTATGAGATCTTATGTAACTACACAAGACACAATTGAAAGAAAGATGATTCGATTCGATTGAATCGGCTCATGAACATTATAGCCACGGTTTGCATAAAGCATTCCTTAGTAATTTAATGTTTCATGTTCAGAGCACATCTTTAGACCATAACCTCTTAAGTTCACAAACAAGTTCGCGGACTTAAGTTAATCGCTTGAGTTTTCCAAACTTAGCAGAAATTCTCGGGATGAGAACTTCCGCCAGTTCGCGGACTTAACACACAAACGAGTTTTGGAAAATCCGAGCAGAAATTCTCGATCGAGAACTTCCGACAGTTTACGGACTGAGTCTGCGAATTAGGTTCGCGGACTTGGAAAGCCAATTCCACAATCCTCCCGATTTCTCTTGATCAACAAAGTTCGAGAACTTCGGTTCAATGAATACATGGTTATGTAATTTAAACTCTCATTTCAATCATTGAGACATTCTCATAGGACGGTATGTAGCCGTTATTCACAGAACGATTCACGTCAGAGCAATTCTCAAAGTGATTGAAACTTTTCATGACTTTCGTCACTAGGTGAAGATAAACTTGATCAAAGCGAAACGCTATACCAACACACGATTTCGAGATAAAAGAAAAACAATGAATGCTCAGCTCGAAATGTCAAATGTGTATGATCTAGTATATATAGCATACGACTTTTGTCTCATAAGAAGTAGGAGATAGAAGAGATAGATTTTTGAGTGATAGATAAGTTCAAGTCTCCACATACCTTTTTGTTGATGAAGTTCCATGGTTCCTTGTATAGATCTTCGTCGTTGTATGATGAATCTCCATGAAGTCCTTGAGCTCAACTACACTTTTCTATCCTAGTCCGAGACTTAGCTATGTAGGCTAGAAATCAGGACTTATAGTTTTGATCACTAACATTGACAAACATGCTTGAGATAGGAACACATGCGAGGTTGACCGATCTATGCTCTAACACATTCAGATCTAACTTTTGAGGAAACGCAACCCATGAAAATATTTTATCTAGACCCAGTTATAGAACCTGAACCTGAACCACAGCTAGATGTAGTTATCTTAAACAGGAAACTAGACAAGGGTGTGCTTTATTTGTTAGTTTGCTTGGCATGTTGCAGATTCCTTTTACTTGTGATAGCTCTATTTGGTTTTGATGACCCACAGATATTTCGGCTATTACTTTATAATTTTATAAGGTGACTAATCCTTTCTTAGTCTGGCTGAAGACATTAAACTTAGCACTTCTTGGGAGGTAACCCATGCTCATGCAACACGGTAATATCTTTCCTTAACTCTTTTGCTTCAAATGGTAACAGTTTCTCGTTGTTCATGTTTTTAATTTTATCTTTAGAACATTGAGGTCAATGTTAGATTTAAGTTTGGGGGTACGGGAGAAAACTTTTTAGTTGCATTATTTTAAACTCCAGAGCCTAAAAATTTATGCTTATTAAGGATGGAACTAACCAATCTAAGTGGATGGAAGCATCTTGATTGTAGGAGTTGAGGAACCAATCTGATTAGATGGAAACATCTAAAGAGTCTATTCATAAAAGCACAGAGCTCAGGGGTTAGCAATAACATGATAGTTTCACCGTATCTCGGAATCATCTTATTAATTCTGTTTTTTTTTTTTTTTTTGCACAATTTTTATTTTGATGTCTGCTGGGTTGAAATAGGGTGATTGAGTTACTAAAGTTGAAAAAAAAAGGGAAAAAAATGAAAAAAAAAAAAGGAAAAAAGACAAAGGAAAAAGAAATTGAGACCAGACCATCAGACCAACCAGAATAAATTCAATAAAATCGACCATTGGTTCCCATATATATGCCAGCTGAGTTGATCTAGAATTAGGATTATCGACCACTGGTTCCCTTGTATATGCCAAATGTGCTGATATTAGTCCATACCAATATCTCAATCCATTAGGTCATATGATTCATCTTGGCATTGACGTCCATTCGCAACCATTTATTTCTATTTCCATCTTCTTATTCTATTCATGCGATTTGTTTGATTCCGGATATTGATGTCCATAGTGCGACTATCTGAGTAGAGCTTTATCACTTATATATAAATTTTAGTATGCTTGAGTGCAAACTCGTGTACAACAATTGGAATTTCGCATCAGGGTACTTCCTCCTGTAATCAATGAGATTATGCCAACCAAGGAGGTTCTTTAGTGTTATTCCAAGGTTCTGCTTAGATAGTTGGGGTCTGGAGTAAAGGTTTTGTGGGTATATCTCTGGTAAGCCCTCCCGAAACTATAACTCCGCCACTAGGGCCACCGAGGGGTTTAAAGGCTTGTTGCACACACTAAGTGCAATCGCGATGCCTGCGACAGTGAGTTAGGATTTTATTTTCTAGATTAGATTTGCTCGAGGACTATCAAAAAATAAGTTTGGGGGTATTTGATAGACACATTTATGTGTCTATTTTGGTCTCAATTATTTATATTGTTAGTGCTCGATTTTGTAGCTATTTGATTATTTTATGTCTTTGTAGGTGTTTTTGGAGAAATAATCTTTTGCGGCGAAATTGGCTCGAAAAGTGGTGTTTGCGCTCGTGAGAGAAAATCACTAAAGGCACCCTTATTTGGATAAGGGGCACCTCAATTACTAAGGGGAACCCACTTGCTATTTACACCCCAGGACACCCCAAATGTTAAAGGCACACAGAAGTTGGTTAAGGGACACCATCTTCTCCCCCATTTGAAATGGTTTTGGCGAGGAAAACAATTTTGTCCGTCTGCAGACTTCTGGACTGAATTTGAAGGAGTTTTAATTAGATTCAATCGCAGATTCTTATTGAGTTGCACTTGTTGAGGCTGAGAAGAGTTAGCATGGGTGTTTGGTTCGTTTAAATAGGGCCAGATAGTCGAGTTTGGAATCAGGACAGGCATGGTATGTTTGACGGAATAGTAAGAAAGGGAAGATTTCACGAAACAGGGGACGGAGATATATCAGGATCTTTTTGGTTGTATTTTGGGGTAGTTACGCGTAGAAAAGGAAGATATATCCTCTGGGATTATCATATGAGAGGAGTTTGGAAAGTATAGAACGAATCAGGGATGCGTAAGAAGATTTGGAGGAGATATTATACGAGACTTGGCAGCGAAGAAAATTAAAAGATTTTTTCGGATTTATTAGATGTTGTTGGGTATAAATAAGAGTTACCAGAGTCACGGAAGGGTACGGAGTGTTAGGAGAGTTTAAGGGAAGCTCTGGTATGAAGAAATCACGCTGCAGAGGAAGTTGCAGCAGGAGAAGGAAGAAGACGAAGCTGAAGAACATTAGACGATCGGAGTCAGTCGCATAAAAGTGTGGTTTATCACAGCAGCAGAAACTATCGTTTTATAACAGTCTTATTTCTTTTGTATCTTTTGTAAAAGTCTATTGCAACGCCTATAAAAGTTGCAGTTGATCTGTTTTAGTGATTTTTCTTGTATTATCATCGTTAAACACTTTTAGAGCCACGTTTTTACCTATTAAGAGTGTGTTCGACATCATGAGCTAAACCCCAACACTGGGACAATGGAGGAAGCCATATTTCACAATTCTTTGGTAACTATATTTGATTCTTTATGACTTTTGCACTGATTCAATTGATTTATGGTTTTTATTGATTATTTGTGATTTCGTTTGATGGTGTATGCTTAGACTTAAAGCTTTTGATGCACCATGCTTGTGATTTACAATTAATGTTTTATAAAATCTACCTTTGGCAAAGAAAAGAGTCCATGAAAGAGCTATAATTGTTATAAATGATTATATGCATGGCTAGAATTTGATTATTGGTGAAATCCTGAGTCTCAGTATCTCTCCATATTATTATGACTTTGTATATATTTTTATTATTAAGTCTGAAATCAAGTCTTTACAAGTTTGAGTTGAACGAACTTTCAATACCACTTTCTACAACAAATTAAAATCACATCAAGAGCTAAATCAAATAGCCCATCTAACCCTGCCTTTGTTGACTTGTTGTATATGTACGTCTCCAAAAACACCGTAGACAATTGCTCAAAAGAATCAATTGAGTTCGCTGGTAAATTGCCATACCATGCCAATGCTGATCCCGTCAAGCTTGGAGGAAAGTACCTACAAAGTACTACCTCATTTATTTCCCAATGGGCAAGGACACGAGTGTAGTGTCGTAGATGGGCTGCGGGATCATAGGTACCGTTGTATGCCTGAAACGTGGGTATTGGGCATTTCGGAGGGATGGGTTCCCTCAAAATGCGAAAAGACAACGGAGATGTTGTCGCTTCCTGTAGCACTTCTTCTAGTCTTGCGCCTGCGTGGCCGGTTTTTAGTCCTTGTATCTCCTTCCGCATCTTCTCCATTTGCTCCATAACCATGTTCACATTGTGTGCATCTCTGGAAAATGCATTATCGTAGTAGAACTGAGAGGGATTGTATGTTGGATCAGTTTCATCTGGATCGTGGCGTGTTTTTCTGGCTCCCCCTAGTGGGTTAGCCTTTGGTGGGTTAAGATCCACCCTTCGCCTTCCTGAGATAGCTCCGCTCTCACGCCTCTTTAACGGAGGGTGAGTTTGGGAACCTTCGATCTGTACGTCCATCATATCTTTTAGGTTTTGGTTCTCCTGGGCCATCACGTGCATTGCATCCTCATGCTCCTTGTTACGGAGTAGCATAGCTGCTACTTGTGTTGTTATTTGATCTTCATTGTGGATTCCACCACCTTGAGGAACGGGCGAATCCTCAGAGTCATCCACTCCTTCTTCTATGACCGGAGCGTCGGAATCTATCTTGATCGGGGTTAGGTTTCCCAACCCTCGTCCAGTAGGAACTAAGGTTCTGGGCAACCCTGCGTTGGCCGCAGGTGGATGCGTCATATTGGGATGCTCCGGTAACGACATGCCGTAAAGTGGTTGTGCTTCCGATGTTTACCCCATCCCTTCATCAGTAATATGGGATTACTAGTAGCTGTTCTTATTGCTATTTCACTTTGCCCGTCCTCTGCTTCTGTTCTTTGATTCGCTTGATATGGCTTTTGAGATATTCCTCTCGTAACTGCTGGTCATGAGCTTGTTGGTATGTCACTTGGTTTCTCCATGGTTTAGTTCTTTGACTATCCTGTTGACACAGAAAAAAGTGGAAAAATCTGCTACTTGGATGCCTTCGTTAAAAGCAGCAATTAATGCACTGACACAGAAGATGGCTAAGCATCTTTTTTTCAGAAAAATGACTGAAATGACGCCTTGAAAGACATGTATTAAATTTCTTATGACACCCTTGGAAAGAACAACCTTAAATGTTGAAAACCAATTAAAAAAGGGTGTCAGATCTCCCAAAAAAGAGGTTATTAAATGCTTTTTAGAAGATCTTTTTCCTTGAACTCTCACTGAGATTCCTCCGTAGTCAGAGGTACTCAGATTTAAAGGATGCCTTGTCGGAAAAGGCTGTTTTGGTATAAAACAAAAGTTTTAATGTTTTGTGAGTGTGTTTTTGCGAAAAAATTTGTAGATCTGTGATGTGGTAAGTCTTTAGAGGTTATGAACTCAAAGAACGTACGTAAATAACGGATGAACAAATCACTAGAAAGTGAGATTCATTGTTGTAGAGCACAGATCTCTTCGTTACAGAAGATGTGTAAGTTAAAAATAAAAGAATATGAGAACTCAAGCTGGTGAGCAAAACCTTCTAGCGCCAAACTGTGACTACTAATTTTCCCATAGTCTACGTAATGTATACAACTCAGAGAATCGGATACTAAGTAGAATTGATGCCTCTGTTGAACTGATAATGCCAAGTAGTAAAAGATATTCAAGATCACAATAATAACGAATAACACAAATATAACGTAACTGCTACTAAGTTATCATGAGACACGAGAGATTACATGGTTCGACTTTCGCCTACGTCCACGGGGTAATGAGTGATTGTTTGTATTAAGTTGTGGTGTTATAAAGATCTTACATGCTTCCCAAAGTAATAGAGAGAACTCAAGTTGAAGTAAATACTTAAGTTCTAAACATTAAAGAGGTATAAGCTGAAGACTAGATCTTCTCTCCTAGATATTGAATGCCTTTAGTTTGTTGGTGAAGCTTGGTATTTATAGCCCCTTCTGCTCCAGGTATATCTTTACTATCTTTGGACCCATCATTTTCTGATATACCTTCCGTACAAATGGTACCTTCGTTCACCGCATGCTTTCTCCAATCGGACTCTGCCACCTCAGAGGACCCACGTTCCTTCGGGAACTTCCCAGCCTTAGTACAGATTGTACCTTCGTTCACCGCCATCCTTTTCCATTCAGAGTCTGCCTTATCATCTCTCTACGTGCTTTGGTTATGCGTGTAGATAAGAGATTTGTGCATTTAATTTTGATTAGATATGTCATCTACCTCTGTCCCTTCGCCAGCTGCCTCCCTCTAGACTAGGCTTTACTTTTCCCATCTTGACCGTCGAGGTATCCCTTCTTGGAACAAGATAAAGTAGATCTGCGAAGGTATCTTCTGCTACTTAGGTTTCTCTGTACAACAAGGGCTATACAGTTATGTTGTGCGCGACCACTGAAACCGCGACACGTGCTTCGTAGAATATTGGTATTCACAAGGTGTACACGTTTAGGTAAGGTAACACAAACCTAAATGAACGTGCATTTCATTTGTGTGTAACAAGCTAAGATCGATCTAATGGTTGAAAGATATTAGCTTAAATCTAATCAGGTTTTCATCTAACAATGAATATTGAATACTTTGTTACCAAGGTTACTTGGATTGCAAACCATGATTTGAAAACTATATAAAGGAGAACTCTAGCAACTGGGAAACCTAATCCCCACACCTCTTGTGTGTTACTAGTTGCATAACTATAGTCGATTCTCCTTTAACCTTAGGTTTCTTCTCGAGACCCTGTAGGTTAAAGACTTGAAGACTTCATTGGAATTGTGAAGCCAGACCCAACTATTTTCTCTGTAATTGCGTGATCTGATCTTGCTGTTTCTATCATATTGAGTACAATTGTAAGATTGGATCGAGATTAATTTCTCCGATAGGCAAGATCTTCGTCTCATCGTTTGTGATTCCACAATATCTAGTTTCGGCATCATACGATTTAGATTATTGTGAGGTGGTTGATAATTCTAGGCTATTCTTCAGGAATATAAGTTCGGGTTATCGATTGGTTCCTGTTCACCTTGATTTATCAAAAGACGGAACAAAACTCGTAGGTATTTCTGTGGGAGACATATTTATCTATTCTTGTAGAGTTTTCTGTATGATACAGATTTGTT
This sequence comes from Papaver somniferum, assembly GCF_003573695.1. Taxonomy (NCBI): domain Eukaryota; kingdom Viridiplantae; phylum Streptophyta; class Magnoliopsida; order Ranunculales; family Papaveraceae; genus Papaver; species Papaver somniferum. Next base: position 37,818,204 of record NC_039367.1, on the reverse strand, counting down.
TATTAAAGTCTTCGACTTTGGGTCGTAGCAACTCTTAGTTGTGGGTGAGATCAACTAAGGGAATCAAGTGTGTAGTATCCTACTGGGATCAGATACGTAAGGAGCGCAACTGTACCTTGGATCAGTGTGAGATTGATTGGGGTTCGATTACAATCCAGACCGAAGTTAGTTTGTAATAGGTTGGTGTCCGTAACGGCTTAATACAATGTGTGTTCAATCTGGACTAGGTCCCGGGGTTTTTCTGCATTTGCGGTTTCCTCGTTAACAAAACTTCTGGCGTCTATGTTATTTCTTTTCCGCAATATATTTTGTTATATAATTGAAATATCACGGGTTGAGCGTTGAATCGATCAATTCGTAAATCCAACCTTTGGTTGTTGATTGAAATTGATTGATACTTGAACATTGGTCTTTGGTGTCGTTCAAGTTAATTTCTCTTATATTCAATTAGACTTGCAGATTTCTATTTTCTTGAGTAAGTATCAAATCGAGAAATTGAGATATAACTCTTGACATACTTTTTATAAGATTGAGTATGACTGTCTAGTTGGTTCTCTTAAAAGTATATTGGAGTTTGTCCATACAGATTGCTAAGAGAAATATTGGGTGTGGTTGTTAGACCTCCGCTTTTCACAGGTTATTGTGTTGTTGAATTTGGGAATCAAGCGTATGTGTACTGAATTCTTTTAATTTGTTTATCCATATGATGTAAGAGTTTTGTCACTAAAATTGACAAAGGGGGAGATTGTTAGAGCATGGCTCGGTTGAACCCACCAAGCGTTGGTATGTCAAGTTTGGTTGTCATATTTTAGTGAACCAAAACTCATTTAAAGAGTAGCTTGATTATTTACTAGAGTCAACTTCATATAGGTTAGCTTGAAAATATTAGAATATGAGACATTACAAGTATTACGTGAAGACTTGAAGAACGTGAAGAAGTAAGGAGCTACAACGACGACATCATTCTTCCACTTGAGGTTAGTAATATTTGACTTGAACTGTTTCATTCCCCAACTTATCTTTCAAGTCGTGCATATTGAAAACATAACTGCGAAGCTTTGAATAATTATACTCTAGTTAGACATAGTATTAAGGAATTACAATACGAAGTATAACGCCTATCTTTTGAACTTCATATATAAGACATCGACATAATCGTATGAATGCTATTTTGATTATGCATGGGTATGGGTGAATATTTCTTCCTAGGCAAAAATGTTTTACATTCGTTTAAAGGAAGTAAATTCATTAACTTGTTTTGTGAATCGAAAGGGAAGTCGCTAGGCTTATTGGTATTGTTATTCATTGCAAATCTTTTGAATTACCAATATGTGTGTTTAGTATAACCGCTCATAAATTGTTTATGTATCTTGGTAAAACTATTCACAAGGCCTGACTTTTGTATTTGTATGATTTTTATTAGTGAAACCGATCTTAAGTAATCACCTAAGATGGTAAGATCGATATCTTGAATTTGGTGTGACTAAATACTAGCCATTGGGTAACCGATCCTAGTAAGAGGTTTGACCTATCACAAGAGAGAGTGTAATCGATCCTTGTAAGAGTTTTAACAAGTTTTAGTAAGTTGGTGTAACCGATCCTATAACTTGGTTAACCGATCACAAGTTTTACTATAAGAAGTGGTAACCGATCCTTGTACTTAGTTATCCATTTTATGGTAACTAGTGTAACCGATCCTAGTACCCACTTGGAGGTAGAACCGAAACTTTATGTTGAGGTAGAACCGTGAAACCCATTAATGGTGATTTGATAGGATAATTAATCACATAGTTCTTGGAAGTCAGATGAACCAATTCTAAACTTGTTTGGAAGTGTGGCAAATCGGTTTTAAGATTGTAAATGAAAAAGCAGGGGTCTAACAGCACCACCCAAAATTTCGCTTAGCAATCTGTATGGACAAACTCCAATATACTTTTTATGAGAATCAACTAGACAGTTAGACTCAATCAATAAAAAGATATATCAAAGAGTTTATATCTCAATCTCTCGATTTGATCTTTACTCAAGCAAATGGAAATCTGCGAGTCTTTATCAAAGAGAGATAACTTGGACGGTACCAAAGACCAATGTCCAAGGATCAATCAATATCAATCAGCAACCAAAGGTTGGATTTCCAATTGATGATCTTTAACGCACAACCTGTATTATTTCAATTATATAAATATAATGCGGAAAATTAATAACACAGACACCAGAAGTTTTGTTTACGAGGAAACCACAAATGCAGAAAACCTCCGGGACCTAGTCCAGATTGAAAACACACTGTATTAAGCCGCTACAGACACTATCCTACTACAAGCTAACTTTGGACTGGACTATAGTTGAACCCCAATCAGTCTCCCATCGATCCAAGGTACAGTTGTATTCCTACGCCTCTGATCCCAGCAGGATACTGCGCACTTGATTCCCATAACGGATCTCACCCACAACCAAGAGTTGCTGCAACCCAAAATCGCAGACTTGATAATAAACAAATCTGTCTCACACAAAAAAGTCTATCAAAGGATAAATCTGTCTTCCACAGATAAACCCTAGGTTTTGTTCCGTCTTAAGATATAAAATCAAGGTGAACAGGAACCAATTGATAATCCGGTCTTATATTCCCGAAGAACAGCCTAGATTAATCAATCACCTCTCTACAATCCTCCCTGACTACACAGCCGGTTTGTCGAGGAATCACAAACAGTGAGACGAAGATGTTTGTGACTTCTTTATCTTGCCTATCGGAGAACTCTCACGATCTCAAGCCAATCAAAGATTGCACTCGTACGATAGAAGATGCAAGATCAGATCACACAACTACGATAAAAGTAGTATCGGCCTGGCTTCACAATCCCAATGAAGTCTTTAAGTCGTTAACATGGTTTTAGAGAAGAAAACCAAAGGTTAAAGGAGAATCGACTCTAGCGAGCGCACTAGTATCACACAGACGTGTGGGGATTATTTTTGCACAATGCTAGATGTCTCCTTTATATAGTTTTCAAATCAGGGTTTTGCCTTAGTTACAAATAAATCCATATTCGCCGTTAGATGAAAACCTGATTTAGATTCAAGCTAATATTTCTCAACCGTTAGATCGAAAATTTAGCTTGTTACACACACTTGGGTAGACGTTTACTGGGTTTGTGAAAACCATGCCCAAACGTTTATGTGTATGTTTGTTCAACATAGTAACCCAAAAGGTTAACCATATGAGCATTTCATATTAACCTTGTTCTTCCTCACCATAACTAGTTCAATTGACTCAAATGAACTGGTTAAAGAGTTGTTCAATTGCTATGAGATCTTATGTAACTACACAGGATACAATTGAAACAAAGATGAATCGAGTCGATTGAATCGGCTCATGAACTTTATAGCCACGGTTTGCATAAATCATTCCTTAGTAATTTAAGTTTCATGTTCAGAGTAAATCTTTAGATCATAACCTCTTAAGCTCACAAACAAGTTCGCGGACTTAAGACAACCGGTGGGGTTTTCCAAACTCAGCAGAAAATCTCGGCAAAGATACTTTCGCCAGTTCGCGGACTAGGTTCGCGGACTGAGTTTGCGGACTTACACGCAAATGAGTTTTTGGAAAATCCCAGCATAAATTCTCGGTACAAGAACTTCCGTCAATTCGCGGACTTGGAAAAGCCAAATTCCTCCGGTTTCTCTCAATCAAAAAAGTTCGAAAACTTCGGATTAAGGAATACATGGTTATGTAATCTAAACTCTCATTTCAATCATTGAGACATTCTCAGAGGACGTTATATAGCCGTTATTCACAGACCGTTTCGCGTCAGAGCAATTCTCAAAGTAATTGAAACTTTTCATGATTTTCGTCACTAGGTGAAGATAAACTTGATCAAAGCGAAACGCTTTACCAACACATGATTTCGAGATATAGATAGGCGAGATATACTCGGCTCAAAATATCAAATGTGTATGATCCGGTCTATATAGCATACGACTTTTGTCTCATAAGAAGTAGGAGATAAAAGAGATAGACTTTTGAGTGATAGATAAGTTCAAGTCTCCACATACCTTTTTGTTGATGAAGTTCCACGGTTCCTTGAGTAGATCTTCGTTGTTGTATGATGAATCGCCATGAAGTCGTTGAGCTCAACTACACTTTCTATCCTAGTCCGAGACTTAGCTATGTAGGCTAGAAATCAAGACTCATAGTTTTGATCACTAACATTGACAAACATGCTTGAGATAGTAACGCATGAGAGGTCGACCGAGCTATGCTCTAACAATCTCCCCCTTTTTCAATTTTAGTGACAAAAGTATTAATACATATGGAATACAAAAAAGATAAACTTTAGTGGCTCCTATTCCATAGTCTAATCTTCAACGTTCCCTGAAATCTTCATCCTTCCAAGTACTCCAATAATCCCAAAGGTTGTAAGTTTAACATCACCGTTGTCGAAGATCTGTAGCTATAACAATGAGAGAAATCGAGATTCTCGATCATTATTATACAGTGTCATAGTATTAGTATGTAACATCAAAGTCCAATTGTATCACAACTTTAACAATAATACTATGGTGATATGTATCATTTCCCCTTAGTCAATACTCCATCTCGATCATGGAAACCACTCCCCCTTACACAATGATCCAAAAACCATATGTATTTGTAGTGTGAACCACAATATTTCTCCTCCTTTTTGTCAATAAAATTGGCAAAGGTACAAGAACGGGATCATAATGAAATTTCCACAAGAGACATTTCATAGACTAAAAGAAAAATACATACCAACCTTAATCATAAATCCGAAGCTAAATGCATTCATCAAGGAGTTTTAAGATACAAGATAACCCCTATAAAATTCCACAGCCGCACACCCCGCAAGATATTACCATTAAGCACAAGTTCAAAAGAACTCTCCCCCATTTGATGTCATTCCCTAAAGATCAACAAGATCGACCTTAATTTCGAAAGAAAAGAAGGATTTTTAAATTGGACACCAAAAACCATAGAAATGATTTTCTATATCCAAAACTCAACCAAATTAATCACAAGAAAACCCATGATTAATTTAATTGGAATACGCTACTAAATCAAACCACAAAAGTGATCAATTTAATTGAAGGTGCTCAACATAAGTAAACTTACGGAGCTACGACTAAGGTAATCATACGGAGACGACTATCTTAATCGTTCACATACTCAACATAAGAAAAAACCTTACGGAATATACGACTACATCAACCAATAGAACATGATTAGTATAGCCGTCCATATACTCAACACAAGACCTTGTGTAATATATGAAAACTCAACTAGAGTAATTATAAGAGAACTTATAATTAATCTAATTGGAATACAAACAACCAAACTAATCACAAAAGTAGTTAATTTAATTGGCAAAGGATATGCTCGACAAAAGAAGACTTTCGGAGCAAATAACTAAATAACCAACCAAGATGATTAATTTAGTTCATAATGCTCAACATATAGCATCTTATGGAACAACCAACAAAGCCAATAAGAATAATCGACTACGTGCTCAACGTAAGACACACAATGGAGCCTCATAGTAATACATAAGATATGGATCAGTGATGATCATTACTATGAAATACATACAAGGATCTATTCTATCTTTTCATCACTATTTGCATAATGACATAATAGACTTTATCCTTGTCACACACAAGATTTTACCCTATTTTCCATCAAATAAATGACTGCATAGGTATAAATTTTGTATTTGTCAAAAGTCCATTCGTCCTTTCATCAATACGAATACCAATTTATTAACGACTTTACTTTTGACAACATATGGGACCTTCAAGTTCACGGATGCAAACAATACATATCCCATAAACAATTGCAATATCACAAAATCATAAAGATTAATACTGTAATAACAATCTTTGCCCTTAAAAGGTAGATCAATCTTTTTCGCACGGATTTATACCAAGATTGGTTGCCAAAACCATATAAAAAGTTTTCCTTAACAAATAAGAACATACAAAGTCATTGACGACTATGCACCATAGTTCACATGAGATGATTGTGAACACTCAAGAATATATAGCAATGCGAACTAGTACCCATTCTCGAACTTCCTTCTTTGTGATTCACCAACATCACTCTTGTAACAACCACAAAATATCTTATAAGAGTAGTACTCCAAGAATCCAAGTGCCCAAGTTCAAGAGAAGTGGAACAAGTGCAACGAAACGGAGCAAAATACTCAAAAACATGATACAAGACAAATACCAATCTTAACTCATCCATATTCAAGGATTCTCATCTCCATTTTGATTATAATTCAAAGAGTAAGAGAGTTCAAAAAGAATGAGGTAAATCCGAGTTCGGACGAAGAAGTTATGGCCAAAACAAGTTTACCGAATATCGACGTCAAGTATGCATACGGGTTTGCGAACTTCAACCCCTGGATTTTGATTTTGAATGTTGTTATGCATACTTGGTATGTGTACCATGTATTCCAAACATCCCTAACTATTATTTTCAAACCTAAACATTTAAGAACCTTAAACATAGATCAAGTTAGGTAGAAATGAATGATAAGCAAGATTATTATAAGTATTCTAAGCAAATAAAAGTACAAATCTTGCTCAAGTTTATAGACATACCTTTTTAGATGAATCCAATTGAATTCTATCGCCTTACCGAACATAATTTGTGTGACCCAATTCTTGTGCTTCCCTCGCCGTATACAAATCAGGGCATTCCTTGGTGAGGATGCACTTCCAACACAATCAAGTTGCGTTGGGGTGAACAAAGTCTTGCTCACCACAAGTGACCTTTGGATTATCATGAAAGAGATCACTTTTAGAACCTTTCACATCCAATTCCATTTTCCCAAAAAACTTAAGTTCCAACATCATGGATACTGCCTTTTCCATAGTCATGGATTTTTCTAGAAAATCATTCCTTTTCACACTCAAAACATCATTATATTTCTTCGGTATCCACTTCTGAGTGCGTTTAGGAACAGTCGGAACCTTCTTCCCATCACTCTCTTCTAGAATTCTTGGAAGAAAATTGGATTGAATATTCTTTTGAAAGTTAGTCTTTCTCCAATTGGGAGCATCGGATCTCGTCTTCGTCTTTACGAAGTTATCCTTTTGACAACCATTACGATTATGAAAAGGATTCGTATGACGTTTATAGGCAAATCTAGGTCTATCATAGTACTGATTCCTTTGCCTAAAGGTTGGACAATTACAACATGTAACGTTAAGAGGATCAATCTTAACGTATGATCTTGGTTTCACAACTTCTTGTGATGCCCAAACAAGAACATCATGAAGTTTCTCATTCCTCATACGGAAACAACATCTCCTTTCCAGGTGACCTTTATTTCCGCAATAGTGGCAAACATAAGGAATGTTCTTACCTCGATCCGTGTGTGCTAACTTTGGAGGTTGATAAATTTTGCTCTTTTGAACCTTAACTGCCGGAGAAGGTATTTCGTTTTTTCCATCAGTGGAAACCTTTTGTTGAGAAGAATCACTAGCCTTGAAAAATTTTACCTCTTTGCTAGTACTTGGAGCATCTATTCCCTTATAGCCCAATCCTCGTGTATCACGATGATTTTTACTTGCTCCTAGCATAGTGGTTAATTTGCTTGAACTAGTATTGAACTTTTCAAGTCATCTTCCAACATCTTGATTTTATCAAGAGCGGCAGCTAAATCAGCCTCAAGGCATTTTTCTCGAGTGAGATAAGCGCTTTATCTGTCATCAAAACTTGTTTGTTGAGAGTTAAACCTTGCTTAAGATTCTTCAAGTTTCTCTTCCAATAAAAAGTACTTTTGATAAAGATTATCACATTCAAGTGACTTCATACGTAGGTTTTCCTCAGAATCCTTGAGGATCGATTCGCAAGAACGATTCGAAAAATAAACACCTGCGTAACATCTTCTCAATTTCTTGTTTTCTCGACAGAGAGGAATCAGAAGAGGTGAGACATGAGAAGTTGTAATCTTCTTCATTTTTCATGAATCCAAAAATTTAACATACTCTGAGACTTCCTCATCAACATCTCTATCAATATCTGAATCACCTTCATCAGAAAGTTCATCCAACTGTTCTTCTAGGAGAGTTTCCCAATCAACAGTTTTTACATCAAGAGAATGTTTGGATATTAACTTAGATGTGACAGTTCTCTCAGGTGAATCCAAGCTTTTAGAATCATCTGGTAATTTCTGAACTGGTACGTTATTAGAGATAGACTCGTTCATAATCAGATCGCTACAAACACAGACTTATAAGGTGTTTAACGTGTTTGCGTGCTCTGATACCAATTGAAAAAGCGGGGGTCTAACAACACCACCCAATATTTAGCTTAGCAATCTGTATAGACAAACTCCAATATACTTTTTATGAGAATCAACTAGACAGTTAGACTTAATCAATAAAAAGATATATCAAAGAGTTTATATCTCAATCTCTCGATTTGATCTTTACTCAAGCAAATGGAAATCTCCGAGTCTTTATCAAAGAGAGATAACTTGGACGGTACCACAGACCAATGTCCAAGGATCAATCAATATCAATCAACAACCAAAAGTTGGATTTCCAATTGATAATATTTAACGCACAACCAGTATTATTTCAATTATATAAAGAATATAATACGGAAAAGAAATAACACAGACACCAGAAGTTTTGTGAACGAGGAAACCGCAAATGCAGAAAAACCCCGGTACCTAGTCCAGATTGGAATGGACTATGTATTAAGCCGCTACAGACACTATCCTACTACAAGCTAACTTTGGACTGGACTATAGTTGAACCCCAATCAGTCTCACACCGATCCAAGGTACAGTTGTACACCTACGCCTCTGATCCATGCAGAATACTGCGCACTTGATTCCCTTAGATGATCTCACCCACAACCAAGAGTTGCTGCAACCCAAAATCGCAGACTTGATAATAAACAAATCTGTCTCACACAGAAAAGTCTATCAAAGGATAAATTTTCCTCCCGCAGATAAACCCTAGGTTTTGTTCCGTCTTAAGATATAAAATCAAGGTGAACAGGAACCAATTGATAATCCGGTCTTATATTCCCGAAGAACAACCTAGATTAATCAATCACCTCTCTACAATCCTTCCTGACTACACAGGCGGTTTGTCGGGGAATCACAAACAGTGAGACGATGATGTTTGTGACTTCTTTATCTTGCCTATCGGAGAACTCTCACTATCTCAATCCAATCAAAGATTGTACTCGTACGATAGAAGATGCAAGATCAGAACACACAACTACGATAAAAGTAGTATCGGTCTGGCTTCACAATCCCAATGAAGTCTTTAAGTCGTTAACATGGTTTTAGAGAAGAAAACCAAAGGTTAAAGGAGAATCGACTCTAGCGAGCGCACTAGTATCACACAGACGTGTGGGGATTAGTTTTGCACAATGCTAGATGTCTCCTTTATATAGTCTTCAAATCAGGGTTTTACCTTAGTTACAAAGCAATCCATATTCACCGTTTGATGAAAACCTGATTTAGATTCAATCCAATATTTCTCAACCGTTAGATCGAAAACTTAGCTTGTCACACACACTTGGGTAGACGTTTATTGGGTTTGTGAAAACCATGCCCAAACGTGTACGTGTATGTTGGTTCAACGTAGTAACCCAAAAGGTTAACCATATGAGCATTTCATATTAACCTTGTTCTTCTTCACCATAACTAGTTCAATTGACTCAAATGAACTAGTTAAAGAGTTGTTCAATTGCTATGAGATATTATGTAACTGCACAAGACACAATTGAAACAAAGATGATTCGATTCGATTGAATCGGCCCATGAACTTTATAGCCACGGCTTGCATAAAGAATTCCTTAGTAATTTAATTGTCATGTTCAGAGCACATCTTTAGATCATAACCTCTTAAGCTTACAAACAAGTTCGCGGACTTAATACAACCGGTGGAGTTTTCCAAACTCATAAGAAAATATCGGCAAAGAGACTTTCGCCAGTTCGCGGACTTACATGCAAACGAGTTTTTGGAAAATCCAAGCAAAAATTCTCGGTACAAGAAATCCGTCAGTTTGCGGACTGAGTTCGCGGACTTGGCAAAGCCAATTCCTCCGGTTTCTCTCAATCAACAAAGTTCGAGAACTTAGGATTAAGGAATACATGGTTATGTAATTTAAACTCTCATTTCAATCATTGAGACATTCTCATAGGACATTATATAGCCGTTATTCACAGACCTTTTTGCGTCAGAGCAATTCTCAAAGTAATTGAAACTTTTCATGACTTTCGTCACTAGGTGAAGATAAACTTGATCAAAGCGAAACGCTTTACCAACACATGATTTCGAGATATAGATAGGTGAGATATCCTCGGCTCGAATATCAAATGTGTATGATCCAGTCTATATAGCATACGACTTTTGTCTCATAAGAAGTAGGAGATAGAAGAGATAGACTTTTTAGTGATAGATAAGTTCAAGTCTCCACATACCTTTTTGTTGATGAAGTTCCACGGTTCCTTGAGTAGATCTTCGTCGTTGTATGATGAATCGCCATGAATTCCTTGAGCTCAACTACACTTTTCTATCCTAGTCCGAGACTTAGCTATGTAGGATAGAAATCAAGACTCATAGTTTTGGTCACTAACATTGACAAACATGCTTGAGATAACAACGCATGCGAGGTCGACCGAGCTATGCTCTAACAGAAAATATGAAAAAGGATTTACAAAGTAAAGATGTCGACATACTTTAAACATGTGCAGTAACTCTTTATCTTTTATTGTTCAAAGATATTCCTTAATAGCTAAAGGAGAATCCCGGATCGAAATAAATTGAGAATCTTTTAATTAAGGTTTTTAGTTTTATATGCTTTTAATTTCCAACAATTAAAATGCATACCTTTAGAAAATAAAAATTAGTAATGTACATTTACTAGTTGGATATTTTCTACTAAGATTTCGGTCATTAATTGAACAGAGCATTTCCATGAATTATGAAAACCGATTTTTGGCTTTATTGCATATCTTTGAGAATATTCAGTTTTGGAAATTCCTTGGTGTCCAAACTTCCTTGGTCTATAAATATTGAAGTTTGCATTTCTAGCAAACTAATCCTCAGAGCCAGCAAAAATACCTAGTTGTATTGTTACTGGTGGAGCCGCCTATTCGGAGAGGAAAGTACCCTAATTAGGAGAAATCTCTTACGGTCGCTCAGTTTAAAGACTTCTTTGGGATTGAGAAGCTCTATTAGTACCATTGGTGGGAAACTAGATAATTACAGTTTATCTTTTGTTTTCAATTGATTTGATTGACTAACGGTGGTTGAACTTTAATTTCACCTAGTTTGTTTATGCTTGAGAATCTTCTCTTCTGATATAAGATTCACTCAAACTAGATCGAAGTTTCGACGGGGATCTTTAGACTGTTTGTAGATCTAAAGATTTCTTGTGATAATCCATTGTTAACAAACTCCGTTCTATGTGTGATTGATCACAAGAGATTCAAGTTGATTGTGTGCAGGTGTTTATTGAAGATCTAAGAAGATTTGAAGACGAAGAAGATTTCTGATTTGGGTTTCATAATATTTGGTGTGCACAATACTTGTTTCGGCTGGAAAAGGATCCAACTATAATCGGTTTATCTTTGTGATAGATTGGATTGATTAGTTGAGTAGATCAGCATCAATACGTTTCTTTGTGATTAAAAGTATTGATTGCATAATCTTAACAATTACTTTGGTAGTTGTTGAAAAGATAGATATAAGGAACTGACAAAGGAGTTTATTAGGATAAACGGAAGAGCCTTTTGTCAAACTCATATCACTTGGTTGAAAAGAGTTGTTACCGAACAGATTTTTTGTTCCTTTACTGTTTGGAATACGAACCAAAGGAATTGTTCCAAGTGCGTGACTTATTACAAGTTGGAGGCGCAGGGATACAGACGGAACTAGGTGAACTATATGTTTAGTTGCTTGGTCTCAACTATACGAAGTTGGTTTAGATTTTGTATAACGGCTTAATCCTGAGAGTATTCAATTCTGGACAAGGTCCCGGGGTTTTTCTGCATTTGCGTTTTCCTCGTTAACAAAATCTCGCAGTGTCTTTTACTTTTATATTTCCGCAATTATAATTGTTTTATTATAATTAGAAGTAAAATACACAAACGTTAATTCCTATTTACTTGATAGAAATCCTATTGTGTTTGCTTAACTCCGAACCTTTTATCAAGTAAACATACTTCGTTGTTGTATTGTCTCGATCTTGTATCCATAGTCAATCACACAAGTTACCTTGTTGTCGTATTGTCTCGATCTTGTATCCATAGACGATCACACGAAGTGTGAACCTATTAGTTGTATTGTCTCGACTCAGTCCATAGACAATCACTTTCGGAGAAATGACTTATAGGTGGAAAAGTTTTAGATTGAGGTATATTTGGGTACCCTCGTCTTTTCAGAGATGACGGATCAAGTGGTGTTGTTGTTGTTCAGAAAGGAAGAAGAGTTGTGGCGGTTGATTGACTAAGAAGATGGTGTTGCAGCTGAAATGAAATTGCAGGTTCAGTTGCAATTGGTGGTTGTTACAGGGAGAAAATGAGAAGTGACTGCAGCTGTTGGCTCATGTAGCAAGTGTGCATAGATGGTTGTGATCATGAAGTTGTTGCATATGTTCCAAGTTCAATAGAGTGCAAGGATTAATGGGTTTGATTTGTTTCTATTGTTGCTTGTAAATAATGACACAGAGAGACAGAAGGAACGAGATAAGAGGGTGAGTTGTGAACTGATGGCATGATAGATAAGTGTGACAAGGGAAGTTGCGCGCTGTCGTGGTTGTGCAGTTTCTAGAAAGGGTTCAAAGCAGTAAGTCAGGCAAGGAATGGGAGAGATGGTGAACGGTCGCAGTCTAGAACTGATGGGCTGGTATATTTGGAGGTTGTTGTGGTTTAGTGGAGCTGATAGGTGTTGGTGCAGCTGAAATGAAAGTGCATTGGATTGCAGGTGCAAGATAACAAGAAAAATGTGCTAGGAATGTACAGGGGTGAAGAGTATAATGGCCTTAATCTGGTTCAGGCGAGTTGACTCACCAATCCAGACTGACTCACTGAGGGTTAACTTGTCTTTTACTAAGGAGGTTAACTGACACGTGTGCATTTAACGACTGTTACCTGTTTTTTGAAAGAAAAAAAACGGGATGGAAAATGTCAATCTCGGCCACTTTATATAAACATTCTAAATAACGGCCATTTTTCTGAAATCCCATCAAAAAAGAAAAAAAATCTGAAATATATGACAAAACATGGCTACTTAATTAAAAAGCCCTATTTTTTTTTAAGTTTAGTTGATTTATTAATTCTCTTCATTAAAAGTTTTGTTTTTGTCGATTTTGAATTGCCCGTACACTGTTGAATTTTTATAAGCAAGGATATTATATGCATTTTAACACTAAATGTTTCCACAAAATTGCTAATGCTAATAACAGGAGGGCACGCATGACCGAATATAGGGAGTAAATAATTTCAATCAAGATACTATCAAGCATGAATTAAGGAAATTGTAAAATTACAGTTTTGTATATTTCCGGCCCGGCTTCAGATTTTATAATTTTGATAAAAGCTCTTGTTGCGATGATCTGTGACTGATCATGTAACCTCTCCGGAACATAAATATGTAAAGACAATATTAGGGTCTCTCAGCTGAGCTTTCAATAATCTACATATTTCATCATTTATACTGTGCAACTCAGTATCCACTTATGTATAAAATCGAGAATGATTGTATAGCTTCTAGATGGATTGACCATTGGTATAGAATAATAATATCTTCGGGATGTCAGAAATGTTGGTCGTACTATTTCCCCTCATGTACTATACAAAATAAACATTCAGAACTGAGTATGATGCTTCTACCATCTCATACCTCGATTCTCTAATCAATTTAATGCTCCTACACATATTGCATGTTAGTATTGAGCGACTAATTGATTAATTCTAGTGTTATATTCAAAATTTTAATTCCTACAAAATATTCTATTTTCACCGTAATATTTTATTACTTCAATTCACGGATTTTCTCAGCTGAATTCCATGGGTTAGTGATGAAAATTTGCCTTTTTTCATGCATACGAGCCACATGACATGCGAGTCACCGTCGAGTAAGCCCAGAGAAAATGGCGTGGGTGTATTTATCTCAAACGAGCACCAAAACCATGGACTAACGAGGATATGAAAGACTCAAAAGGAGGAATATAGGAGAGATAAAATAACGAGCCCCTAGCTCAACTGGTCATCCCTGTTTCCCAAAGTTTGATGCGCTCCAGGAGGTCCCAGGTTCGATCCCCCAATGACGTAATATTGCAGGAATTAACATGGAAGGTAGAGTTATATTTCCCCCCTTATGACACAATCTCAGCCCCACAGTCCGCTTCGGCTCCCTTGGCTAGGGTACCCATAAGGCTCGCTGGTAGGCTAGCACAGCAACCTGTTCAATTAATGTAGTAGTATGTTGTTGGATCTTAGCTTATTAGGCTTCCAACTATTTAATGTAATACTCTTTATCTAATAATAAAATTTTCATAATAATAATAATATAATACCGTAGGAATATTAAAAATACCGTAGGAGAGAGACTCTCCGGCGAAAACCCAGGCAATTGAAAACCTGAGTTATCTTTTCAATTATTATACCGTCACCATCCAACCTTTTACGCACATATCTTTTCAATCAACAATATCCTATTGAAAAGATTGAAAAATTGTATGGCTAGTCATGATGTTAACAGTAACTTAGGCAGTTTTCTTTTTGATAGGTTGGATATCATTATTCAGAAAGGTATCGGGGAGCAACTTGTTGCACGTCTCCCGGCCAAATCTTTGTAAATTACTATTAGATTTCTTTCTTAATAAAAGACTTCGTGGCCCCTTTCCATAATATAATTATTATTATTTATTTATTTATTTTATTAAAGTTACTATTACTATTATTATCATCTATTACTATAAAGATTGCCACCCGGGGCTAAATATCTCATGGGTAAATATCTCGACAAATGTGTGACTCATGGAGAAATAGCATGCCAATCTTATGGTTGACATGCTATTTCTGCGGTTGTCACTCGTAAATGCACTAAGTATCTCGACAAATGTGTGACTCAGGTACGGTTTTAGCGTTCTGGCTTTCTCTACATTAGGTGAACTCGGAGCTGACACTATCTCTTTTCTGAAACGATTAAGAAATTGCTTTGTTAGTCATGATACCAACCATAAGATTGGTGAGTCTCTCTTTCATAGGCTAGGCATTATTATTCAAAAAGGCATGGGAGCGCAGATTGTTGCTAGACTCCCAGCCAACCCTGTGTAAATACTTTTTGGTTTTTCAATATAATATTATATTCATATAATTATTATTATTAAAGATTGAGGTTTAGGAGTTTATACTATGTCAGATACTTCCAAGTATTGTTATCTTGCATCGTGTGCTCAAACACAGCATCTGCAGCACATCATGTTACAGGGTACATCCACATTCGATTCTGACCAGAGTTATCAACAAGCATTGCAGGTATACACTCAGTTATGTGTCCTTAATTCTTCTGATTTTAACATTTGTACTGCTGCCCCCCATTTCATGAAGTCATTGGCAGCTTGTTATTTTGATGTGGTTAAGAAGGATTTTCCCACCAAGTACCCATTATCTGCTAGGGATGCTTCACTTTGACAATGCAATAAAGTTGACCATGCCATGGATTTTCTCAAGGCCATACATGTTCAAGGTTTGAATCAAGCAGTTGGGCCTCGTCAGTTTCGCGGTGTCCTTAGGTACAGATTGGGTGCACCTCTGTTTGCGGAAGGTAGTTTGTGTTCGTGTTGTAACCGTACTATGGATATATATGGTGACCATGCTCTCCACTGTGCCAGTGAGATCGGCCACAAATTTTGACATGATATGGTGCGTGATGTATTTGGATATATATGTTACAAAGCTGGTGTGGTGGATCGCAAAGAAGTTCCTATTGGTTTTCTGTCTAATACAGCTCATGCCATCAGGCCTGCAGACTTGCTTGTTTATAATTTGGATAACGCTCGGGATGTTTGTTTTGATGGTACCGGTGCTTCTCCGTTCACTAGTGCCCGAACCACTTCTTTCACACCCAGCCAAGCTGTTTCTGCTGCAGTCACTCGCAACCGGAATAAGTACTTGGATAAATGTTTAAAACATGGGTATGAATTCAGTGTTCTAGCGTTTTCAACTTTTGGCGAGTTAAGTGAAGATAATTGTGTATTTTTTAGAAGACTGAAAAATTTTCTTGCTAATCAAGACGCTAATTGTAAAGTAGGAGGGTCTCTTATTCATAGAATAGGTATTACTATTCAGAAATGGGTTGGTGCCCAGATTGTTGCTAGGTTACGAACTAATTCCATGTAATTTGACTTTTTTTTTTAAATAAAAAATAATAATAATAATAATATTAATATGTATATATACTAGGTATCACCCCGGCCTACGGCCGGGGATCAACCTTTATAAATTTTTATTTGTTGTTTGGTCGGTATCCTCTCACAAAATTTTATTTGGTCTGCAATTGTTAGGTATTGTATTTAATTAGTTAGTCGGGTCATATTAGTCAGGGATTAGGCCTATGGACCCGCGATTAAGGATAGTCTATGTATTTAGATAGTCGTGTCATACCTTAGTAGCCGGGACCGTAGGCCCCGACCGTGGATTGAAAAATCTAGGGACAAACACAGTCCAACATTAATATTAAATTAATTGTGATTTGGTTGAGCATATAAGTTAACTGGGACTTACAGCCTCGATGTTTTGTTGGTCGGGTCTAATTAGTTGGGGCTTACAGCCCCGGCCGTGGTCCCTTACACAAATTCCAGTTATTTTATTGGTCGGACCAAATTAGCTGAGTCAAATTAACCGCGATAATAAGCCCGACCATGACCCCATAATGTTTTTGCAAATTTATATTTGGTGCTAAGGTTATCCGTCTTCAATTGAGTTGTGGATCCACATTATATATATTCACTAATACAAAAGAAGAGGAAACGCAATCCATACAGACCCTTGACTTGATACGTACCGTTATGGTGAATCCACACAGACCCTTGAGGCGTACCGTTACGGTGAATCGGGTGAAAGTTTCATGTAGAGGGAGAAAAAATAATTGTGGAGTAAGAAAACACAAAACCTCATATTTAAGTATGTATAGGCTAAACGTAACCTAACACTAATTAATCTTGCTTCAAAAAGGAAAAAAAAAACAAACACTTCTAATTTTAATTATGTGAAAGATATAATTTAAAGGTTAGGTATTTTCTTTTAATTTGTCGGGGAAAGCTATGATTAGAACTGTGTCTAGGTTGAGGTCGTAAGGTTAGTCGTTATAAGGTTTAGTGGTCTATGTCTAGTAGTTTAATACCAGGCCATGGCATAATAGAGTCCGTCCAAAATATAGGAAACCCAAGGGATTTGACGGACGGTGTGCTTTTGTTGGACGAACGTGAACATTAATCATTTTTTCGTTGGTCTATGTCCAGTTGGTAACGGTGTGCTTGGAAATCCAAAAATCAGGCAACTAAACGGATCTTATGGTAGTTTAGAAAAATCAAATAAATACCAATAATTGGTATCCAAAAATATACACGTATCTTATGGTAGTTTAGCAAAATCAGGAAACCCACCGATCGCACGGACGCTTATATAGAACATATAACGAATCGATCCGCGACGTGGGATGACGAAATCGATGGTCGGATTTGTGAGGCTACACACACAACACTTCTTTTTATAATATATATATGTGTGTGTGTGTTTCTCATGGTTATGGTTTGGGGGTTTTGGCTTTCACTACCTTGGACGAACTTGGTGAGGAGTTTGTAGTATTTTTAAAGAGACTTAAGAATTGCCTGGCTAATCTTGATGCTTGTAGTGGTCATGGTAGTTTTCTTTTTCATAGATTAAGTTTGGTTATTCAGAAAGGTATCGGTGCCCATATTGTTGCTAGGCTACCAACTTCTCCTTTATAGTTCTTTTTTCAATAATATTATAATATATTTCTAAAGAGACTTAAGAAAACGGGCACCTAGGTCAGTGATAAGTGCATAATTCATATGATTTTAGTGTCTATTTCATACTTGCTTTAGCTATTATTATTACATGTTTTCGTATTATTACTCTTGTATTCTCTTATTTTCCTCTGTGGATGGGGAAAACGGTTTGCTGATTTTTTTAGGGAAGTGAAGAGTCGAGCGTGCGATCGAAACTCCTCAACCGAGCAAACTGTTGAACCTCACACAGATGCACTGCAAATGGAGTGCTTAGATTCGAGAGATCAATCTGTAGGACTCCGGACTAAACCAAGCCAATGGTCGTTCCAGAGTCAAAGAGGGAGATGGGTTGATCTGTAGGAGGGAAGGTGAGAATTGTGTGGGATCAATGATGATCAAAGATTGTGGATGTGTTGAAGGTTTCTACAAATTTGATGAACTGCTGAAGTTGAGTTCTGTGAATAAGTTTTTATCGAGTTGTTGACGAATGATGATGATTCCCTGTTGTCCTCGATTTGGACCTATTTATATTGCAAGAATGATGAACACCCTGATCCCTGTAAATGTGACGGTTTCTTGAGTGAAAGAGTGGGAAAGTGGAAGATCGTGGTGAAACCAGTTCCAGGTCGTGCGGAGACTTGGTTAACCGTCCACCCACTACTTTACTAACTCCTTCAACCGTTGCACGACTTACTCACATTCTCATCGTGGATGAATCCACGTGCCGTAGGACGCCAGACCAAAACCCTAATTGATATCCCCCACGTGACGTGATTGATGTCTCACGAATCGTGGAGTCTGCATGACAGACGTGTATTTGATTAGTCACGTTAACTGATTAGAAAATGAGTCTAGGGTTTGTTGAATGGAGCATGGATGACGAATTGCTCAGTAGAACATTCGAGTAACTGAATTATTGGATATTGATGGTTGGTTGAATTTGAGAAATTGAGCAAGTATTGCGAATTACTGAATATTGATAGTTGGGCGATTGATCAAGTATTGCTCAATTCGACGAATTACTGAATATTGATAGTTGGATCAATATTCGAGCAATTGAGCAAGTATTGCTCGATTCTACGAATTACTGAATATTGATAGTTGGATCAATATTCGAGCAATTTGAGGAAGTATTGCTCGAATCGACCAATTACTGATAAATTACAGAATATTGATAGCGAATCAATATTCGAGCAACTGAGCCAGTATTTCTCAATTCGACGAATTATTTATTTATTAGTGATGTGACCCAATAAAATATTAATTAAAATATTGGTAGATTACCAAATATTATATAATTAATTCGTGTGTTTCTTGATGGATCAACATAAATTTATTTACTGTTTGAACTTTCTCAGAATAATGGTTTATTGAGCGTTTGTTCGAAAACCCTAATATTTGATCAATTGCTCATTAGTCGACGAATTGCTGAAAATAGGTCATGAGCGAAGGAGGGACCGACCACATGAGACTATGGACGTCCATGTGATGCCCAATTGCTCGAGTGAGCGTACACCAGGGTCCTGAGTTGGCCAGTTGATGAAGGAATGACGATTAAATGCAGGTTTCATCATTTATTGAAATAGTGCTTGATTGAGCATTAGGTGATAAAACCTAATTATAGAAAAGTGATGGACCGACCAAGGTGGCATGAGACCGGCCCTTGGTGGTCGTGGGACCGCTGATGGGCGTTTGCACAAACTCTGAGTTGGTTATGAAGAGTTTTGGACCCAATATGAGCGATTGCGCAAATTAGGTCAAAAGTGTGAAAACGTGTGGGACCGGCTTTGTGCAAGCCCTGGGGATGATCTTGGTCGGTCAAGAAAGCATGCACGTGTTACCATGATGTCCGAGTTTCCGTACTGAGAGTTTCAGTATTTTCTGATGTGCATTCGAGCAATATTTTGGATTTTCAGAAGAGTTCGATCTTTGACTGAAATTCTCGATTTTTTGCTCGAATGAGAAAGTATGCTCGTTTGATCACTATTTTGTGAATATTAAAATAATAGTATTTTAATATATTTTCGTGAGTGACCTAGTCGGTCGTGTGACCGTGTTGACTTTTGGCTTTTTCATGGTTTGCACAATATTTGAGAAAATATGGAGAAACCATGATTTTTGCTGAAACAGGGAAGTTTCACAAGATGGGAAAAATAAAAATTTATGAAAGATTAAGGATTGCAAGGCGTGGGACCGGCCACGTCTAGGGTATGACCGCCTGGCTAAGTTACGCGGTCCCGCAACACCTTTCCCTATTTTATATTATTATTTTTCATGAAACCACGAAAATATGGAGAAATCATGAGTTTTGCTCAAACAAGGAAAGTTGTTAGAATGGAGGAGTCTTCATGAGTTCATGAAAGCAACAAAAATAACGAAAAATAATGGAGGAAGCATGGGACCGGCCATGGCTAAGGCACGGCCGGCCGGCCGGTGGGCCCGGCCTATGGGCGCTTCTCCATTATTTTAATATTATTATTTGCTCTCTCTTATTTTATGCAGGATTCCTCATTTTTCCATGTTTTCGCATGCTCATTCGTGCATTTGGGTGCTCGTTCGTGCATCATTGTCGAGTACACTTGCACCATTTTATGGGGCTTACTCAGTGGTAGTCCAGATGCATCGTTGTCGAGTACACTTGCACCATTTTTCCCGATTATTGAGTATTTATTAATAATTTATGAAATTCAGTGGAGAATGATTCATGGATCTGAGTAATAAAAGTGAATAGTTTTTATTATCAGTCCATAGGATCAGCCGTGGATTCGACCATGAATTCAGAATAATAAAATTACCTATTACCATTCTATGAGATCAGCCGTGGATTCGATCATGAAATCGGAGTAACGAGATAATATAATATAGCTGTTTATTGCCATCCCATGAGATCAAGCAGTGGATTATATCATGAAATTGGAGCAAAAGATAATTGTTTATTGCCATTCCATGGGATCAGGCCGTGGAATAGGAGCAAAAATAGATCATTCTGGGAATTCAGTGGTGAATGTCACGACATAATTAATCTATTACAGAAAGGATATTAGCGTCACATCCATTCTGAATGAAGCATAGTCAGGGAGTCACGGGTGTTCGCTTACGACCTGAAGGAGTTATTGCTCTCAATATTACGGAGAACCGCCTGGATCTATACACAGTCTCTCTACATAGTCAGGGAACAGTGAGTTTCACCGAGGTCCTGAAGGCGTTATTACTCTCAATCTTACGGAGAACCGCCCAATCGTTCTTCTATGTAGAGGGGTCTCTCTCTCATGTAGTCAGGGAACAGTGAGTATCACCGACGTCCTGAAGGCGTTATTGCTCTCAATCTTACGTAAAACCGCCCAATTACGTTATTTTACATAGATGGCACAATGAAATGCCAGGGATCGAACGCTTAGCTAGTGGAGGCTTTTCGAAAGACATATTCGTCATGGCTTCGTAAAATATGAATCATCACATGCCTGAAAGTCGTGTCAGAAGCATGCAGTATCGTGATTTTACGGTTTTTTCCTTTGTTGAAAATCCACCATCTACATTAAGTTCCCTGCTTAGTGGAGAACAGTCATGTTCTGCAGTAAGCATTAAATGGTGATTTTCAGTCGACGAGATCAGTGGTTGAACTCGGTCTACAAAGGCATTTTCAGAATCCTCGATTTGCTCCAATGGTGTCATGTACGAGCAAATGTTCAGGTGAAGATCCTGATAGTGTGATAGAGTGTCATCTCGTGAGTATGAGGAGATGGAACACTGCTGATTTGGTCGGTCGTTCGGTTTTGGTCGGTTCAGCGTTTGCGGGCCCGAGCCCAAAAGGAAATCTATGTTTTAGGAACAGACGTGCGCTAGTTTAAGAAACAAACAAAATAAACCCGAGTCTAATGATAAAAATTTTGTCTATGAGCTTTCACAAAAACCAAAATTTTATTTTCTTTTAAATATGTGAGATTTCACAAAATGGAATAACTCTCGTTTTAAAGATGGATGCTCGTTGGAGAGAATTTTTTTTTTTTTTTGGACGTGTCTGTTAGTAATAAAATTTTGTCCATGAGTTTTCATGAAAAAATTTATTTTTGAAAATATGCTCTTGTTTCAAAGACAGATGCTCGCATGAGGGAGCAAAATATATATTTTCAAATTTACGTGAGTTTCACGTTAAAAATATTTTTTATAAAATCAATGTTTTGATTTCGAACAACTGTTGAAAGTAGACAGTCATACATGGTGAAATAATTTCTGAGTTTTCACAATTGTAGAATGGACGTCTTTCCAATTTTTGGAAAACCAGTGGATGTTCACACAGTAAAATTTACGTGGTTGTTCACGGTTTTATGAAAATCAGTTTATGATTTTTTAGCAATTGCTGAAAGCAAACAATTGTATATGTGATGAAATAATGTATGTATGAGTTTGGTGATTTTATAGTGTATGCACACATGTAGAAAATCAGCGAATGTTCACATGAAAGGTTATGTGAACTATTCATAGTTTCATGAAAAGTCGGGTGTTGACTCTAAATAATGAATTTTTTGCTCATCTTGGCAAGTTTGAAGAAGCGAGCAAGTTTTTCGAGGTTTTTACGTTATTATCACTAAGTTTGTGAAACCGTAAATAGGTAAGAGTTGAGGATTACCATTTTAACGTGTATTGTTATTATATCCATGACTCCTTGTCTTTTGCCTCAGATAGCGGTGACTTCTGGTTACAACCACTCTTCAGGATCTTCCGGGGAACGCTCCAAAAATATCAAGTCAAAGATGAAGACTTCTGCAGATGCTCATGCCGAGGTGAATCATCCTTTCAGATACATTGAAAAGCTGACACATTGTATGTCTTTCGATCATCTGGGAGTCGTCCCTCATCAGCAGAAGCACCGCCGACTTCAGCAAGTGAGACTATCGGCTGAAGATGAAGTTCGTCTTTGTGTTGATGGTGTAGCTCCTGATTCAGATGTGGATGAATGAAGAATTTCGTCATAATTCGTCATCAGAAAATTCAGAAGTTAGGTCTTCATTTAAATTGTTGTAGAATCTTCGTCCGATGTCGGATTTTTGTGATCTACCCATGTTTCTTCATCCTCAGAAAATTTCCAAGCTTTAGCAAATAAAATTTTCGTCTTTGGAGCACGTTTAAGGGGCTAAATGACGAAACAGTAAAATTTCAGGAGGTTTTCAGAAAATTTCCAGCTGTCATGTAATCCAAGGTTTTGGCCACATCTTTTTGCTCGTTTCTCCAATTGCTGTGAATTTTGGATATGTTGTAGAGGACATGCATACGAAGAGAATGGTATACGACCTATTCCTATATTCTTCATCAATTTCTACCAGCTCGCTGCTTTGTGCGTGACAGTGTAAAATCATCTCAGGTGAGCTTATTGTAAAACACTCGTGTTGTGTCGTTAGACCACTCGCTTGTGTCTGGAACGGTTGATGAAGGATTTTAATGCCATTGATTCATTTGAGATCAGGATCCCTTGATTGATACATGAGCATGGTGCTTGCAGTGTCGTCTTATTTCTGTCAGTCGTAGAAACATCACTTCTGGAACCCTGGTCACGGGACCATAACAGAGGTTGCTCTCAAGAGGGGATGATGTAATGACCATGGTGGCATGTTCCGGTGGTAGCATTCCTTTTACGATGATTGATTAGCATTGGAGAGACCGGCACCACGAGTCTCGGATTGTGAAGTTGATCATTATGATCAGTGGACCGTTAGTCCCCAATATTTTTTTGAATCTCTCTCTTTCGTTTTCCCTTCTTATGGCAATACCTAGATAGAGGACCCGGGTATAAAAATTTATGTAAAGACCTAGGTGGTCGAAGGTGGAGGTACCTTGATGAGGTATTTTGCGATGGTGGACACCGATCGACTGTGGAAGTTATGAATCCCGTCCAAGAATTGCTGCTTGCACATTGTATGCTCTGGAAGCCGTATGAACCTCATACGACGTCGGAATTCGATGCTTGATCCCAACTTTTGAATCTAAGAGACTGAGTTATCATATGAGAAAAGAATCACTCAATTTGGAGTTGTTTAAGTCAGCAAACGAAGCGCGCACATTTGTAATTTGTAATCCCGTACAAATTTTTCAGATCTCGTAGACTTACGGTAAAGACAATATCTTTCAGCTCGTATGTCGATTAATGCGCCATTTTGGTATGTTGTAGTAGACATATAGATGAACATCTTTCGTTGAGGAAGCATTGTCCCATTCCTCACCCATTGGTACGTTTTTGTAAACCCATGGCCTTAAGTGTGTTGTATCTCGTTGGTAAAGGTGATGAAAACATCTTGTAAAAGTCATTGGCTTGTTCCCACCAGTCGTGCAAGAATTGGTAAGACTTCCATGTGAACATATTCTCATGTCTACACATCTTGATATGAATCATTAGTGTTTGGAGATGTCCGATCCATCGAGTAGCACTTCAGAGAATGGATAGTTGATGGAGCGAGGATGTTGCTCATGAGACCGTTGTTGATGCTGAGATCACGATTAAATTTTCTCCATAAATTCTTGTTGATGCCGAGACCATGGATGGAGTTCCTCCAGATATCCTTGTTGATGCCAGTTCGAAGTTGCTTCAGAGAAAGAAAAGGATAGAACCATGATTTTATGTGATCAGTGAAGAGAAGAAGTTCCTCAGTCATGCAGGAGCTTGTGATGTAGAGAAATCCCGCTGATGAAGTTTCACGGAATCACCTCAGGTTGCCCAGTGTATGTTGAAGGAGTTAGCGCCATTGATGTATGAATGATGTTGCGTCTGCTTCAGAAGCCTTATCATGGGATAATGAAAACTTATCGATTGTAGTTCAGTTACACTTTGATCATGATGGTGTTGAATCAGTGTCGAGATATTTGTGCTAAATCCAGGGGCGCTATTATCGAAGGTGTACTCTTTGATTGGGAGTACAATTTGAAGGTTACTTAGATGCTTGAGCAATGAAGCGTCATATCCTTTGAGCATGTCTTAGGTTTGATCGTCTCAGCCCCAACTATCTTCTGTTGATTCAGCATCCCTTTCGTTGAGGTAGTGAGATTCAACATTTGTGCAGACATCGGAGCTTTCTGATTTTATGACACACATGAACACTCCTGCAAGGCTATGGAGAAACGCCTAAAGTGTTCTTTTCCATGCTTGGACATCATCCCAGTAATGAATATCTCAGTGATATGCTCGATTCAGAGAGGTTTCAGATTCAACCACTTAGTAAAATACTAATACGGTGAAGCTACCATTCATAACATCTTGTAGAGTTTATAGCAGAAGTCCCCATGCTAGGATAGCATGTGAAGAAATAAATGACATAGACATGGAAGGAATGAGACTTTCCTGAGTGCGGAACCTCTTGATGAATGTCTATGCATCTTTTGCAGGTTCTTGCTTTATCCTCGTCAAAGTTCGAAATTCTTCCAAGTGCTCTAATGATGGAATGTCCGCCAAATCTTCTGGATCAGAACTTTCTTTGTTGGAGAGATGTGCAACCAAAGGCGTTTTTCAGTAGCCATCTTTTCAGCGTGGATCCACGCTTGTCTGAAGAACATGTCATATCCTGGATCTTCCTGATTATGTGAAACTTGATTTGTTGAATTTATGTTCACTTTGAGAGTGATGTATCCATAAGTATTTCCGAGATTTAAGGTCTCTGATTGAGATGGGATCACGAGTAGCTTCTTGTTGAGTAATGCCTGCGGCTCTGAGGTTTTCAGAGGAATCATGTTAATGGCGGTGTCAGCATCGATCAACATTCTTCCGAATTTATTTTCTCTAAGATGGACTGTGGTAAGCAGTCCCCGGTCGTGCATCTTCTTGTCAATGGATGAAAGTTCAAGGAGTATTTCCGGGATGGACAGACGTCTGACACAAGGTGTTGTAAACATGTCTTTCCATTGTGCCTTAGACAGGTAAAGCAATTTCACAGATATGCTCGATCAACGATTGAACTGCTTCTTTGACTGGTTGTTTAGAGAGTGTAAAGGTTTGATTGAGAGAGGGTTCTTGTGTACTCCTTCTGTCCCCAGTTGAAGCTATTGTGGATTAACCTTCTCTTTGAAGATGTGCTTCAAAATATTGCAGTTACTTATTGGATGATTGATGAATCTATGAAGGTGATAGTACCTAGGATTCTCCATTTTTCTTCAATTGGATCTCTCTGATGAGCAATTTGATTGCATCATCTTAAACCCAGATTTCCAGTAACTCGATCACTTCTTCAATGGGAAGAGAGAAGTTTGAGTCCCTGTTTGATCATTTCCGTTCGTTGATGCCGGGTTCGAGGTTTGTGCATTTCAGGATTGGTTATCTTTTTCTTTGCACCTTCAAAGGAGCTTAGGATCCTGGAGAAGCGCTATGATGTTGTGTCTTGTCTTTCTTTTCATTCCTTTCAGCAACAATTTTTTTAAAGGCTGGACATTGTACTGACTGTTGACTAGGCGTCAGATGCTTCGAGGTTTCTCGACCTTGCAGACTTTGCTCTTTCCAGTAAAATGGATACAGTAGTCGTTGTTTGGATGCTTCATGAAGCTCTGAGAAAGTCTCGAACCGGAGATTTTCCAGAAAGGCTCTATAGATCGGGATCATCCCGTTGATGCACAAGTCCACCAGTTGATGTTCAGTGACATTTAAAGCTTAGACTCTGAACCTCTTTACATAATCGTTCGGGTGTTTCATTGCTCTTCTGAGACATTCTTCCTGAGTCAGAGAGAGTAATCTGCTCCGAGACGAAGAAGTATTTCATGTAGAAAGCGTTAGACATCTCTCTCTAACTGGCGATGCTCCATGGTGCAATGTTGTTGTACCATGTGTATGCTCGGCATGTTAGGGATTTCGATAATTCCTTCAGATAGACGACATGGCCGTGTTCGTGTTCGCCTAGTGCTTCCAGGAATCGAGAGACATGTTCTCGATCATTCCCCGTTTCGTTGTACAGTGTGAACGTCGGAGAGGTGTAGCCCTTTGGGAGGGGAATTCTTTGCGTAGCAGCAGGATATGGAGGTTGATGACGGTGAACAGATGATGCTTTGTCTTTTCCTCGATCCGCCATGAAGCGTTTTATGTCCTCACGAGTGATGAAGCCTGCGGGTTTCTTTGTTGGTGGATTATCTATAGCCTTGTGGAATTCATTATCATCTACTACATGGATCGGAGTGACTTCACGATCAGCAAGCGAAGATGTTTCTTTGGTTTTTCCTTTCTCCCGAGTTTTCTCTGTCATCTTGTCAGTGAGAGTTTTAAGATAATTGCACAGCTCTTTCTGTGTTGCAGCAGTGTCAATCTGATTTTTGGCAAGAGTCTCTTGTACCTTCATGAGATCATCTATGGTAGGAGGATTTTCTCTGATTTCTTCGGGAGACCAGCCGAAGATGGGATTGTCTCCAATGTTGGTTTGAGGAGGAGTAGTGTCACCAGCGCCGATGTTGGAAGAAAGAGTAGTTTCTGGAGTACCACCGTTGTTGCTAGTGCTAGCGTTGTTTGCGTTGGGATTTGTGACTAACCCAGACCTAAGACCATCCATCTTGTGAAAATGTGAAATTGCAACCGAGATATTAATCTCCCACTGTGGTCACCAATTTGTGGATGGGGAAAAATAGTTTGCTGATTTTTTAGGGAAGCGAAGAGTCGAGCGTGCGATTGAAACTCCTCAACCGAGCAAACTGCTGAACCTCACACAGATGCACGGCAAAGGGAGTGCTTAGATTCGAGAGATCATTCTGTAGGACTCCGTCTAAACCAAGTCAATGGTCGTTCCAGAATCAATTCGGTCACAAAGAGGGAGATGGGTTGATCTGTAGGAGGGAAGCTGAAAATTGTGTGGGATCAATGATGATCAAGGATTGTGGATGTGTTGAAGGTTTCTGCAAATTTAATGAACTGCTGAAGTTGAGTTCTGTGAATAAGTTTTTATCGAGTTGTTGACGAATGATGATGATTCCCTGTTGTCCTCGATTTGGATCTATTTATATTGCAAGAATGATGAACACCCAGATCCCTGTAAGTGTGATGGTTTCTTGAGTGAAAGAGTGGGAAAGTGGAAGATCGTGGTGAAACCAGTTTCAGGTCGTGCGGAGACTTGGTTAACCGTCCACCCACTACTTTACTAACTCCTTCAACCGTTGCACGACTTACTCACATTCTCATCGTGGATGAATCCACGTGCCGTAGGCCGCCAGACTAAAACCCTAATTGATATCCCCCACGTGACGTGATTGATGTCTCACGAATCGTGGAGTCTGCATGACAGACGTGTATTTGATTAGTCACGTTAACTGATTAGAAAATGAGTCTAGGGTTTGTTGAATTGAGCATGGATGACGAATTTCTCAGTAGAACATTCGAGTAACTGAATTACTGGATATTGATGGTTGGTTGAATTTGAGCAATTGAGCAAGTATTGAGAATTACTGAATATTGATAGTTGGGCGATTGATCAAGTATTGCTCAATTCGACGAATTACTGAATATTGATAGTTGGATCAATATTCGAGCAATTGAGCAAGTATTGCTCGATTCGACGAATTACTGAATATTGATAGTTGGATCAATATTCGAGCAATTTGAGGAAGTATTGCTCGACTCGACCAATTACTGATAAATTACAGAATATTGATAGCGAATCAATATTCGAGCAACTGAGCCAGTATTTCTCAATTCGAAGAATTATTTATTTATTGGTGATGTGACCCAATAAAATATTAATTAAAATATTGGTAGATTACCAAATATTATATAATTAATTCGTGTGTTGCTTGATGGATCAACATAAATTTATTAACTGTTTGAACTTGCTCAGAATAATGATTTATTGAGCGTTTGTTCGAAAACCCTAATTTTTGATCAATTGCTCATTAGTCGACGAATTGCTGAAAATAGGTCATGAGCGAAGGAGGGACCGACCACATGAGACTATGGACGTCCATGTGATGTCCAATTGCTCGAGTGAGCGTACACCAGGGTCCTGAGTTGGCCAGTTGATGATGGAATGACGATTAAATGCAGGTTTCATCATTTATTGAAATAGTGCTTGATTGAGCATTAGGTGATAAAACCTAATTATAGAAAAGTGATGGACCGACCAAGGTGGCATGAGACCGTCCCTTGGTGGTCGTGGGACCGCTGATGGGCGTTTGCACAAACTCTGAGTTGGTTATGAAGAGTTTTGGACCCAATATGAGCGATTGCGCAAATTAGGTCAAAAGTGTGAAAACATGTGGGACCGGCTTTGTGCAAGCCCTAGGGATGATCTTGGTCGGTCAAGAAAGCATGCACGTGTTACCATGATGTCCGAGTTTCCGTACTGAGAGTTTCAGTATTTTCTGATGTGCATTCGAGCAATATTTTGGATTTTCAGAAGAGTTCGATTTTTGACTGAAATTCTCGATTTTTTGCTCGAATGAGCAAGTATGCTCGTTTGATCACTATTTTGTGAATATTAAAATAATAATATTTTAATATATTTTCGTGAGTGACCTAGTCGGTCGTGTGACCGTGATGACTTTTGGCTTTTTCATGGTTTGCGCAATATTTGAGAAAATATGGAGAAACCATGATTTTTGCTGAAACAGGGAAGTTTCACAAGATGGGAAAAATAACAATTTATGAAAGATTAGGGATTGCAAGGCGTGGGACCGGCTACGGCTAGGGTATGACCGCCTGGCTAAGTTACGCGGTCCCGCAATACCTTTCCCTATTTTATATTATTATTTTTGATGAAACCACGAAAATATGGAGAAATCATGAGTTTTTCTCAAACAAGGAAAGTTGTTAGAATGGAGGAGTCTTCATGAGTTCATGAAAGCAACAAAAATAACGAAAAATAATGGAGGAAGCATGGGACCGGCTATGGCTAAGGAACGGCCGGCCGGCCGGTGGGCCCGGCCTATGGGCGCTTCTCCATTATTTTAATATTATTATTTTCTCTCTCTTATTTTATGCAGGATTCCTCATTTTTCCATGTTTTCGCATGCTCATTCGTGCATTTGGGTGCTCGTTCGTGCATCATTGTCGAGTACACTTGCACCATTTTATGGGGCTTACTCAGTGGTAGTCCAGATGCATCTTTGTCGAGTACACTTGCACCATTTTTCCCGATTATTGAGTATTTATTAATAATTTATGAAATTCAGTGGAGAATGATTCATGGATCTGAGTAATAAAAGTGAATAGTTTTTATTATCAGTCCATAGGATCAGCCGTGGATTCGACCATGAATTCGGAATAATAAAATTACCTATTACCATTCTATGAGATCAGCCGTGGATTCGATCATGAAATCGGAGTAACGAGATAATATAATATAGCTGTTTATTGCCATCCCATGAGATCAAGCAGTGGATTCTATCATGAAATTGGAGCAAAAGATAATTGTTTATTGCCATTCCATGGGATCAGGCCGTGGAATAGGAGCAAAAATAAATCATTCTGGGAATTCAGTGGTGAATGTCACGACAGAATTAATCTATTACAGAAAGGATATTAGCGTCACATCCATTCTGAATGAAGCATAGTCAGGGAGTCACGGGTGTTCGCTTACGACCTGAAGGAGTTATTGCTCTCAATCTTACGGAGAACCGCCTGGATCTATACACGGTCTCTCTACATAGTCAGGGAACAGTGAGTTTCACCGAGGTCCTGAAGGCGTTATTACTCTCAATCTTACGGAGAACCGCCCAATCGTTCTTCTATGTAGAGGGGGGTCTCTCTCATGTAGTCACGGAACAGTGAGTATCACCGACGTCCTGAAGGCGTTATTGCTCTCAATCTTACAAAGAACTGCCCAATAACGTTATTCTACATAGAGGGCACAATGAAATGCCAGGGATCGAACGCTTAGCTATTGGGGGCTTTTTGAAAGACATATTCATCATGGCTTTGTAAAATATGAATCATCACATGCCTGAAAGCCGTGTCAGAAGCATGCAGTATCGTGATTTTACGGTTTTGTCCTTTGTTGAAAGTCCACCATCTACAGCCTCTAATAGGTTAATCATCCAAAAAGGAGCTACAAAGTGCTGAAAAGAGCTAAGAAGAGAAGTATCCCAAGTATCCAAGCGCCCAAGTCCAAGAGAAGTGGAAGAAGTGCGGTGAAAAGGAGCAAAACGCTCAAAATCAATAGAATGGCCAAAGACCGATCTTAACTAATTCAAGTTAAGGATTTCTCATCATCATCTTGAATAGAATTGAAAGATAAAAAGAATGAGGTCATTCCGAGTTCGGATGAAGAAGTTGTGGCCAAAACAAGCTTTTATTGAATACCGAAGACAGTAAAGTTCGCGGACGGGTTTCATACTTTAATTCCGAATTTTTTTGCTGGAATTTGAAGTTTGCGGACTGGGTTTGCAAACTTAGCAAGTGGAAACGTGTGTTAATACCTTGGAAAGCCTAAGGGCTCGTTTGGATTCGTTATTTCGTTATTTCGGGTCGGGTTCTTGAACCGAACTAAATACTTGGAGACCAAGCAATGTAAACCTATAAAAAGGTATTAGGTTATGTAAAATAGGATCATCGAATCTCATATCACAGGTTTTACATCAAAACCTAGGGTTTACCCCTTTCGGAGGAAACCACCATTATTCATCTTCTTTGTAATATGAGTAGCTAAATCCTTTGTTGATTAAGGATGAATTCAATGTTCTAAGTAATCGTTGATTAACTCTCTACACAAGTAGAAATCACGAGACCTTACAGAGGGTTTCTATGGAGCAATCGTGTGTGAAGACAACACCAGCAAGTAAACCTTGATCTAATAGTATAACTACTGGGATTAACCTAATTCACAAAGCTTAAAGCGTTAGATTGAATTACACCTTAAGTGATCTACTACTTGGTGGTTCGTTGGATAGAATCTGGTAGATAAGTATCCAGTGATTGAAGGAGTTTTGGGGATAACACTAATCCAGCTGTTATTCTACGATTGGTGATGAATGGTTCTTGCGAAAGATAGATAAGTATATTAATCCATCAATCGCTTGGTAACGGCGAAGGAATCCTTGATCATCTCTTTTATTTATTATTGGCTTTATATTCATCTTACAACCAAACCCCCCTTTGTTATTTACTTTATTTGCTAATACAAATAACCTATCAATTACACAGCTCTCTATGGGAACGATCTCTTACTACCGCTATATTACTTGTTAATTAGTGGGAAATATCTTTATTAATTTGTTTTTCCTACGACAGCCCATACAAATTTTGGCGCCGCTGCCGGGGAGCA
This sequence comes from Papaver somniferum, assembly GCF_003573695.1. Lineage (NCBI taxonomy): Eukaryota > Viridiplantae > Streptophyta > Magnoliopsida > Ranunculales > Papaveraceae > Papaver > Papaver somniferum. The sequence goes on along the minus strand of NC_039367.1, from coordinate 37,785,972 downwards.
GTCGCTAATTGATTTGTTATTTGTTTAGCTTGTTTTTATTTTTATTTTTATTTTCTCTTTTGTTCTTGTGAGTCGTCATGTTTCCTTACGGAAATAACATGTATGGAGCACAAGGTTACACATACAACAGTGGTAATCAATATGGTTTTCAATCTCATTCATATGACAACTACCAACCATCCTATGGGTATAATAAAAACCAATCTTTTGGATATGATCAATATCCCACAGAATCTTATGGATACTCTCATGCATATCAACAACCTTTTGACGGGTATGTAAGTGAGCAACCACAAGGATGGGGGGATAGTTGTTCTTCTAATGATAATTCTTCTAGTCTTGCAGATCTAATGCACCAATTTATGGATAATTTGAATCGGGATAATCAAAAGTTGGACCAATACATTCAAAATACGGGAGAATACTATAAAAAGACTGAATATACACTCCAAGAACTTCAAGAGAGCATGAACAACTTAAGGAGAGACATGAATCAAATTAAGGAAGAATTGGAAAAAGAGGAGTATCCCTTGGAGAATCGTTGTAATAATGATGAAGTTATCCCAGCTCCGGATCATAATAATGATCATTCTTCTATTCAAAAGGAGGATCCTTGGTATGACCGAACCATTGTTATGAACGGTGTAACATACTCAAATGCACATCAACGTTACAATGAATGTCCGAATTACAATATATTTAGACCGGTTGATTTTCAAAAAGTACACACGATTATTCCCTCAACGGAAACTCACACAGAATACCCCAAAATCTATACTGAAGAAGAGTTCTTGAGATCGGAATTTGATTCGGATGACGAGAGTATTGGAAAGATGGAGATTGAGAATAAAACCAAATTGATTAAAGTCATGGAAGACCCAATTGAGCTAGATAACAATAGTTTGATAGAGTACCACGATATACTTGAGGTAAATAATTCATTGGAGATAATTAATGAGGATCCGAAACAAGGTTTGTCTAATCCTTTGCATAATTTTATATCTATTGATCCTTTTCCTCTAATCTAAGTAGCTTCTCAAAGAGTTGTTAACCAACTTTTAAGAAAATACCTCACTTAGGATTGGAGTTGTGTGCTTCTAAAGTTTTAACGTTTTATTTTTCTTCTAAATATTCACCACTTGATGTGTTTGATTCGAGTATTGTGCAGGTTCACCAAGCTGAGGAACCTATTGAAGTTCCTGAATGTTATGTTCTTTATCCACTTACGAGTGTAGAAAGGACTAAGTGTGGGGGAAACTTCAATAAAGTGATAACTTCAATATTTATATTTTGTGCTAATGTTTTTGTGAAGTTGTTATTTCAATTTCAGATTGTTATTTGGAAGGATTACCAAATTTTCAGATTGTTGGTGTACGGACGATAACAATAACGTCGGGCTGATGACGTTAAACCAAGCGCTTAATGGGAGGCAACCCATTGGTTTTGTATCTATATCCCTTTTGTTTTTAGTTTTTTTAGTTTTTCATATCATATCTTGCATTCTCATCTTAGATTTTACAAGTCCTATATCTATACTGAAAGTTTTGACGAATTCTCGTCAGAAAAATTCTGACTGCGCACTTGTCACAAAACAGCTCTCGAGACTTCATACGGAGTCCGATTTGAGTGGTTGACCTCAAATTTTAAAGATGGAAGACATACCTTTCTTTTCCAAATAGAAAATCTGAATTCGGAGTCTGTTAAGTTGGAGCGATAGGCCTGGACATTTGAGTTTCAGTATTTTTCCAGAACTTATTCAGATTGCATGTCAGTCAGTACGGAGGCCATAAAAGTCATACTGTTTATTGAAATATTGTGTCCTTTTGAAATCTTAGAAAAGATGTAGACGAATAACTTTCGTTTAGGATGTTTTTCCTAATTCCCTACCCATTTGTACATTTTTTGAGTTTTTCAGGGCTATTATGTCAGAAATCAGAATTTTCGGTTTTGAACATTGAGGACAATGTTGAGTTTAAGTGTGGGGAGTAGTTAAGCATATTTGGTTTGCATATAAAATAAATAATAATACTATTTGATTTCTTGAATTCTTGAGACTTCATCTTTTGGAGTTAATTATGAGCTAATTAGGATGACACTCTAAACCTTTTATTGGTTGAAACAGTTCTTACGGCTATAGATTGAGTTCCACTTTATCTTTCCACAATCCTTAAATATATACGTTCATAACTGAATGCGAAACTAAGCTATGGTAGTCGTTTGAAAGATTCATCCTCGCAATTAATCATTACTGAATCACTTTCTTTTTATCTTTGCAGTTTTATGTTTCTCTAAAGTGATTTGGTGGGATCCTGATACTACCGTGGATGTTGTAGCAAGGTAATCATTGGTTGAGTATTTGAAAGTCCCATAGACAATTGTCTAACACTCATAAAGAGTGAGCCGGAAAATAAACAAAAAATAAAAAATAAGGATCCTCTTCATTTATCGACACTAATAAATGATAGGTCCGGAATTGCGGATTAATCATAGTCGATGAAAACAAAAACCATATCATCATAATATAGCAAGTCAAAAACACTATTGATGAGGTTATTGACACTTGGATAGCAGTATGTGTGAAACGTTTTCCGTGTCTCCGTCGCCTAAGCAAGCTTGGAACGCAGGATCCAAGGCAACTATCATGTACTTGTTGAAAAGGAACATGCGCTTATAGTATCTAATCATGTGGTCGAGTTAAATGGGTGCTTCTCTCAACTATTGCGCTAAAATAAGAATCCTTTGACGACATTCATACAAGTATTGTGGGTAACATCTTTCACTTAAGTCAACATTTGCACACTTCACTTTTCTATTTCCATTTTCTTATCTATCCATGTGATTTTAGTATGCGAATGTTGTGGAAAACGTTGCAACAAGTACGATGACTATCTTAGTGGAGTTTTGCAAACAGGTTGAATGTCACACATAAGTAATTGCTAATGTGTGATGATTGGAATGTATGTGGGATGTTTGCAGCTAAAGAACATATGCAAGCTAATTATTTGACTTTCTACTTTGTGTATATCCTTAGTGGTTCTTCCAAGGCGAGAAATTGGAGTAGGTTTTGTGGGTATACTTCTTGTAAGACCTCACGAGACTATAACTCGTCCACTAGGGACACCTAGAGGTTTAAAGGCATGTTATTCATGCTAAGAGTAACCGTATCCTCACGACATGGAGTAGTTGTATTTATGATTAGTTTTATTTATTTTTCTCGAGGACTAGAAATAGCTAAGTGTGGGGGAATTTGATAAGTGCATAATTCATATGATTTTAGTGTCCAGTCCATACTTGCTTTAGCTATTATTCTTGCATGTTTTCGTATTATTACTCTTGTTTTCTCTTATTTTCCTCTAATAGGTGAATCATCCAAAAAGGAGCTACAAAGTGCTGAAAAGAGCTAAGAAGAGAAGTATCCCAAGTATCCAAGCACCCAAGTCCAAGAGAAGTGGAAGAAGTGCGACGAAAAGGAGCAAAACGCTCAAAATCAAGAGAAGTGCCAAAGACCGATATTAACTCATTCAAGTTAAATATTTCTCATCATCATCTTGAGATAATTGAAAGATAAAAATAATGCAAAAAGAATGAGGTCATTCGGAGTTCGGATGAAGAAATTGTGGCCAAAACAAGCTTTTATTGAATACCGAAGACGGTAAAGTTCACGGACGGGTTTCATACTTTAATTCCGAAAGTTTATGCTGGAATTTGAAGTTCGCGGACTGGGTTTGCGAACTTAGAAAGTGGAAACATGTATTAATACCTTGGAAAGCCTAAGGGAACGTTTGGATTCGTTATTTCGGGTCGGGCTCTTGAACCGAACTAAATACTTGGAGACCAAGCAATATAAACCTATAAAAAGGTATTAGGTTATGTAAAATAGGATCATCGAATCTCATATCACAAGTTTTATATCAAAACCTATGGTTTACCCCTTTAGGGGGAGACCACCATTATTCATCTTCTTTGTAATATGAGTAGCTAAATCCTTTGTTGATTAAGGATGAATTCAATGTTCTAAGCGTGAAGCTTTATTAATAATACAAGTCTATTTGAGGTTTTTATCATCATCATTTGTCTTTACCATATCTAAGGTTTATGAATGATTCTTAGATTGATTTGGGATGCATACTAGATTAGTCTATTGATCGTTCTATCGCTAGTAGAAGTTATGAGATAAGTAATCGTCGATTAACTCTCTACACAAGTAGAAATCCCGAGACCTTACAGAGGGATTATGTGGAGCAATCGTGTGTGAAGACAACACCAGCAAGTAAACCTTGATCTAATAGTATAACTACTGGGATTAACCTAATTCACAAAGCTTAAAGCGTTAGATTGAATTACACTTTGAGTGATCTACTACTTGGTGGTTCGTTGGATAGAATCTGGTAGTTGAGAACTTCCGTATCCAGTGATTGAAGGAGTTTTGGGGATAACACTAATCTAGTTGTTATTCTACGATTGGTGATGAATGGTTCTTGCGAAAGATAGATAAGTATATTAATCCATCAATCGCTTGGTAACGGCGAAGTAATCCTTGATCATCTCTTTTATTTATTATTGGCTTTATATTCATCTTACAACCAAACCCCCCTTTGTTATTTACTTTATTTGCTAATACAAATAACCTATCAATTACACATCTCTCTATGGGAACGATCTCTTACTACCGCTATATTACTTGTTAATTAGTGGGAAATATCTTTATTAATTTGTTTTGCCTACGACAACCCATACAGTCATCTAGTCATCCCCGTTTCCCAAAGTTTCATGTGCTCCAGGAGGTCCCAGGTTCGAGCCCTCAATGGCGTAATATTGCAGGAATTAACATCGAAGGTAGAGTTAGCTTGCCCCCTTGTGACACAATCTCATCCCTCCCCCCACCCATCTGCTTCGGCTCCCTTGACTAGGTTACCCATGAGGCTCGCTGGTAGGCTAGCACGACAACCTGTTCAATTGATGTAGTAGTGCGTTGTTGGAGCTTAGCTTGTTAGGCTTCCAACTAGGTAATGTAATAATCTATCTAATAATAATATATAATAATAATAATAATAATTTCTGTTTTCTAAAAAAATACCCCTAGTGGTACTATTTCATCATAAAAATAACAATAATAATAATAATAATAATTTATTTTATTATCGATAATATAATAACTTTTTTATAATAATAATAAAGATGCGGGACCAGGTTTACCGGCCCTCCACGCTGCTGGTATCGTAGCCGATCCACTCTTTTTTTTTACTTTCTATTTATTTTGTTATTTCCTTAATCAAGGACTTCCATATTAGATCAATTTCCTTAATTTTTCATATCTTATCAAATATTTCTCAATTTACCATACGGTTAACAAAGCATGCGGTCCCGCAACCACTGGGTATTTACACCATATAATATATTTTAGTATTAATATTTTAATATTTTCAGATATTGGTCTTTAGAGCAAAATCCTACTTCCTCATCAGAGCAAAATCAAGAGTTTCAGTGAAGTACAAAACTCTTATGAAAAGGCAAAAAATAATGCTCGAAGGACCACCAAAAATACGAAAACTCTCAGCAACAGTCGACATGGTAGCCCGTGTACCACCGTGGCCAGTTCTGGTCGGTCTCATTGCCACCATGATCGGTCCCAATCCATTCATTAATTAATCATTTAATTAATCCTTCATTTGGTATGTCCTCCCTGCACTAATTGGACAATCTTCCATACACCGCCTAGCCGGTCCACTAACACTAATGGCCGGTCCTCACATATATTTTTCGGTCAGTCATTCTACCCATTGGTCAGTCTTTATTCAATTGCTTGGTCCATTACTTTCCAAATTAGGATTCCAATACTCTGTATACAATAATTCTAATTAGGTCTGAGCATCAATAATTTTTATATTGATCCAGCTATCAATATTTTAATTGGTCGATCATCCAATACTTCATTGGTCGACCGTCCAATATTTCATTGATCTGTCTGCCAATATTTTAATATCATAAACCATGCTTTATCATTCGGACTACTCATGACATGGTGGATCGATGATCAATATTTATTTTACTCAGAATTATTCATCTTCATGGGATTTCCTGTCCAATGCTTGGCACATCGAAATACATATTAGTTCATGTTCTATGCAGCAATTTCATCATATCTATGCTCATCAATCCAAATTGCTCGAATATCATTGGTGTTTCTGCTGACATAACGATTGTCACAATCATCAATAATTCATCAGACTCAACGTATATGGTCATGAAGCATCATTGATGTCCCATCAGACTCCTTATGATTTATCCATCACAATAATGACCCACAGGGCATGTCACGCATTCATCATTGAGAATTATGCTTGACTCATCAAGCTAGGATTCACGGTCTAGCCAAGTCAACGATTGACCAAATAAATATTCATCTGCAAAGAAAACTGCACATGAGACTTAATCATGTCATATGGGGGATATTCACTAGGGTTTAGGTCTGACGGCCTACAACACGTGCGAAGTAGCAATACTTCCACGATGAGAAAGTGAGTAAGTTGTGTTGGCAGTTGAAGGAGTAAATGAAGTTGTCGATGGACAATCAACCAAGTCCCCCTAATAAAGCGAAACTGGTTCAACCATGATTTCCCACTTTCTTACTCTTTTAGTCGTCTTTTACCGTCACCACGTACAGGAAATCAATGTGTTGTGTACCTCCACTACAAATAGGTCCTAGACCTATGATATGGACAACTTAATGTAACTTAACTTAACATAACTAAACGTAATCCAACTTAAAACCCACCATATCAAACACGAAATCTTTTTCTCGGTCTAACACAGATAATCACTTTAAGCAGTTCAACACATCCACAATCAATCATGTTACTATTGATTTCACACATTCTAAACTTCCCTCCCTACAAATCGACCAGTACCCTTCCTTTGTCACCGAATTAAATATGGAACGACCATTTCTTGGTTTAAGCCAGATTCTTACAGATTGATCTCTCGAACTCAAAGTACTCTCGTGCAGTACATCTGTTAAAGGTTCAGACAATTTTACGAATCGAGCATCTGCCTACTCCACCACTTTTGTTTAAACCAGTAAATCATTTTTACTCATCAACAAATGAAAACAAAACTTTTAGACAAGAGTTCCAGGAGAATTTACGACTAGGAAAAGTATCCCAACACCTAGTTGTAAAACAAAATGAGTTTGTGATTCTAAGAGGATTAACAGTTAAGTTAGACATGTTAGAGCATTGCTCAGTCGACCTCGAATGCGTTGCTATCTCAAGCATGTTTTCCAATGTTAGTGATCAAAACTATGAGTCTTAATTTCTAGTCTACATAGCTAAGTCTCGGACTAGGATAGAAAAGTGTAGTTGAGCTCAAGGACTTCATGGAAATTCATCATACAACGACGAAGATATACTCAAGGAACCGTGGAACTTCATCAACAAAAAGGTATGTGGAGACTTGAACTTATCTATCACTCAAAAGTATATCTCTTCTATCTCCTACTTCTTATGAGACAAAAGTTGTATGACATATAGACTGGATCATACACATTTGATATTTTGAGTCGAGTATATCTCGCCTATCTATATCTCGAAATCATGTGTTGGTAAATCATTTCGCTTTGATCGGGTTTATCTTCACCTAGTGACGAAAGTAATAATGTTTCAATCACTTTGAAAATCGCTTTGACGAGAAATAGTGTAACAACTATATAACGTCCTCTAAGAATGTTTCAATGGTTAGAATGAGAGTTTAGGCCTATATAACCAATAATGGACATAAGCATTGTGTGGAAACACATATGTGCATAAGTCCTATTCCTTAATCCGAAGTTTGCGAACTTTGTTGATTGAGAGAAACCCGAGGAATTGGCTTTGCCAAGTCCGCGAACTCAGTTTGCGAACTCAGTCCGCCGAACTGACGGAAGTTCTCTTGCCGAGAATTTCTGCTGGGATTTTCCAAAAACTCGTTTACGTGTTTAGTCCGCGAACCTAGTCCACGAACTGGCGGAAGTCTCCTTGCCGAGATTTTCTGCTGAGTTTGGAAAATTCTGCCGATTGTCTTAAGTCCGCGAACTTTTTTGCGTACTTGAGTGGGTTATGATCTAAATATGTGCTCTGAACATGAAACTTAAATTACTAAGGAATGCAGTATGCAAACCGTGGCTATAAAGTTCATGAGCCGATTAAATCGAATCGAATCATCTTTGTTTCAATTGTGTCTTGTGTAGTTATATAAGATCTCATAGCAATTGAACAACTCTCTAACTAGTTCATTTGAGTCAATTGAACTAGTTATGGTGAAGAAGAACAAGGTTAATATGAAATGCTCATATAGTTGACCTTTTGGGTTACTATGTTGAACCAACATACACGTACACGTTGGGCACGGTTTTCACAAACCCAGTAAACGTATATCTCAAACGTGTGTGACAAGCTAAGTTTTCGATCTAACGGTTGAGAAATATTAGCTTGAATCTAAATCAGGTTTTCATCTAACGGTGAATATTGATTGCTTTGTAACTAAGGCAAAACCCTGATTTGAAGACTATATATAGGTGAAAAAGCGGGGGCCTAACAACACCACCCAATATTTCGCTTAGCAATCTGTATGGACTAACTCCGAAATACTTTGCTAGAGAATCAACTAGACAGTCAGACTCAATCTAGATAAAAGTATCTCAAGGAGTTAATATCTCTCTCTTGATTTGTTTTTTACTCAAACTAAAAACAATAGCAAGTCTTTATCAAATACAAGGAATACTTGGACGGTACCAAAGACCAATATCCAAGGATCAATCAATATCAATCAACAACCAAAGGTTGGATTTCCAATTTATGATCACGAACGCACAACCTGTATTATTTATATAAAATATAATGCGGAACAGAAATAACACAGACATCAGAAATTTTTTTAACAAGGAAACCGCAAATGCAGAAAAACCTCGGGACCTAGTCCAGATTGAATACACACTGTATTAAGCTGCTACAGACACTAGCCTACTGCAAACTAACTTCGGACTGGACTATAGTTGAACCCCAATCAGTCTCCCACCGATCCAAGGTACAATTGTACTCCTACGCCTATGATATCAGCAGGATACTGCATACTTGATTCCCTTAGTTGATCTCACCCACAACCAAGAGTTCTTGTAACCCAAAATCACAGACTTGATAAGAAACAGATCTGTCTCACACAGAAAAGTTCTGTCTCCCATAGATAAACCCTAGGTTTTGTTCCGTCTTTAGATATAAAATCAAGGTAACAGGAACCAATTGATAATTCGGTCTTATATTCCCGAAGAACAGCCTAGATTAATCAATCACCTCTCTATAATCCTTGCTGACTACACAAGCGGATTGTCGAGGAATCACAAACAGTGAGACAAAGATGTTTGTGACTTCTTTATCTTACCTATCGGAGAACTCTCACGATCTCAATCCAATCAATCGATTGTACTCGTACGATAGAAGATGCAAGATCAGATCACACAACTACGATAAAGTAGTATCGGTCTGGCTTCACAATCCCAATGAAGTCTTTAAGTCGTTAACCTGATTTTAGAGAACAAAATCAAAAGTTAATGGAGATCGACTCTAGCGGGCGTACTTGTAGCATACAGACGTGTGGGGATTAGTTTTGCACACGACTTTTGTCTCATAAGAAGTAGCAGATAGAAGAGATAGACTTTTGAGGATAGATAAGTTCAAGTCTCCACATACCTTTTTGTTGATGAAGTTCCACGGTTCCTTGTATAGATCTTCGTCATTGGATGATGAATCGCCATGAAGTCCTTGAGCTCAACTACACTTTTCTATCCTAATCCGAGACTTAGCTATGTAGGCTAGAAATCAAGACTTATAGTTTTGATCACTAACATTGACAAACATGCTTGAGATAGCAACGCATGCGAGGTTGACCGAGCTATGCTCTAACAATCTCCCCCTTTGTCAATTTTAGTGACAAAACTATTAATACATATGGAAGACAAAAAAGATAAACTTTAGTGGCTCCTATTCCATAGTCTAATCTTCAACGTTCCTTGAAATCTTTGTCCTTCCAAGTACTTTAATGATCCCAAAGGTTGTAAGTTTAGCATCATCGTTGTTGAAGATCTGTAGCTATAACTGTAGATGGGACAAAACGATTTTCTGGTTTTCACGGAATTAAGGAGACGACCGTACGGAGAAGACTCCTTGAACTGAGCGAAATGTTCAACCTCACACAGATGCACTGCAAGAAGGGAGTGCTTTGAATTCGAGAGATCAATCTGTAGTACTCCGGCCTAAACCAAGACAATGGCCGCTCCAGAGTAAATTCGGTCACAAGAGAGGATGGGTCGATCTGTAGGAGGGAAGATGAGAAATGTGTGGAATCAATGGTAATCAAAGATTGTGGGTGTGTTGTGTATTCTGAATAAGATAAGTTCTGAATGATTGAAGTTGCTCAGTTGAGAGTAATTTCTCAATTGATGAGGTGTTGATCTCGTGTTGTCTGTGAGACGTGAGATTCTTGTATCTTCAATCATGATTTCAGAGACTTATTTATATTGCTGGAATTGTAGACACCATGATCCCATGAAGTGTGACAGTTGATGGAATCAAAGAGTGGGGAAATGGAAATCGTTTTTGAAACCAGTTTCTCATTGTGCGGAGACTTGGTCGATTTTCCATCCACTAATTTGTTAACTCCTTCAACTGATTGCACGACTTGCTCACATTCCATCGTGTGTTTGAACACACGTGTCGTAGACCGCCAGACCAAAACCCTAGTTGATATCCCCCCAAGTGACACGATTGATGTCTCGTGGTTAATTAGTCAGTTGTTGACTTCATGACTTTATGGGACGATGAGTCCATGTATTTGCTGAATTGAACATGATTTTGCAAAATGTTCTGAGACTCATGAATTGAACGTGTCTGTTGAGACATAGGTATAATTATCACGTTGAGGTGAGCAAGTATTGCTTATTTGATGAATTGTTGAATATTGATAGTTGAACCAATATTCCTTGGTTTGAGCAAATATTGCTCATATGAGCAAGTGTTGCTCGTCTGATGAATTATTGGCAGCGTGACCGAAATAAAACATTAGTTAGAATACTGGTAGTTGAACCGAGTACAATAAAATAGTGATCATGAGATCGTCGTAAAATTATTAGCGTTCGAATCTGGAATTATGATCCTTGGACTCAGAAACCCTAATTTGATCAATTGATGACCGAGTGATAGTTTATTGAAAAGTTAACCATGGAATGAAGGAGGACCGACTACATGAGACCGTGGGTCGACCATGTAGCGTCCATATGCTCGCGTGAGCAAATACCAAGACCCCATGAAGAGTTGGTGAAAAGATGATCAAATGCTGGTTCAATCATTTTTCATATAATGCTCGTCTGAGCCTTAGGTGATAAAACCTAATTAATTATGGAGAGGTGAGAGACCGAACAAGGGGTCATGAAACCAACCCTGGATGGTCGCGGGATCGAACGCCGATCACTTCATGAAATTCCAAAATTATTTAGAAGAGTCTTGGACCTAATACGTGCAATTGCGCAAATTAGGTCAAACCATGAATATACGTGGGACCGGCTCATTGCGAACCAAAGAGCCAACCTTGGTCGGTCAAGGTAACATGCTCACGTCGTCAACACGTCCGCGTCTCAGTCCTGAGAATTTTGATTTTTCTGGCGTGCGTTTTAGCAACCATTTGAGAAAATACAATAAAATCAGGGTTTTGCTGAAACTGAGGAAACTTCATGAGATGAAGGAAAATAATTATAAAATGAAGGAATATGAGGCGTGGGACCGCTGGAGCCAAGGTATGGTCGGCCGTCCAGCGACCACGGTCCCATGGTGCCTTTTCCTAATTTTATAATATTTTCATGATTTTATGAAAATATCATGAAATCAAGGAATTTTGTTGAAATTAAGGAGTTTCCTTAAAGTGAAAGAGTTTCCATGGAATCAAGGAAGCAAATAATATTAAAAAAATAAAATAAGGGCATGTGGGGCCGGCTAGGGCATGGCCCACCGGCTTGGGACCGGTCCCAAGAGTTTCCCTAGATTTATGTAATTTTTGTGTATTATTTTCCATGATTTGAAGGAATTTTCATAATTTGAAAGAAATACCATGAAATCAAGGAATTTCATGGGATCAAGGAAACCTCAAAATAATAATAATAAAATAAGGGGTGTGTGGGACCGCCTGAGGCACGGCCGGCCGGCTGGGCCTGGTCCCACGAGTTTCCCTAATTTTATATTATATTTTCATGGTTTTCTGAAAATACCATGAGATTAATGAGTTTTCATGAGATTAGGGAAATAATAATAAAATAATGAGAAACCATGAGGTGTGGGGCCGGCCGGGATCAAGGCATGGCTGGTTGTCCAATAATCACGGCCCATAATGTTTTTCCCAATTTTATATTATTTCATTGGTGCGAAGGAAACACCATGAAACTGAGGAGTTTCCTCAAAACGAAGGATATTTGTTCAAATGAAAGGATTTTCATAAGATCAAGGAAAATAACAAAAAATATAATAAAATATAAAACTGGCATGGGATTGGCCACGACATGGTCGGCCGGTCGATGACCCCAATCCCTTGGCGCCTTGGTCAATATTTTAATTATTTATATTTTCTTTCCTATTTTGCATAGATTCATCGTTTCGTCGTATTTTGAAATACTCGTTCGTGCGTTGATAGTTAGTGTATCTGATGTTATTTTTTGAATAATGGTAAATAAGGCTGTCGTTCACTCGGACTTGTTGAAATTGATTATAGGATTAAATATAAAAATACTAAAAATAAGAAATTATATATAAAATATGTCACGGGATGAAGAATTCACTGGGACTCAGTATTTCACTGCTTTCATATTCAAGTGGTTCAAAAATTAATCCTAGACATTTATCTCCCAAACAAAAGAAATATCAACTCTAATATTTTGCCAAGGATAGATTTCGTAAAACATCAATTGTAAATTACAAGCATAGTGTATCTAAAGCACCTAAGACTAAGCATACACTATCTAACAAGATGACAATTTATTAATAGAAATCATAAATCATTTAAAATCGGTGGAAAAAGTAAATAAAAGAATTAATCAAATTACCACATTGATGAAATTCAGCTTCCTTCATCATCCCAATGTTGGGGTTTAGCTCCACATGGCGAAAACACACTCAGAATAATTTTTCATTGCTCAAAAGTGCTTACAAGAGGTGAAAATATTATAAAACAGAAAAACTCTCTGCACCTTTCTATTATACGCTCTGTTTCTTCCCCTAACTCTCCATTCCCTCGTCTAAAACTCATCAGCACCTTATATAGCCTCTCATGCACAAGAAATCTCTTCCATAACTACAAATATTTTTCATTACTCGGCATTAAGGAAAACATTATCGGGAATATCTTCTTACCTTATAGAATATATTCCAGAGAGTAAAATCTTCTCTCACAGTTCACGTATCTCCCATAATCAATTCCAGAATATCAAGTATGTATCACGTGAAATCTTCTTGCATACCATTCCTGTTTTAATGCAACAGGATATTCCCAATCAATTCCAGCGAAAAGATCCCAACAAATCAGCCCAGAAATCAACACAGGAAGTTCCGCAATCTGAAATTATTTTCCCGCCAAAATGTATTCTTTAAACAGTGAAGAAGATGGTGATGATTGCCCCTTATCCAGTGATAGGGTGCGGATAACACGTTTCTTTCGGGGTGCCCCTGGCAACTTTTTCTGGGGTGTTTTCAATGCATTTCTGGGGTGCCTTTAGTAATTTTCTCCGGGGGTCCAAATAGCACTTTTCGAGCAACTTTTCCACACAAATGTATTTCTCCAAAAACACCTATCCAAACACAAAAAACCCATAATTTATATCGAGCACTAACAATACAGAACACTGAGAACAAAATAGACACATAAATGTGTCTATCAAATACCCCCAAACTTATTATTTTCTAGTCTCGAGCAATTTAAATCTAAAAAAATAAAATAAAACCGAGTTAATATCGGGAGGGTTTACCAGAGGTGTGCCCACAAAAACCACGACTTCTAATTGGTCACAAGTATCCAAAGAGATATGAGGACATACAATTTCTCAACCTATATCCAAGTAACTAGAATGCTAAAGAAAATAAAGGTGCCATATCTAAGGCTGACTGAAGAAAAGGGGAGACACATCCGCAACACTGCTAGATAAAGAGATATCCACTACACAGCTAGATAAACATTGTAAGATGCGTCTGCTGCTTTACAGCTGGATAAGATTAGGAGAGAGATAAAAATGAGAGGGACATATGCTACACAGCTGGACTAATTACGTGTGATGAGTTGAACCAGTGCTAGAAAGATCTTGTGCCAGATGGGAAGCGGACTAACAAAGCAACCAAATGTATCTTTCTTCGACTCTCTCATAGTGCTCAGTAGAAACACGTCCTTTTCGGTCTTCAACTGTTGATGATAAACTATCGAACCTCATAGAACCTTGAAAATTAACTCTTCTCTTCGATTTCTTGCTTGACTTATAAATTTCTACTTCCCTTTGGCCTTATTGAACAAAACGTAACGATGATTTTTTTCATTTTTCATTTTTTTTCATTTTTTTTTTTTTTTTTTTAGGAAACAAAAATTACAAGACAACAATTTACATGGCCATGAGAGAAGGACTTTCAAAACTTGGATCTTCGCAACTTGTGATGTCTTGGTATCATGGATTCTAACAACTTATATTGTTTTCTCTTATAACTTCAACTTTGATTTTTGAATTATTCTTTTCTATTGTTGCTTCTAAACCTAAAACGTCTTCAACTTTCTTCATAGATTTTGATGTCGCTCCGCTTGTTGATGATGATAAGTTTCTACTGAGAGAAAGTCGCAATCCAGTAACTAAGACTACATTGTGAGGTTGTTTTGTCTTTCTGGCATTTCCTGACCTACTTTCCTTTCCATCATGTATGGTTAGGTCCATCACGGTTACCCTCTAAAAGGAACAAGTTCTCTCCTAAATTTCAAGGATCTCAATGTCTTTTTCTCTAATGTCTCAAAAGGTTGTTATCCCTAGCATTCCAATTTCTATCTTTCCGGTGAGAAACAGTATGTAAACTTAGCTAACCGGGTACCATGTGACGCTAGAAGTTTCAAAAGTGCAACTAAAAAGTTCTTCCCCACCCCCAAACTTAAATCTAACATTGTCCTCGATGTTCTAAAGATAAAATTAAAAGCATGAACAAGGAGAAACTGTTACCACTTGAAGAAAAAGAGTTAAGAAAAGATATTTGATGGTTTTCCAAAAGTTGTTATAGATAGTGATAAAAGGGTTCTTTTCAGACTTGTGAAGGAAAGAATTTTTAGATTTAAATAAATATTGCAAATTTGATTCAAAAAGTGATGTCAATATTTTGGAGAAACTGGGGCTAAGGGTTCCACTATTCTATCAATTCCAAAGTGATATTATTATTATTATTATGCAATTTCCCATTTAAGTGCTTCTAATTATTGCAAAAATAGATTTTATAAAAGAGAAATTGTAAGTTGAAAGCATGGAATATCAAGAACTCAAAGTTAAGCATATACCATCAATTAAAATAACAATTTCTTAATAAAAATCATTGGAAAAACTCTTTTGTTCTAGGCAAAAAATCATAATTTAAATTGCATAAATTATTTAAAATATAAATTACCACTTTTTTCATTGTCAGAATAGCTTCCTCCGTCGCCCCAGAGGATGGGTTTAGCTCCTCATATCAATCATGGTCTCAAAAGATTGGTCTATGGCTCAAAAGATGATCAAAAGAGTGAAAAGGTATGAAACTGTGAGTTTGTAACAGTTATGATTGTTACAAAACTCGCTGTAACGGAAGAACGAAAGTGAAGTGTTGCAAACTTTATTAATTGTTGGAATAATTTTTACAAAACGGTTACAAAGAGTTTGGATTTGAAAGTTTAGGCCATGATTTCTGCGACTGTTTTCAACTATCGAGTTCACTATTCACCTTCTTCCCCGACTGCAACTCGGCAGTTTCTCTGTAAATTTTTTTCTTTGTTTCTGAGCTTCCCTAAACCTCCCTAAGTCTCGACAGCCCCTCTCTGAGTTCCCAACACCCTATATATACTCCACAGGGCCAAAATATCTCGCCATAACTTCATATAATCTTCCATTATTCTTCACTGTCTGTTTAGGAAATAATTTAGATATTTGATTTCTCCACGAGTTCTGAAGCTGCCAAATTACTATATTTATCTCCTTCACACTCCAGATGGTTGTTAGAGTCATCCTAACATACGCAAACTCATTCCAACTCATGTAAATCCCGTGATAGTCTCCATACAATGACGTGCTCCCTGTTTTGCTCCACAATTTGATTCAGCCAATTCTGGCCCGAGATAACACCTGAAATAGCTTAATATGGTTATATCACATCTTTCCACAAAGTTTCAGCGATTGAATCGCACAAAATCACGTCCAAAAATCGATCGAAACATCTGCCAGTTGAAGAAGAAAATTTCCCGCCAAAATGAAAATTCGAATTTTTGAAGATGGTGTCCCCCTATCCGATCCTGGGGTGCGAATAGCATCTGCCTTTTTGGGGTGACCTGGGGTTCCCCTTAGTAATTGAGTGCCCCTTAACCAATGATGAGAGTCCGAAAAACAAATGTCCTCCGGGGGTGCTCCGTGCAACTTTTCGAGTCGAATTTTCCAACAATAATTATTTTCCAAAAATACCTACAAACACACAAAACACCGTAATAAGGACGAAAACAAGTACTAACAATACGAAACATTGAGGACAAATTAGACACATAAATGCGTCTATCAATATTACCATGTTGCATGAGCATGGGTTACATCCCAAGAAGTGCTAAGTTTAAATTCTTCAGCCAGACTTATGAAAGGATTAGTCAACTCGAACCGTATAACAGTAGCCGGAATAACTGTGGGTCTTCAAAACCAAATAGAGCTGACCAAAGGAAACTGCAGTAAACCAAGAAAATGAACAAGACTAGCATGCCCTTACCTAGTTTCCTGATTAAGACAACTACATCTAATTTTGGTTCAGGTTCAGGTTCTATAAAAGGGTCTAAATAAAATGTTTTCATAGGATGGACTTCCTCAAAGCTAAGATCCGGTTCAGGCATTAGAGTCTGGAAAAACTCAACTAAGAACTTAGAAGCACATAACAACAACCTGAATAATTGGGGATCCTTTAAGTCAATTAGATTTGACTCACACAGCTGACCACAATTTAAGAGGTGGTCTTCCTTAAGAAAATGTGTCGACCCTAATATCCTAAAGTAATTAGGTTTAGTCTCAAAACTTAATAACCGACACATCTTAAAATCAGATGTTCCCACAATTGGAAGAAAAGTATTTGGTGGGAAAACAAAGTCAATCTTGGTATCATAGCCTGGGTTAACCACATCAACCAGAGGATGGGTTTCTAACAACTGAGCTTCTCTATGGACATCATTAGGTTCGGGAAAATGTGTATGAAGATAATCTTGTAAGATGGTTGAGGCACAGATGTCAAGTCCTACAGGAGGGAACTTCCTAAGAGTTAAAGCACACGAAGAATGATAATCACCCCCAAACTTAGAGTTTTTTGTGTCTCTAGAAAGACAACTTCCCTAATTTCTAGGTCATCAGATTCCCGAAAACGGTCAATGGATTCTTCTAAGTCTGGTTCATCCTCACTCATCTCTACGAGTTTATGGTCTTCTAAGATTAGTGTTTCTAAATCGCTAGACTCTAAAACAATATTCTCAAAAGAAACTCGTTCCTCTAAACCATTATTAGCATCGTAATCAAAAGGAAATACTACATCGTCTAAAACGGTGGTATCTCTAGTCAAATCCTCATCCTTTTGAATAGGTGAATAATTATTAAAATTATTTGGATTTGTACTAGAAACAACACTATCATTATAAAGCTCAATCGGAGCTACAAATTCCTGATCACTATGCCTACATATTTCATGTTCTTCATTAATACTATCCTCATCATAATCATCACTATAATAACATGAAAAAGATCGAACCTCATCAAACCAAGTAGTATTACCAATTCTAACCTCGTCATCTTGATTATGCAAATAACTATCCTCATTTTTAAGGGTATTATTGGAAACACTATATTGGAAATTTCAAGCAAGTCTTTCGTTCGTCTCAGCCATCAGCTTGAGGGATTCCTCTATAGAAAGTTATCTTTTGTCGAAAACTAAGTTATTCATTTCTGCTAACTTACGTGTCGACTCAGCTAATTACGTGTTGACTCTAGTAAAGAAGAATTATCAGAAGGATCATAAAAAGGACTACTTTTCAATAGTTCCATTGCATCCTCCAAAGTCGAGGAACTAGTGCTATAGTCCTCTTGCTCGTATGACCGGTGCACATGTGGATAGTAATTGGGCTCACCATGGTATGACCCGTAACCTTCAAAAGTTTCACGTTCCCAATTATTATTCACACTATGGTCATAAAAAGGATAATGTCCAAGCTGCTCAGTTGGATACTCATTGTATTGGCTATTATAATACCAGTTCGACATCCTAACTGCAAGGAAATTTTAAACAAGCACAAAGAAGGCTGACTCGACCACAACAAACCTATTTTATCTAGCAAACAAAAAGCATGATGGCTCCACTAATATTGTTTCTAGACCAGCTTCTAATCCTTCGAAAGGGAATTCGTTACAATTTAAGCAAACCCCTCTGGAATCAATCCGAGTCAAAGAAAGTTGAATAGAGGCGAGGGAAGCTGCGTGGAGCTTTTATACCCAAGGCCTCACCGCATTACAAGGCGGCGCAGCCACGCATTCAACTCACAGAAACCATCATGAACTTCGAAGTATGCTTAAAAGAGTAACCAATATTTCTCGAATGAATTTCCTATTAAGCTCGTTACCCTATTGGTCTCTTTCTAGTCAAAATTTAGGCTTAGGTTCGCGTTTGATTTCGTTTTCCTAAGGCGGGCAAGAAGAGAACGGTGATGAAATCCGAACCCTTATCTTGTATGGCCAGGCCTTGCCCTTTACTAGGAAATTAAAACATCCGTATTCGATTCCTCAACATATATGCATACAAAATCATCCAGTAAACCCGCTGACAGGAGATTCGCGGGTGTTTAGAATTCTTACCTCCCGTTCCAGACGGGGGATGAACCGTTGAAGTCGACTCGGGCCACAACTCAAATGTCGTGTACGAACCCGAGGGGCCGAGGTGATATCGTAATCACCGTCCTTCTCTACAGACAGTTTATTTAAAATTACCCTTCCGTAGGGTTTTAAAAAAAATAAAAATGTCCAATGTCCAAAAATAAAAATAAAAATAAAAATTACAAAAATAAAAACCTATTTACAGTTTCTAAAAATAAAATAAAAAGAATCTTTATATACAAAAATCTTCTTCTTCACTCCTCTTGAATTCCCCTTTTCTTTCCTTCTTTGGCTTAGCTTTTGTTTTCAACACTTTCTTCTCTTTCTTTAGCTTGGCTCCAAATCTGAAAACAAACAACAAATACCAAAAGGCGTAAAAAAGAACAAAAAATAATAAAAATGAAACCTAAAACCAAATCTATAAAAAATCCGCGTCGGCGGCGCCAAAATGATGTTATTTTTTGAATAGTGGTAAATAAGGTTGTCGTTCACTCGGACTTGTTGAAATTGATTCTAGGATTAAATATAAAAATACTAAAAATAAGAAATTTATATACAAAATATGTCACGGGATGAAGAATTCACTGGGACTAAGGATTTCAGTGCTTTCATATTCAAGTGGTTCAAAAATTAATCCTAGACATTTATCGCTCAAACAAAAGAAATATCAACTCTAATATTTTTCCAAGGATAGATTTCATAAAACATCAATTGTAAATTACAAGCATAGTATATCTAAATCACCTAAGACTAAGCATACACTATCTAACAAGATGACAATTGATTAATAGAAATCATAAATCATTTAAAATCGGTGCAAAAAGTAAATAAAAGAATTAATCAAATTACCACATTGATGAAATTCAGCTTCCTCCGTCATCCCAATGTTGGGGTTTAGCTCCACATGGTGAAAACACACTCAGAATAATTTTTCATTGCTCAAAAGTGCTTACAAGAGGTGAAAATATTATAAAACAGAAAAACTCTCTGCACCTTTCTAGTATACGCTCTGTTTCTTCCCCTAACTCTCCATTCCCTCGTCTAAAACTCCTCAGCACCTTATAGAGCCTCTCATGTACAAGAAATCTCTTCCATAACTACAAATATTTTTCATTACTCGGCATTAAGGAAAATATTATCGGGAATATCTTCTTACCTTATAGAATATATTCCAGAGAGTAAAATCTTCTCTCACAGTTCACGTATCTCCCATAATCAATTCCAGAATATCAAGTATTTATCACGTGAAATCTTCTTGCATACCATTCCTGTTTTAATGCAACAGGATATTCCCAATCAATTCCAGCGAAAAGATCCCAACAAATCAGCCCAGAAATCAACACAGGAGGTTACGCAATCTGAAATTATTTTCCCGCCAAAATGTATTCTTTAAACAGTGAAGAAGATGGTGATGATTGCCCCTTATCCAGTGATAGGGTGCGGATAACACGTTTCTTTCGGGGTTCCCCGGGCAACTTTTTATGGGGTGTTTTCAATGCATTTCTGGGGTGCCTTTAGTAATTTTCTCCGGGGGGTCCAAATAGCACTTTTCGAGCAACTTTTTCTACACAAATGTATTTCTCCAAAAACACATATCCAAACACAAAAACACCATAATTAGTACAATATCGAGCACTAACAATACAGAACACTGAGAACAAAATTGACACATAAATGTGTCTATCAGTATCATCGTTGAGTACACTTGCACCTTTTGAGCCGGGGCTTACTCAGAGGTAGCTAAGATGCCCGTGCGTTGAATATTTATTACTAACCCATGGAATTCTGCTAGGAATAACCATAGATTGAAGTAACGAAATACTGCAAAAATATTTGAATATTTTCGGAAATTCAGTGGATGAATCCAAGAATTTAGGAATAATTAAATTATGGCTCTATACTAGCAGAGCAAGCTGTCTAAGAGCATTAATTATTCTGACATGAGCTTGCTGGAGCTTCATATCCTTTATATAGTCAGGGAAACTCGTTGTTTGTATCCTGAAGACGTTATCGCTCTATACTAGCAGAGCAAGCTGTCTAGGAGCCGTCAATCTCGTGATTCTATATAGAAATAATTACTGAAGTGTTCAGTATTCATGAGATATGTCGTTGTCCAGCCGAGAGACTACATATCTGCGTGTACTCTAAGAGAAAGTATTCTCGGTCAGAGGATTCAATGAGAGACCCGTGTCTCAATACTTGATGGTTATTTTCAATGATGTTGTAGTAAAAGGTTCGTTGAGACTTGTGAAGGAAGATTTTTTTTAGACTTAATTTTTATAAATAAAAATAACAAACTCAATTAAAAAGTGTTGTAAAAATTATGGAGAGACCGGGGCTAGGATTCCACCATTGGTCGATATTAGTGATTTAATAAAACAATAATTATGCAACTCAACATTCAAATTGATTCTAATAGTATTGCCTAGACATGTAGATTTTCAAAAGAATAGATGTTAATCCAAGCATGGAATATCAAAACCCTAAAGCAAGCATATTCTATCAACAGAAAATACACCTAACTAATTAAAATCATATAATCAAGTTTTAATTCAAAGCAAAAATCATAATAGAGTTGTTATAATTAATTAAAAATAGAAATGTATCACTTTTACCGAAACAACGGCTTCCTCCATAGCCCCAAGGATTGGGGTCTAGCTCCGCATATTGGAAACAAACTCAGAATAATTTTTCATTGCTCAAAAGTGTTTACAAGTGATGAAATGGGAGAAAATAATGATTAAACCGGGTTTGCTCTAAACGATCCCCAAACTCTCCATCCCCTCACTAATACCCAAGACACTCTTATTTATATTGTGAAGCCAATCTTAGGTCGATAATCATCTCAATTACTCCAAAAGATCTTTGCAGTTAATGAAAGTATTTCACGGGAATATTTCCTCTCCATTTTCACACGTCTTCTGAGTTGTATGGTATATCCAAATCTTCTCATTTAATTGAGCCAAATAATGAAGAGAATATCTTCAATTAATTCCGTGAATAATTCCTTCCCTGTTTTCGGAAATATCAAAAAGTATACGATTTTCTTCCATTCAAGAAACGTACAAAATCTTACTGTCATGGTAAGAAGATAATCATGTCTTAAAGACACAAATATCCCCGTAATATCATGACCAGAATCTCACACAGTTGAGATTTCTTTTCCCGCCAAATATCTTTCCCGTGAAGAAGAAGATGGGTGCCCCCTATCCGGTCCTGGGGTGCGAATAGCAGATGCCATGAGGGGTGTCTCTAATTAGATGCTTGGGTGCAAATATTCTTTGGGTACCCCTTATCATTTGGGCGCCCCTTATCCAAAAGTGAGAGTCCGAATAACACGTTCCTTCCGGTGTTTTAGACGACTTTTCGAGCCGATTTTTCCAAGAATGTTTATTTCCAAAAATACCTAAAAACACATAAAATACCATAATAAGTATAAAAATAGAGTACCAACAATACATGAAATTAAGGACAACGTAGACACAAAAATGTGTCTATCAAATACCCCCAAATTTATTATTTGCTAGTCCTCGAGCAAAACTAATCTAGAAAATAAAATGCATACACTTAGCACGTGCAACAAGGCGTTAAACCGCTAGGTGGCCCTAGCGGCGGAGTGTTGTCTCCGGAGGGTTTACCAGAGGTGTACCCACAAAACCTTTACTCCATACCCTAGCTATCTACGCATTACCTTGGAAGGCACTAAAGAATCTCCTTGGTTGGAATACAATCATTGACTATAGGAGGAAGTACCCTGATGCGAAATTCCAATTGTTTTACACGAGTTTGCACTCAAGCATACTAAAATTCATATAAAGTGACAGAGCTCTACTCAGATAGTTTCTAGACATCATAAACCGGAGTCAACCAATCACATGGATAGATTAAGAAGATGGATGTAGAGAAAAACGTAGATGATGTTAACTATGGTGAACCTATCCTAATGGACTGAGATACTGGTCTGGACTAATATCAACACACCGGCGTATACAAGAGAACCAGTGGTCGATAATCCTAACTCTAGGTCAACTCAGCTGGCATATATAAGGGTACCAGTGGTCGACTTTATTGTATTTATTCCGGTTGGTCTGGTCTCAAATTTTTTTTTTTTTTTTTTTTTTTTGATCTCAGTCACTCTATTTCACCCTAGCAATGGTAAAAAGAAAAAAAAAGAACTGATCAGGATTCTTTCGATGTTTCCATCACGAGGATATGGTGAAACTACCATGTTTTCTTTTTTTCTAACACCCGCGCTCTGTGCTTTTATGAATAGACTCTTCTAGATGTTTCCATCTAATCAGATCGGTTCCTCAACTCCTACAACCAAAATGCTTCCATCCACTTAGATTGGTTAGTGCCATCCTTAATAAACATAAATTTCTAGGCTCTGGAGTTTATTTATTGCAGCTAACAAAAAGTTTCTTCCCCACCCCCAAACTTAAATCTAACATTGTCCTCAATGTTATAAAAATGAAATTAAAAGCATGAACAAGGAGAAACTGTTACCACTTGAGGAAAAGAAACAAGGAAGGATATTACCGTGTCGCATGAGCGCGGGTGCCTCCCAGTAAATGCTAAATTTAAAGTCTCTAGCTAGACATCAAATACCTCAAAAAGGATTGCCACCTCCCAAAGTCGTATACCAATAGTCGAAACAATTGTGGGTCCACAAGACCAAATAGAGCTAACACAAATATGAGACAACAACACTGGTTCAGAAAAATGAAAAGAAGGAGCACATCCTCGTCTAAGGTTTCTGTCAAGACAACTGGGTTTATCTGGGTAGCATAATTGAGCTTCTTATGTGTATCTTGATAAATAGATTCATCCGAAAAACGGGTCTCTAATACCTGAGTTACCTCCTGGACAGTTGATAGACACATTTTTGTGTCTAATTTGTCCTCAATGTCCGTATTGTTGGAACTCTATTTTTGTACTAATATTGTGTTTTTATGTATTTTTAGGAAATAAACATTTTTGGAAAATTCGGCTCGAACAGTTGATTTTGGCACCCGGAGGACAAGTGTTATTCGGACTCTCGATTTTGGATAAGGGGTAACCTAATTACTAAGGGGCACCCCCAGGTCACCCCCAAGGCAGCTGTTATTCGCACCCCTACTCTGGATAGGGCGATACCAGTTTCTTCCCCATTTGAAACGATTTTGGCGGGAAATTTCTAAACAGTTTTGGCAGAATTTCGATCGTCAAAATGAAGGGGTTATGGGTCGATTCAATGGCTGAAATTTAGTATAGAGATTTGATATAGGTTAAGGAACATAGTATGGGTGACATGATCGATCAAATTTGGCTGGAATTTTCGGTATGATTCACACACCCAAAACAGAGCACGTGTACTGTAACACGACCAAAATTGAAGTTCTTGTGTGCATGGGGGAGTTCTGCTGGAGTTGGAAGAGTGTTGAGGCGTGAATAAGTCGAATTGGAGCGTGCTGGACCAGAGAAAACGCGTGAAAAGCTAAAACAGGAAATAAAATATCCTAAAATATTTTCTTTCACTGCCGAGGATTTGTGGAGTTATGGAGGAGATTCGATGCATGCTTCGGGTTTAAATAGAGTCCTTGGAGGTCAGGGAAAGGTTGTCGAGAGTCTGGGGGTTGAGGAGAGCCAGAGAAGAAGAAATTTGAGTTTTCCCAAACTCGGTTTCTGATGCTGCTGATGCTGATGAACATGAAGAACACGAAGAACGGACCTACAACAACAGTCGTTTTTCTACAGTAGTAACGACTAACACCTGTGGGTCGTAATCAGGCAGTCTTATTTTCCACAGCGTTTGCGACAAAGCTTCAGCAGTCCTATTTTATCACTGAGGGTCGTAGTTCTCTGGTTTTATTGTATTTCTCATATTCTCATCATTTGTAAACCATTTTTGAGCCATAATAAATTATTTTGAGAGCATTTTTACTATGATGAGTTAAACCCCAACACTGGGACGACGGAGGAGGCCGAGCTTCATACATGGGTAATTTTATTAATTCTTTTTAAGACTTTTGCATTAAAAATTAATTGAAATATTATTTGATTAAATTGTGTGTTATTTGATTAGATGGGTCATGCTTAGCTCAGGTGATTTGATGTTCCATGCTTAACATTTACAATCAATGTTTTGAGAATCTACTTTGGCAAAATAAGAGTCCATATATGTTTTGAGCGATTATTGTTGAGAATAAATCATTGAGCCCTATGTTATGAAGATTGGCCGAATCATTAGTCCCAATACCTCTCTACCAATTTGTCAATATTTTTGTATATAATTTTTATAAATCTAAAAATCCTTCACCTTCACAAGTCCGAGAGTTTGAACCTTCATTACTACAACCACAAAAAATCATCAATCATTTTGGCGCCGCCGACGCGGATTTGTGCTTAGGTAGAATTTTTAGGTTTTTATTATTTTTTTTACTATTATTTGTTCCTTTTTACGTTTCTTTTTGTGTCTTTGATTTACAGGTTCGAAGTGGAATACTAAGGACTTGGGAACAAAAAGCTTAAAGCTAAAAGCTAAAGAGAAGAAAAAAAAGACATAATTTTTTTTTAGGATTTGTAAATAGGCTTTATTTTTCATAATTTTTGTAATTTTTGGACTTTTTATTTGGACTTTATTCTGGACAATTGGACTTTATTCTTTTTTTTAACCCTACGGAAGGGTATTATTATTAAAAAAAAAAAAAAATTATATAAACTGTGTGCAGGGAAGGACGACGATTACTATATCGTCTCGGCCCTTCGGGTTCGTACATGACATAGGAGTCGTGGCCCGAGTCGACTTCAACGGTTCATCCCCCATCTGGTACGGGAGGTAAGTCCATCGAAACACTCGCGAATCTCCTGTCAGCGGGTTTACTGTATTCCTTAAGGTGATTTATTGATTGAGGACGAATTTGGACTGTTTTTAAATTCCTAGTAAAGGGCAAGGCCTGGACAATACAAGATAAGGGTTCGGATTTCATCACCGCTCCCTTCTTGCCCGCCTTAGGAAAACGAAACCTAATGCGAACCCAAGCTTAAAATTTGGAATAGAATGAGACCGATAGGGTAACGAGCTTAGTAGGAAACTCGTTCGAAAAATATTGGTTGCTCTTTAAGCACACTCCAAAGTTCATGATGGTTTCTGTGAGTTGAATGCGTGACTGCGCCGCCTTGTGATAGCGGTGAGGCCTTGGGTATCAAAGCTCTACTAAGATTCCCTCGCCTCGATTCAACTTACATTAGCTCGGATTGATTCCAGAGGGGTTTGCTCAAATTGCAACGAATTCCCTTTCGAAAGATAGAAGTTGGTCTAGAAACAATCTAAGTGGATCCATCATGCTTTTTGTTTGCTAGATTTTATAGGTTTGATTTGGTCGAGCCAGCCTTGTTTGTGATTGTGTAGAATTCCCTTGCAATTAAGAATGTCGAACTGGTATGATACAAGCCAATACAATGAGTATCGACCTGAATTTGAATATGGACATCATCCTTTTTATGACCATGTTGGAAATAGTGGTTGGGAACGCCATCCTTTGGAAGGATATGGGTCATACCCTGGTGAGCCCAATTACTATCCACACATGCATCAGTCTTACGAGCAAGAAGATTATAGTACGAGTTCTTCGTCTCTAGAGGATACAATCAAACTATTGAAAAGTAGTCCTTTTTATGATCCCTCTGTTCCTGTTCCTCCTTTAGAAGAGTCCCTCAGGAAGTTAGCTGAGTCGACGCGTAAGTTAGCTGAGATGAATAGTATAATTATAGACGAAAGAACTACAATAATGAGTGAACCTTCTTTAGAAGACCACCTCAAGCGGATAGCTGAGACGAACGAAAGAATTGCTCGAAATTACTTGAATCGCCAATATAGTGTATCCAATAATACCCTTGAGAATGAAGATAGTTATTCAAATAATCAAGATGACGAGGTTAGAATTGGTAACACTACTTGTTTTGATGAGGTTCGACCTTTTTCATGTTATGAGGACTGTGATGAGGATAGTATTGATGAAGAATCTGAAATATGTAGGCATAGTGATCAGGAGTCTAGTAATCCAATTGAGATGTATAGTGATTAGATTATTTCTAATTCAAATCCAAATAATTTTTATGATTATTCACCTATTCAAAAGGACGAGGATTTGATTAGGGATACCACCGTTTTAGACGATGTAGATTATCCTTTTGATTACGAAGCCGATAGTGGTTTAGAGGAACGGGTTCATTTCGAAAATACTGTTTTAGAGTCTAGCGACTTAGAAACAATAGTCTTGGAAGAAGAAGATAGACCCGTAGAGATGAGGAAAGATGCTCTACCTGATAATAACTTAGAAGAATCTCTTGAATATTTTAAGGACTCTGAAGATACGGAAATTCAAGAAATAATTAGAGGTTTATCTAGAGACACTGAAAACTCTAAGTTTGGGGGTGATTATCACTTCCCTAGTGCCTTACCTTTAACTCTCAGAAAGTCCCCACACTTAGGACTTGATATCTGTGCCTCGACCATTTTACAAGATTACCTTCATACTCGTTTTCCCGAGCCTAATGATGTCCATGAAGGAGTTCAGTTATTAGAAACCCATCCTCTGGTTGATGTGGTTTTCCCAGGCTATGATACCCATATTGACTTTGTTTTCCCACCAAATAGTTTTCTTCCAACTGTGGGAACGTTTCAAATGAGTCGAATATTAAGTTCTGAGACTAAGCCTAAGTACTTTAGGTTAATAGAATCGACACATTTTCCTAAGAATGACCACTACTCTCACTGTGGTCAACTATGTAAGTCATATCTGATTGACTTAGAGGATCCGCAATTATTTAGGTTATTACTTCGTGATTCTAAGTTCGTATTTGAGTTTTTACAGACTCTAAGACCTAGTGATTCGGATCCCATCTATGAAGAAACGCAGCCAATGAAAATATTCTATTTAGACCCTTTCATAGAACCTGAACCTGAACCGCAATTAGCGATAGTTTTCAGGAAACTAGGTAAGGGCATGCTATTCTTGTCCACTTTCTTGGTTCATTGCAGTTTCCTTTGGTCATCTCTATTTAGTTTTGAAGACCCACAGTTATTTCGACTGTTACTTTATGGTTCGAGTTGACTAATCCTTTCCTAAGTCTGGCTGAAGACTTTAAACTTAGCACTTCTTGGAAGGTATCCCATGCTCATGCAACACGGTAATATCTTTCCTTAACTCTTTCGCTTCAAATGGTAACCGTTTCTCCTTGTTCATGCTTTTAGTTTCATCTTTAGAACATTGAGGACAATGTTAGATTTAAGTTTGGGGTTAT
Organism: Papaver somniferum; assembly: GCF_003573695.1. Classification (NCBI taxonomy): domain Eukaryota; kingdom Viridiplantae; phylum Streptophyta; class Magnoliopsida; order Ranunculales; family Papaveraceae; genus Papaver; species Papaver somniferum. The sequence goes on along the minus strand of NC_039367.1, from coordinate 37,757,528 downwards.
GGGAGAAACTTTTTAGTTGCAATTATTAAACTCCAGAGCCTAGAAATTTATGCCTATTAAGGTTTGCACTAACCAATCTAAGTGGATGGGAACATCTTGGTTATAGGAGTTGAGGAACCAATCTGATTAGATGGAAACATCGAAAGAGTCTATTCATAAAAGCACAGAGCTCAGGTGTTAGAAATAACATGATAGTTGCACCATATCTCGTTGAGTCCTTTTCATTTATTTTTTTTCATTTTATTTTTTCATTTTAAACTATGTTTCTCTAAGTGATTAGGTGGGGCTCACGATTCAAGTTGTTACCACTGCTTGGGTGAATTAGAGTGACTGAGTTACTAAAAAAAAAAGACCGGACCAGTTAGACCAATCGGAATAAGTATTAACACTTGGATAGCAATATGCGTGTGTTCTCTCTGTTTCCGTCGCCTAAGCAAGCGTGGAATGCAGGACCCGTGGGAACTATCGTGTAATCTGCTGACAAGAAGCATGCGCTTGGATCAAAAAGATATATTCATGCTGTTAAGTTTTTTTAAAAAAATGGTTATTGTTCTGTGTAGTCAACTGCTGGTTCCCTTGTATTTGCCAGTTTGTTGATCTAGATTTAAGTTATTAACCACTGGTTCCCTTGTATATGCCAGTTGTGTTGATATTAGTCAGACCGGTATCTCAGTCCATTAGGATAGGTTCATTATGGCAGTGGCCTTCATACAGATATGTGAAACATCGATCATTTGGTTAACATCAAAACCATCTACATTTTTCTATTTCCATCTCCTTTTTCTATCCATATGATTAGTTTGACTCCGAATATGATGTCCATAGTGCAACTATCTTAGTAGAGCTCTGTCACTTTATATGAATTTTAGTATGCTTGAGTGCAAACTCGTGTACAACAATTGGAATTTCGCATCAGGGTACTTCCTCCTGTAGTCAGTGATTGTAAGCCAACCAAGGAGATTCTTTAGTGCCTTCCAAGGTTCTGCATAGATAAGCTAGGGTCTGGAGTAATGGTTTTGTGGGCACACCTCTGATAAACCCTCTCGAGATTAACTCGGTTTTATTTATTTATTTATTTATTTTTATTAGTTTTGCTCGAGGACTAGCAAATAATAAGTTTGGGGGTATTTGATAGACACATTTTTGTGTCTAATTTGTCCTCAATGTCCGTATTGTTGGAACTCTATTTTTGTACTAATATTGTGTTTTTATGTATTTTTAGGAAATAAACATTTTTGGAAAATTCGGCTCGAAAAAGTTGATTTTGGCACCCGGAGGACAAGTGTTATTCGGACTCTCGCTTTTGGATAAGGGGTAACCTAATTACTAAGGGGCACCCCCAAGGCAGCTGCTATTCGCACCCCTACTTTGGATAGGGGGATACCAGTTTCTTCCTCATTTGAAACGATTTTGGCGGGAAATTTCTAAACAAAGCTGGCAGAATTTCGATCGTCAAAATGAAGGGGTTAAGCAAACCCCTCTGGAATCAATCCGAGTAAAAGTAAGTTGAATAGAGGCGAGGGAAGCTGTGTGGAGCTTTGATTCCCAAGGCCTCACCGCATTACAAGGCGGCGCAGTCACGCATTCAACTCACAAAAACCATCGTGAACTTTGAAGTATGCTTAAAAGAGTAACCAATATTTTTCGAACGACTTTCCTATTAAGCTCGTTACCCTATAGGTCTCGTTCTAGTCAGTATTTTAAGCTTAGGTTCGCGTTATGGCCTTAGGTGAACTTCCGGTAGGCGAATTAAGGTTACCTTACAGCGCTTCCCTGACTTCTGCTTCTTAAGGCGGGCAAGAAGAGAACGGTGATGAAATCCAAACCCTTATCTTGTATGGCCAGTCCTTTCCCTTTACTAGGAAATTAAAGCAGCCGTATTCAGTTCCTCGACATATATTCACACGAAGGAGGACAGTAAATCGCTGACAGGGGATTCGCGAGTGTTTCGACAAACTTACTTCCCGTTCCAGACGGGGGATGAACCGCTGAAGTCGACTCGGTCCACGACTCCTATGTCATGTACGAACCCGAGGGGCCGAGGCGATATCGCAATCGCCGTCCTTCTTTGCAAACAGTTTAATATTTAATACTACCCTTCTGTAGGGTTTAAAAAAAAAGAATGTCCAAAGTCCAAGTCCAAAGTCCAAAAAAATAAAGTGTAAAAGAAAAAAAAAAAGTCTAAAAAAGAAATAATATCTAAAAAAAATAAAAATGTCTCTCTTTTTTTTCTCTCTTTTTTTTATTAAATAAAAAAATCTTCTTCTATCGCTCCTTTCGTTTTTCCTTTTACTCCAAGTCTTTAAGTATTCACCAAAAGCTTTGGCAAAATATTCTTTCGCTCCAATTCCAAATTATGTAAGAAAAAGACAAAACCCAAAAACGTAAAGAAGAACAAATAAAATAAAACAAATAAAAACCTAAAAAATAAAAAAAAAATCTAAAAACTCTAGCCTAAAGACAAGTCCGCGTCGGCGGCGCCAAAAATTGATGGTTATTTTCAATGATGTTGTAGTAAAAGGTTCGTTGAGACTTGTGAAGGAATATTTTTTTAGACTTAATTTTTATAAATAAAAATAACAAACTCAATTAATAAGTGTTGTAAAAATTATGGAGAGACCGGGGCTAGGATTCCACCATTGGTCGATATTAGTGATTTAATAAAACAATAATTATGCAACTCAACATTCAAATTGATTCTAATAGTATTGCCTAGACATGTAGATTTTCAAAAGAATAGATGTTAATCCAAGCATAGAATATCAAAACCCTAAAGCAAGCATATTCTATCAACAGAAAATACACCTAACTAATTAAAATCATATAATCAAGTTTTAATTCAAAGCAAAAATCATAATAGAGTTGTTATAATCAATTAAAAATAGAAATGTATCACTTTTACCGAAACAACGGCTTCCTCCATAGCCCCAAGGATTGGGGTCTAGCTCCGCATATTGGAAACACACTCAGAATAATTTTTCATTGCTCAAAAGTGTTTACAAGTGATGAAATGGGAGAAAATAATGATTAAACCGGGTTTGCTCTAAACGATCCCCAAACTCTCCATCCCCTCACTGATACCCAAGACACTCTTATTTATACTGTGAAGCCAATCTTAGGTCGACAATCATCTCAATTACTCCAAAATATCTTTGCAGTTAATGAAAGTATTTCACGGGAATATTTCCTCTCCATTTTCACACATCTTCTGAGTTGTATGGTATATCCAAATCTTCTCATTTAATTGAGCCAAATAATGAAGAGAATATCTTCAATTAATTTCGTGAATAATTCCTTCCCTGTTTTCGAAAATATCCAAAAGTATACGATTTTCTTCCATTCAAGACACGTACAAAATCTTACTGTCATGGTAAGAAGATAATCATGTCTTAAAGACACAAATATCCCCATAATATCATGACCAGAATCTCACACAGTTGAGATTTCTTTTCCCGCCAAATATCTTTCCCGTGAAGAAGAAGATGGGTGCCCCCTATCCAGTCCTGGGGTGCGAATAGCAGATGCCATGAGGGGTGTCTCTGATTAGTTGCTTGGGTGCAAATATCCTTTGGGTACCTCTTATCATTTGGGCACCCCTTATCCAAAAGTGAGAGTCCGAATAACACGTTCCTTCTGGTGCTTTAGACGACTTTTCGAGCCGATTTTTCCAAGAATGTTTATTTCCAAAAATACCTAAAAACACATAAAATACCATAATAAGAACAAAAATCGAGTACCAACAATACATGAAATTAAGGACAACGTAGACACAAAAATGTGTCTATCAATACTCACATCTGATTGCTGGATCAGGAGTTCGTATAATTATGGGTTTATGATTTTAGCCTTTGTCGAAAATCCACCATCTACATTAAATCCCCTGCTTAGTGAGGAAAGTCGTGTTCCTCAGTCAGCATTGAATGGTGATTTTCCGGTCATAAACAATATAGGTAATTGAACTTAGTCGTAAGTTAAGACGTTACTGGATTTTGATAGTGCGAGCATACCATGACTTGAGTGAAGATATCAGTGGCATGATAGAGCATCGTTTGATGAGCATAAAGTGGTTTTGAACCGCTGGTTTGGACGATGGAACCTTGGTCTTTTAGGATTCGCGAGTCGGGCCCAAATAAGGAAATCCTTGTAAAATTAGGTTTTGGAAATAAAAATTGATATAAAAGGGAATTAATCCCTTTATTTTTTTTATTTTCCACGAACAGCAACTTCATCACCTCTCCGCCACCTTCACGCCAGCAACAGGAGGAGAAATATTTCACGTCGGAGCACCGACCGCCGCCGCCACCTTCTTGCCGGCGCCGACCAGGTGTTGACTTTTTTTTTTATTATTTTTTTTTGCTGATGTTTATATGAGTTTCATGAAGTGATCATGTTGAAATCATATATGTGTGTAGGTGAGTAGGACTTTTTGTTGAAAAACCCTTGTTTTTTGAAAACGTATGTTCGTTTGATCGTTAGTTTTGAAAACTAACAATAATCCCTGATTTAGGAGAGATTTTTAATAGATGTAGACCTAGGTCCAGTGATAAAGTTTAGTTTATGAGTTTTGATGTGAACCAAAGTTTTATCATAAAAGAAGTGAGTTTTCACAAAACCGAAATAAACCTTCGTTTTAGAGGATGACGATAGTACGAAAGAAAAATAATTTATACATGAACTTGTGTCCAGGGATAAAATTTTGTTTGTAAGCTTTCATGTAAATCAAAACTTTATCTTATAAGGTGTGAGCTCTCACAAAATTGAAATAAACCTTCGTTTTAAAGACGAACGATATGAAGGAAAAGAGTTTTTTTTTTGCGTGAGTTGTTACTCACTAAATATAAAACGTGAGTTATTATTTCATGTTTTGTAAACATATATTTTCAAAACTGATTTTTGAATAATGTTCAAAGTAAACAATTATTTATGATGAGATATTGTTTTAGTTTGTCATAATTCCATGGTGAATGTTCACGCAGTAGAAATGTTCATGATTTTATGAAAATCTAAGTTTCGTTCGTCTTTTGCAGGTTTCGAAGAAACGAACGAGTTTTGAGGTGTTCAACTCTTGGATTACCACTATCACTGTCGTTAGTGAATCGTAAAGAGGTAAGAGTTAAGATTACCATTTTTGCTGATGGATTCACTTGCATGTTGATAATTTTATGCTCTTGGTTTCAGAAAATGTCAACTTCCGACGGCAACGATTTACGATTATTATTACTCCTCTTCCTCCTCCAGCTCCTCTGATGAGGATTCCAAAGCTTCTGTAGCCAAATCGAAAGCTAAGACAACTCATGATGAGGGAGCGAAGTCTATCGTACCCTTGAATGATCGCAGGGTCACTTATGCTGAACTTATGAAGAGGAAGGCTGAAGATGATAAAGCCGAGAATCGTCAGCGCAGAAGGGATCGAATCCGGCGCCGAGTACAAGCGGCTGAGGAGAGACGTCAATTCCTTGATGGGGTACCCTCTGACTCTGATGTTGATGTTTCTGAAGAGGAGACTGCGTGGGTATTTACAGAGCGCAAGATCAAGCCTGACCGATACGAAAGAGAGTTTCAGATGACCATGAAGAAAATTGAAGCCGAAACTGAAGCAGAAGAAGACTCGGACTCAGATGATGATCCTAAGGCTCGTCCAGACTTCATCCCTGACACTGATTCCGACGAAGAGGAAGATAGCGATGACAAATATGATGACTCGAATGACGAGAAGAACAGTGATGACGAATCTGACAATTCGGATGAGTCTGACGAGTAGCTTTACTTCTATCTTCTTTAAGCATTTGAATGTTCTTTATCCTTCGTAGTAAACATTTCTTTGATGATTTGGATGACTTTGCTTTAGAGTTAGGGATTTCTTCTGAACAATAAATATTTTATTAATGTTGATTCCTTCTGATCGAATGAAACAGACCAATGTCCATGCGCCTGAATCCATCATACTCTCTTTCGATGATTTTCGTCTTGTGGGAAGTACCAAAATACGGTCAAGAGACACGGTACGTGTAGAGAGATGCGTGGCCATTCTCTGACTATGTCTTTGTCAGTCCCCGGTGTGTTATTTTCCTCCGCGTCTTCAGTATTGATCTCGTTTGAAGCTTAGGGTTTCCGAGAAGCCCGTAACTGAACTGACTGTTCGTAGAAGATAAACATCCACCGTGTCGAGTATATATCTTCGAGACTTTGAGTCTATCATCTACGTGAATATTTCCTCCATTCCTGAGTCAGTTTCATCGTGCAGAGAAATTCCGATCATACTTTGTTATCGCTATGTCGAGCAGTAGTATTTCTTCTCGAGATGACCCTCAGTCGAAACGTGAAATAGAAGCGTCCATCCCAGTAAGTTATATACCTTTTTCGTCTATGTCTGATCGAGATTCTCTGATCATAAGAAAATGATTTGTTGCAGGATAACCAGAAGAATTCTTCATCTCATAACTCGAGGCCCAAGCAGACTGTTAGAGCTCTTGCCCGGTACAGGTCGGCTTATGCTGAGGCTGGTTAATCTGTAAGCACCCTTACAACCCTTGCAGTTCCACTATGCTTAATTTCGGTAAAATTAAATACTTTTCCGTTTCGTCGCAGGAGGATGTTCGTGTCGTCGTTGATGCCAGGAGAAGAAGGAATGGAAAGTCTGTGACCGTGGTTGAGGTTGAAGACAGCAGCACCTGAGTTGGTGAAGACTCTGCAGAATCCGTAGAGATTGAACACAGGGTTCACGCTCGTGAATATCCAACAGCTGGACTATCGTTTGAAGCTCCTATGATCAATAATTTCCCGGACAATGAGGCGGTTGGTGGATTCGTCATCCCCAAGTGGCACACGCCTCTTTACACCAAGATCTGGAAAAGATATGGACATATTTCTACGACCGAGGTGTGGAAGGGTTTTCTACCAACCCTCCTAACTACAGTTGCAGGGCTGTTACCGATCATTGAGGAGATGGACCAGATGTAGGGCTGTCAATGGATGTTAACATAACGGATATTGTCTCTTCCGCTGCCGATGCCATTAAAAATTAGCGGATATCCGTTATCCGTTAAGTTCCGGCGGAAATAGGAAAATCAAAAACGTTGCCGTTACGTTGGATTTACCGGATAACGGATATTTATCCGTTACCATCCGGTACAAACAGAAAATAGGCTAAAAACACATATCAGCTATTAAATCCAACAAAACAGGTTCTAAATCCATGCCACACACACACAAAAACAGACATACAAATATTAAGATGTTCTAGGCTTCTAGCAAAAGAAAAATCATATTTTTGAAAAGAAAAAGACATCTCCATGACTCCATCTCTATTTTCGACGATACACAAACACAACACAAGTGAAAAATTTTACACGTGCAATACGCACGTTAGCGGATAACGGAACTAAACCTAACGGAAATGCACGGTTCCACTACCGTTACGTTAAGAAGGAATTATCCGTTAACTTATCGGCATCGGATATCCGTTTACCGCTATGTCGGACGGTAGCGGTAACGGCTAACGGATTACCGGTATCGGCTAACGAAAAATCGGTATCCATTGACAGGCCTAACCAGATGTGCCTGCGAGATGTCAAGAATCAGGAATTGTACAGGTGGGATGAGATGATTTCGAATTGCGAGACATTGCGGTTCAATGTAGGATGTCTTCGTCATCGGCTCGATATAATCAAGATTCATAAGGCGACGGAGGCTGCTGATGCGATTTCTCTGACCACTGCTTTACTGGAGGAGGAGAAGATGCTCGCTTTGGAGTCGTCCCGGGTTGAGAAGGCGGTAGAATTGAGGACGAAAACCAAAAGTTTTCAGAAGAAGCTTGACAGAGTTGCTTACAGAGATTACCCATTGTTGGATGGTTTGCTCTGAGTGAGCATTTATGATTGTTGTTTTTGAATAGGTTTAAGCTTCTGGTTAGGTGGAATAATTAATCATGATATGAAGGAATTTTGCTCATTTATGAAATGTTTAATGAACAAAGGAGCATTTGCAAACTCTTTGGAGGAATGAAAATTACATTTTTGAAAATGCTTGAAATGATGAAAAGGTAATCGCTTTCATGAATCATGCGTAATAGGCTTTGAGCCATTTTCCATTGATTATATTCTCTTCCACTCCTCCATCCACAACTAAGATCCTGTAGTACCCACTGGATACTGCATTGATGACTACATATGGTCCCTCCCATTTCGGAGAGAACTTGTGAGCGGACATATCTTATTGAATGTGCTTTGTTGTCTTTAATACCAGATCGCCTACTTTAAATGTTCGAGATCTTACCATTTTTTTGTAGGCCCTGGAGATCCTTTGTTTGTAGGTTTCTATGTATTTTTCCACCTTAGCCCTCCTTGACTCGAGCATTTCTAGTTCACCGATTCTTGACTTGGATACTTCGGCCTCATCCCATTGTACTCCACTGGATGTTGCAATCCTTGCTGAAGGAATTTTGATTTCTGCTGGAAGTATGGCGTCTGCTCCGTAGACGAGGGAATATGGTGAAGTTCCGATTGAGCTCCTTGGTACGGTTCGATAAGCCCATAGAGCCATAGGCAGCTGTTCATGCCACGTTCGAGGATTTTCATGAATTGTCCGACTGAGAATTCGGATTAAAGTTTTGTTGGTGCTCTCCGCTTGTCCGTTTCCTTGGGGATAATATGGTGTGGAGAAGACTTGTTTGATGTCTCACATGTTTATTGGCGAAAGAAGTTCCATTATTAGTAACAATGTGTTTAGGAACACCGAATCTACATATTATGTGTTCTTTGATGAAGGTTGCAATCGTGACTCCGGTGGTGCTTCAAAGAGGAATCGCTTCAACCCACTTGGTGAAATACTCAGTTGCAGTGATGATGTATTCATGCTGCTTTGAAGATGCTGGATTGATCTTCCCGATTATATCCAGTCCCCATCTGTAGAAGGGTCATGGACTATTCACAGAATTCAACGGGAGACAAGGAGTGTGGATAACATTACCATGGATTTGGCATTGGTGGCACCTCTGAACGTATGCAGCTGTATCGTCTTCCATGGTCGGACATTAATATTTCTCATGGACTTGAAGAAATAATTTTCTCTTTCCTTGATGTTCTTCATCGTGCATTTCCTTCAGAATTGTTGGGATTTCATGTTCAGCTACACATCTCAGTAAATTCCCACCAAAGCTTTTGCGGTATAAGATCCCGTCAAGAAAGACAAATCTCTTAGATCTCTGAATGAGTTTGACTACTTGCTTCTTTTCTGTTGGTAGTTCATTGTCCCGGAGATATTTGATGTAAGGCTCTCTCCAGTCCCCAGTGTTGTGGACTGTCAAAACCTCTAAGTGATGGGGAGGTGTCTGACAATTGGGATAAGATCCTTGTAGAGACCTTGCTTGAGCTTCCATGGAAGGCCAGTAGTATCCTGCCCTCTGAAGCCTTCTGTAAAGTGTTACTACTAGGGTTTGTCCGCAGATTTCTTCATGTATGCGCTTGAGTTGCTCTTCCGCTTCGTCGTTTCCAAGGAACCGTGATAGGGATCCATCAGGGTAATACAGCGCCCGTGAAGCAAGAAATAATTCTTCAATTCTTTGAGGCTGATTTTGCCTTCTGAAATAGAGCTGCTCAATTCATGAATGATAGGTGCTCGCCAATCGTCTGTTGAAATGTCTTCGACTTGAGTGAGCCAGGTTGACGACACAGTACGCCTCTGTATAGTGATTGTTTCTCTGCCCCTTCGAACTACAGTTTAGAAGAGAGAGTTGCTAGGCAGTCGGCATGCCTGTTGTTGTTCCGTCCAGTATGGACGATCGTGGCATCAGCAAAATGAGTTAATAGTCGCTGAGTTTCGGTTCGGAATGGAGCGAGCGTGATTTCCTTGAGAGAGTATGCTCCATTCATCTGATTGACCAGTAACTTTGAATCTCCTCTTATTTCAAGGTGTGTCGCTCCTGCTTGCTTGGCCAGGGACAATCCTAATAAGAAGGCTTCATATTTTGTTGAATTTTTGGTGCAGTGGAAATCCAACTTGAACGAACGTGAGAAAACTTCACCGGATGGGGACACCAGCACTATGACCACTCCCCCGGTGGCATTGTTAGGGATGGCGGATCCATCAAAGTATAGAAGCCATGTTTCTTCTTTGATAACTAAGATATATGGAAATTCACCGGGTACATCCTCGTGTAATGTTGTCGTATCTTCTCCTGGAAAAGCAGTGAGCAAGTCTGCAACTGCTTGGACTTTGACCGCTTTAGGCGACGTGCAAGATATGTCAAATTCTGACATCTGGAGTAGCCACTTCGCTGGTCTCCCTATCAAGGCTGGATTTGATAGCAGGAACTTTATAGGATCATCTTTGGAGACGAGTACGACCCTGTTGGATAGTAAATAGTGCCTGAACTTCTGGATTGCATGTACTAATGCTAGACATGCCCTTTCAGACTTTGGATATCGGAGTTGAGCGTCTCTCATTGTGCGGCTGAAGTAGTAGATTGGTCGTCTGATGCCTTCGTCGTCTTCCTGAGCAAGGAGTACTCCGATATCAACGTCACTGGAGGCTGTGTAAAGAATCAGGGGTCGTCCCTGTACTGGAGACTTCATGACAGCAGGTGACAATAGTATCTGTTGTATCTTATGGAAGGCTTCTTGTTGAACGGTTGTCCAGGTGAAACTTGCTCCTTTCTTCAGTAGAGGGGTGAATGAGGCAATGAGTTGAGCCAATCCAGGAATAAAGCGTCGAATATAATTTACCTTGCCCATAAAACTCTGTAGTTCCTTCACGGTGCGTGGACGAGGCATGGTGGTGATAACTTTCGTCCTGTCCGGATCGACTTTGATTCCTTCGGTTGTGACTAGGAATCCTAAAAACTTTCCAGAGGAAACACCAAAAGCGCACTTTAAAGGATTCATCTTTAATTTGTATTCTCTGCATCTCTCGAATACTTGTCTCAATACTTCGAGGTGGTGAGACGTTCGAGTCTTCGATTTTACCACCACATTATCGACGTAGTCTTCCACTTGTTTGTGCATCATGTCGTGGAATATGGCAGTCATGGATCGTTGATAAGTGGCACCTGCATTCTTTAATCCAAAGGGCATCACAATATAGTGGAAGTTCCCAATGGGAGTACGGAATACAGTCTTGTTGGCGTCATGCTCATACATCTTGATCTGGTTGTATCCGCTGTAACCATCTATGAATGAGAATATACCGTGGCCACTAGTTGCGTCAACGAGCATATCAATGTTGGGTAGAGGAAAATCATCCTTTGGACAACATTTATTCAGGTTCCTGAAATCGACGCAACATCTGATTTGACCATTTTTCTTCTTGACAGGAACAACATTTGCCAGCCACGTTGGATGTTGAATAGGCTTGATGAATCCTGCTGCTAGTAGTTTCTGGATCTCGACTTTGATTTGCTCCTCGACTTCGTGTCTAAATTGTCTAGGCGGTTGTTTGACAACTTTGGAGCCACGAACAATGTGCAGGTGGTGGGTGACCAGTTTGTCGTCTAGACCGGGGATTTCCTCATACGTCTAGGAGAAAACATCTTGATATTCTTTCAACAGATTTATCAACTCCGGCCGCTCCTATGATGACAGTGCTGAACTAATCAGGATCGTCCTTGGATCATCCTCAGTCCCAATATTGATTGTCTCGAGATCATCGGTGGTAGAGTCAGTGCCGTCTTGTAATTGTCGTGGGGCGTCTTGAACCTCTTCTTCGAGTGACGATTCATTTTGAAATGATTCTTCAGGGTGGGGAGACTTTTCATCGTTCTCCCCAATTAATTGCTAATCTTCCCGTCGGCGATAAATAATCCTCCCCTCCGCATCACGGCTGGTTATGAAGTTTGATCCTGGAGTTGAAACCTGATCATTACGGCGTTTAACCGATGTAGTAGATGACTTAATCGCCTTATCATCTGAGGATGATGGCTTGTCAGTGACCTTTTCAATAGCCTTGCAACGTGGAAGTGGGATGCTGCAAACCTTGCTTTGAGGCTCTGGGATGCTCTTTTGAGATTCAAGGAACTCAGCATCGTATACAGGGGAATAAGGAAATGACGAAGCTGGGATGCGAAAGATCTTGTTGTTGAGTAGTGCCTTCATGCATTGATGGTACGTGGAAGGGACCACCTTGTTATCATGGAGCCATGGGTGCCCAAGTATCATGTGATAGTCGGGCTCTTGTTCGATCACATGGAACTTGACTTTTGACTGAATATTCCCTACCTTCAAATCGATGTATGCATACCCATATGTATGGATATGACTTCCTTCAAAGCCTGTCATCAGGATAGGGTACCGGACAATCTTGTGCTGTGGGAATCTGGTCGTCTTGAGAGTCTTCACAGTGAAAATATTTGTAGAAGCACCTGTATCAACGAGGGCTCTCTTGAATTCGTAGTCTCTGATGAATCCAGTCACGTACATGGCTCGATTGTGTCCTTCGTCTGCCATGCGGTCTTCTTCTCCAAAAGTGATGTTGTTGATTGAATGGTCAGACATCACGGGTGTTTCCTCATCTATTAGGCACGACGGAGTTAGAGGTATGTCTGACGATATCTACTTGAGTGCAGCGAATGTACTCGTACGTTGATTTATGGAGAAGTGTAAAAGCTCACATAAACTTTCGATCAGATGTGCAACTTCTTGGTCCACCGGCTTTTCGTAAGTAGTGAAGCTGTTGGTTTGAGGGGTATTTATGGCAGTAGAGTCGGGATGATCTACCACTTCTGCTCCCAAAAGTCTTTTCAACTCTACCATACAGTTGAATAGTTCATCGATTGCCTCATTCAATCGATTGATGCTCCTAATCAGAATTTCTTGCCTCCGTGCCAATTCAGCTAATGATGGGATTTCTCCGTCGGACGCATCAATAGAGGGAAAAGGAGTAGTAAAGTAGGAGTGACGAATATTACCAGAGTCGTTCGATCGACCATGAGGAGTTTCGCCATTTGAAATACTCTGGTTAGGATCTAGAGTGTCTGATGAAGACCTAAGACCGACCATCTTTGTGAGAATTGAGATTGCAACCGAGAGATTAATCTCCCACTGTGGTCGCCAATCTGTAGATGGGGCAAAACGATTTTCTGGTTTTCACAGGATTGAGGAGACGACCGTACGGAGGAGACTCCTTGAACCGAGCGAAATGTTCAACCTCACACAGATGCACTGCAAGAAGGGAGTGCTTTGAATTCGAGAGATCAATCTATATTACTCCGGCCTAAACCAAGACAATGGCCGTTCCAGAGTAAATTCGTCACAAGAGAGGATGGGTAGATCTGTATGAGGGAATCTGAGAAATGTGTGGCATCAATGGTAATCAAAGATTGTGGGTATGTTGTGTATTCTGAATAAGATAAGTTCTGAATGATTGAAGTTGCTCAGTTGAGAGTAATTTCTCAATTGATGAGGTGTTGATCTCGTGTTGTCTGTGAGACGTGAGATTCTTGTATCTTCAATCATGATTTCAGAGACTTATTTATATTGTTGGAATTGTAGACACCATGATCCCATGAAGTGTGACAGTTGATGGAATCAAAGAGTGGGGAAATGGAAATCGTGTTTGAAACCAGTTGCTCATTGTGCGGAGAATTGGTCGATTTTCCATCCACTACTTTGTTAACTCCTTCAACTGATTGCACGACTTGCTCACATTCCATCGTGTGTATGAACACACGTGTCGTAGACCGCCAGACCAAAATCCTAGTTGATATCCCCCTAAGTGACACGATTGATATCTCGTGGTTAATTAGTCAGTTGTTGACTTCATGACTTTATGGGACGATGAGTCCATGTATTTGCTAGTTGAACACGATTTTGCAAAATGTTCTGAGACTCATGAATTGAACGTGTCTGTTGAGACAGAGGTATAATTATCACGTTGAGGTGAGAAAGTATTGCTCATTTGATGAATTGTTGAATATTGATAGTTGAACCAATATTCCTTGGTTTGAGCCAATATTGCTCGTCTGATGAATTATTGGCAGCGTGACCGAAATAAAACATTAAATAGAATACTGGTAGTTGAACCGAGTATAATAAAATGGTGATCATAAGATCGTCGTAAAATTATTAGCGTTCGAATCTGGAATTATGATCCTTGGACTCAGAAACCCTAATTTGATCAATTGATGACCGAGTGATAGTATTGAAAATTTAACCATGGAATGAAGGAGGACCGGCTACATGAGACCGTGGGTCGATCATGTAGCTTCCATATGCTCGCGTGAGCAAATACCGAGACCCCTTGAAGAGTTGGTGAAAAGATGATCAAATGTTGGTTCAATTATTTTCATATAATGCTCGTCTGAGCCTTAGGTGATAAAACCTAATTAATTATGGAGAGGTGAGAGACCGACCAAGGAGTCATCAAACCAACCCTGGATGGTCGTAGGATCGAATGACGATCACTTCATGAAATTCCAAAATTATTTGAAAGAGTCTTGGACATAATACGTGCAATTGCGCAAATTAAGTCAAACCATGAAAATACGTGGGACCGGCTCATTGCGAATCAAAGATCCAACCTTGGTCGGTCAAGGTAACATGCTCACGTCCGCGTCTCAGTCCTGAGAATTTTGATTTTTCTGGTGTGCGTTTGAGCAACCATTTGAGAAAATACAATAAAATCAGGGTTTTGCTGAAACTGAGGAAACTTCATGGGATGAAGGAAAATAATTATAAAATGAAGGAATATGAGGCGTGGGACCGTTGGAGCCAAGGCATGGCCGGCCGGCCAGTGACCACGGTCCCATGGTACCTTTTTCTAATTTTATAATATTTTTCATGATTTTATGAAAATATCATGAAATCAAGGAATTTTGTTGAAATTAAGGAGTTTCCTTAAAGTGAAAGAGTTTCCATGGAATCAAGGAAGCAAATAATATTAAAATAATAAAATAAGGGCGTATGGGGCCGGCTAGGGCATGGCCGACCGGCTTGGGCCCGGTCCCACAAGTTTCCCTAATTTTATGTAATTTTTGTGTATTATTTTCCATGATTTGAAGGAATTTTCATAATTTGAAAGAAATACCATGAAATTAAGGAATTTCATGGGATCAAGGAAACCTTAAAATAATAATAATAAAATAAGGGGCGTGTGGGACCGATCGAGGCATGGCCGGTCGGCTGGGCCCGGTCCCACGAGTTTCCCTAATTTTATATTATATTTTCATGGTTTTCTGAAAATACCATGAGATTAAGGAGTTTTCATGAGATTAGGGAAATAATAATAAAATAATGAGGAACCATGAGGTGTGGGGCCGGCCGGGATCAAGGCATGGCCAGTTGGCCAATAATCACGGCCCCACAATGTTTTTCCCAATTTTATATTATTTCCTTGGTGCGAAGGAAACACCATGAAACTGAGGAGTTTCCTCAAAACGAAAGATATTTGTTCAAATGAAAGGATTTCCATAAGATCAAGGAAAATAAAAAAAAATATGATAAAATATAAAACTGGCGTGGGATTGGCCACGGCATGGCCGGCCGATCGATGAGCCCAATCCCTTGGCGCCTTGGTCAATATTTTAATTATTTATTATTTTCTTTCCTATTTTGCATAGATTCATCGTATTTTGAAATACTCGTTCGTGCGGTGATTGTTAGTGTATCATCATTGCGTACACTTGCACCTTTTGAGTCGGGGCTTACTCAGAGGTAGCTCAGATGCCCGTGTGTTGAATATTTATTACTAACCCATGGAATTCTGCTGGGAAGAACCATAGGTTGAAGTAACGAAATACTGCGAAAATATTTGAATATTTACGGAAATTCAGTGGATGAATCCAAGAATTTAGGAATAATTAACTTATGGCTCTATACTAGCAGAGCAAGCTGTCTAGGAGCATTAATTATTCTGACATGAGCTTGCTGGAGCTTCATATCCTTTATATAGTCAGGGAAACTCGTTGTTTGTATCCTGAAGACGTTATCGCTCTATACTAGCAGAGTAAGCTGTCTAGGAGTCGTCAATCTCGTGATTCTATATAGAAATAATTACTGAAGTGTTCAGTATTCATGAGATATGTCGTTGTCCAGCCGAGAGACTACATATCTGCATGTAATCTGAGAGAAAATATTCTCAGCCAGAGGATTCGATGAGAGACCCGTGTCTCAATACTCACATCTAATTGCTGGATCAGGAGTTTGTATAATTATGGGTTTACGATTTTAGCCTTTGTCGAAAATCCACCATCTACAATAACAATGAGAGAAATTGAGATTCTCGATCATTATTATACAGTGTCATAGTATTATTATATAACATCAAAGTCCAATTGTATCACGACTTTAACAATAATACTACGGTGATATGTATCACTCCCTCTTAGTCAATACTCCATCTCGATCATGGAAACCACTCCCCCTTACACAATGATCCGAAAACCATATTATTTGTAGTGTGAACTACATTATTTCTCCCCCTTTTTGTCAATAAAATTGGCAAAGGTACAAGAATGGGATCATAATGAAATTTCCACCAGATACATTTCATAGACTAAAAGAAAAATACATACCAACTTAATATAGATGCAATCATAAATCCGAAGCTAAATGCATTCATCAAGGAGTTTTAAGATACAAGATAACCCCTATAAGATTCCACAGCCGCGCACGCCGCAAGATATTACCATTAAGCACAAGTTTAAAAGAACTCTCCCCAATTTGATGTCATTCCCGAGAGAACAACAAGAGCGACCTTAAATTCGAAAGAAAAGAAGGATTTTATATTGGACACCAAAAACCATAGGAATGATTTTCTATATCCAAAGCTCAACCAAATTAACCACAAGTAAACCCATGATTAATTCAATTGGAATACGCAACTAAATCAAAACCACAAAAGTGATCAATTTAATTGAAAGTGCTTAACATAAATAAACTCACGCTACAACTAAGTTAATCACACGGAGATGAATAACTTAACCGTTCAAATACTTAACATAAGGAAAACCTTACGGAATATATGACTACATTAACCAAAGAACATAATAGTGTAGACTTTCATATACTCAACACAAGAACTTGTGGAATATATGAAAACTCAACTAGATTAATTACAAGAGAACCTATAATTAATCTAATTGGAATACAAATAACCAAACTAATCAGCGAAGTAATCAATTTAATTATTTTGGGCTCAACATAAAAGAACTTATGGAACCCCGACTAAGTTCATCATAGAATATGACAACCTTAACCGTACATGTACTCGACATAAAAAAGAAGACTTATGGAGTACTAACTAAATAACCAAACTAGTTGATTAATTTAGTTCCTAATGATCGACATATAGCATCTTATGGAACAACCAACAAATCCAAGGTAAATCGACTTAGTTGTAAGGTTCTCAACATAAGACACACAATGGAGCCTTCACGGTAAAACATAATAAAATGGATCAATGAAGATCAATATTGTGGATAACATACAAGGATTTATTCTATTTTCCATCATAACGATATAATAGACTTTATCCTTGTTGAACAAAAGATTTTATCCTATTTTCCATCAAATACATGATTACATAGGCTTAACTTTTGTATATGTCAAAAGTCTATTCGTCCTTTCATCCATACGAATACCGATTCATCAACGACTTTACTTTTGACCGCAACATGGGACCTTCAAGTTCACGGACGTAAACAATACATATCCATAAAAATATTGCAATATCACAAACCATTAAAATACTGCAATAAACATCATCCTCCAAATTTTTTTAGAATTTAATGCCAATAAACCTAAAAAATAAACATAAGAAGATGAAAACAAAAATAGCTATGTGTAGTCACAATCATCGCTATTCAGAGCACTAGTTATTCTTCCAACTAATCCAAAAAGAAGACATCCTAGGCGACAATGCCTTTGAGAAATTCAGCAACATTCCCGAACTCCTTGTTGTCAACAGCCATTGGAACATACGGTTCACGAAGATAGGAGTTTATAGCAACGAACTGTCTTGGCTGATTATGTCGTACCAAGGCTCTCTGAATTTCTAAGGACTTTGACACAAAAGACTTAATTTCACGAATCTCCTTTATTACTTCCTTCAACTCATCAAGAACATCGGAAAACTTCTGAGAGTTAGAAGGCACAGCCCTGGGATTTCTTGTATTCCTTCTTTTTCTTTTCAAGGACTTAGAAACAGGAGATTTTTCTTTTTCCTTGATTGAAGATTTAACAATCATGTTGACATCCTTTCCATCTGACATGGTGCTTTGAGAACAGTTATAAACAACTGGATTGGTATGATTGAATCATCTAACTCAACAAGCAATCTTATATAGGATGTCAAAAAGGAAAAAGGAATGTAGGGTTCGAAACCTATTGACAGGTTCGTATACACCCAACCCTAAAACCCTATAAAGGGTAGATTTGTCGATAATAACCCATTATTTTATTTGATAGACAGAAAATAACAAATCTAAGAAAACAAGGAAAAACTTTACTGAAGCCTGAATCAGCACTCAATCTTGTCTCTTTTCGATCAGGCACATGAGACAAGATTTTCCCAACAACACAATCAAGTTGTGTTGCGATGAACAATAATCTGTCCATCTTTTTCCTCAAGGGAGGAATCTTCAGACTTTTGTGTATCAAAACGATTCGACCATACTTTCTTTTCAAATGGTCTTACTTTATCCCTGGAAACCAAC
Organism: Papaver somniferum; assembly: GCF_003573695.1. Classification (NCBI taxonomy): domain Eukaryota; kingdom Viridiplantae; phylum Streptophyta; class Magnoliopsida; order Ranunculales; family Papaveraceae; genus Papaver; species Papaver somniferum. The sequence goes on along the minus strand of NC_039367.1, from coordinate 37,738,885 downwards.
TTCTTAGACGAAGATAAGATCCTACATACCTCGGCGGTCTTCTGAGCAAGTTTCAGTTACCTTGATAATCGATCTGCTCTTCGTTGAAGTTTGCTGGCGTGCCTTATTTGGTGCTTGTACTTGTAACACCTTGATAGTTCGTGTCCCTTCATCAAACAAAACGAGCACGTCAAACTTGGATAGTATTCAGGCATTTGAGATGTGCAGGCATCTAGACATACAGTAGATCCCGAAACATTACTGACATGGTTTCCAGTTAGAGAATCTTCCAGCTTGATTGGGTTTCCTTCTTCTCCGAACCCATTGAGGTTGATATATGTATTGCTACAAGTATCAAAATCGATGTTTTCACCAATGATCCCTACACTTGATTTCCTATCTTCATCGGAATCATAGGTTTCAGACATTTCATCAAGTGTTACAGCTAGACCTTTGCTTCCAGTGTATTTTCTACGATTTGGGCATTCGTTAGCAAAATGGCCAAAACCCTCACACTTAAAGCACTGAGGCATGTCCTCGTCATCAGCCTCGTCAGCATCCCTGTTTTTAGGAGGTATGCGACCGTGAGGTTTGTCTGATGACCTAGGTTTGTCTCTTGAAAACCGTTTACTTATCTTCAACAGAAGATCCCTAAACTGTCTTGTGATCAAGGAGACCGACTTGTCAAGGTCTTCAGCTGAAAAATCATTCTCAGACTGATCATCCTTAGAGACATGAACACTTTTACCTCTGGAAAGTAATTTAGTGCTCTTCTGTGCTTTAAAGGCAACATCCTTACTGACTTTGGATGTATGCTCATGGTCAAAGATCTTTAGCTTCCCAACCAAGGTGTTTCTGGAAAGATTATTGAGGTTATTCCCCTCAACGATGGCATGCTTCTTAGACTCGTATCTAGATGGCAGCGATCTGAGAATTTTCATCACAATGTCCTTTCAGGAATAGTCTTACCCAATGCAAAAGATGCATTAACAATTTCAGACACTTTGTGATTAAACTCATCAAATGTATCAAATGTTTCTTCATATGCCATACGAAGGTTCTCCCAATCGGAATTAAGGTTTTGAAGCCTAGCTTCCTTTTCACTGGAGTTTCCTTCAAATACGGTTTCTAAGATATCCCAAGCATCTTTAGACCTAGTGCAATTAGACACATGGTGATGAATACTTGGGGCAATGGCATGTATGATAGCATTTAAACCTTCAGAATTCTGCTTTGCAGCAAGAATCTCGGTAGCATTATATTCACCAATATTCTTGGGAACAGTTTTGTCTCCAGCTGCAACAACGGGCGCATCATAACCATTCACCACATATACCCATGATTCAAAATCAGGCGATTGAAGAAAAGCTCGCATAGAAATTTTCCACCATAAGTAATTGGAGCCATCGAAGACTGGTGGTACGTTAATAGAGATAGCACCTCTGTCCATAAAGTCAGATCGTTACAAACACAGACTTGTTAGGTCTTGAACGTGTTTGCCTGCTCTGATACCAATTGAAAAAACGGGGGTCTAACAACACCACCCAATATTTCGCTTAGCAATCTGTATTGACTAACTCCTAAATACTTTGCTAGAGAATCAACTAGACAGTCAGACTCAATCTAGATAAAAGTATCTCAAGGAGTTAATATCTCTCTCTTGATTTGATTTTTACTCAAGCTAAAAACAATAGCGAGTCTTTATCAAATACAAGGAATACTTGGACGGTACCAAAGACCAATATCCAAGGATCAATCAATATCAATCAACAACCAAAGGTTGGATTTCCAATTGATGATCACGAACGCACAACCTGTATTATTTCAATTATATAAAATATAATGCGGAAAAGAAATAACATAGACACCAGAAATTTTGTTAACGAGGAAACCGCAAATGCAGAAAAACCCCGGGACCTAGTCCAGATTGAATACACACTGTATTAAGCCGCTACAAACACTAGCCTACTGCAAACTAACTTCGGACTGGACTATAGTTGAACCCCAATCAGTCTCCCACCGATCCAAGGTATAGTTGTAATCCTACGCCTCTGATCCCAGCAGAATACTGCGCACTTGATTCCTTTAGCTGATCGCACCCACAACCAAGAGTTGTTGTAACCCAAAATCACAGACTTGATAATAAACAGATCTGTCTCACACAGAAAAGTCTATAAAAGGATAAATCTGTCTCCCACAGATAAACCCTAGGTTTTGTTCCGTCTTTAGATATAAAATCAAGGTAACATGAACCAATTAATAATCCGGTCTTATATTCTCGAAGAATAGCCTATATTAATCAATCACCTCTCTACAATCCTTCCTGACTACACAAGCGGATTGTCGAGGAATCACAAATAGTGAAGCGAAAATGTTTGTGACTTCTTTATCTTGCCTATCAGAGAACTCTCACGATCTCAAGCCAATCAATAGATTGTACTCGTACGATAGAAGATGCAAGATCATATCACACAACTACGATAAAGTAGTATCGGTCTGGCTTCACAATCCCAATGAAGTCTTTAAGTCGTTAACCTGATTTTAGAGATGAAAATCAAAGGTTAGTGGAGATCGACTCTAGCGGGCGCACTAGTAGCACACAGACGTGTGGGGATTAGTTTTGCACAATGCTAGATGTCTCCTTTATATATCCTTCAAATCAGGGTTTTTCCTTAGTTACAAAGCAATCCATATTCATCGTTAGATAAAAACCTGATTTAGATTCAAGCTAATATTTTTCAACCGTTAGATCAAAAACTTAGCTTGTCACACACACTTGGGTAGACGTTTACTGTGTTTGTGAAAACCATGCCCAAACGTGTACGTGTATGTTGGTTCAACATAGTAACCCAAAAGATTATGGGCATTTCATATTAACCTTGTTCTTCCTCACCATAACTAGTTCACTTGGCTCAAATGAACTAGTTACAGAGTTGTTCAATTGCTATGAGATTTTATGTAACTACACAAGACACAATTGAAACAAAGATGATTCGATTCGATTGAATCGACTCTTGAACATTATAGCCACGGTTTGCATAAAGCATTCCTTAGTAATTTAATGTTTCATGTTCAGAGCACATCTTTAGATCATAACCTCTTAAGTTCACAAACAAGTTCGCGGACTTAAGTTAATCTGTTGAGTTTTCCAAACTCAGCAGAAATTCTCGGGATAAGAACTTCCGCCATTTCGCGGACTGAGTTCGCGGACTTAGCACACAAACGAGTTTTGGAAAATCCCAGCAGAAATTCTCGGTCGAGAACTTCCGACAGTTCGCGGACTTGGCAAGCCAATTCCACAATCCTCCCGATTTCTCTTGATCAACAAAGTTCGAAAACTTCGGTTCAAGGAATACATGGTTATGTAATCTAAACTCTCATTTCAGTCATTGAGACATTCTCAGAGGACGTTATGTAGCCGTTATTCACAGACGGATTCACATCAGAGCAATTCTCAAAGTGATTGAAACTTTTCATGAATTTCGTCACTAGGTGAAGATAAACTTGATCAAAGCGAAACGCTTACCAACACAGGATTTCGAGATAAAAGATAAGCAATGAATGCTCAGCGCGAAATGTCAAATGTGTATGATCTAGTCTATATAGCATACGACTTTTGTCTCATAAGAAGTAAGAGATATAAGAGATAGACTTTTGAGTGATAGATAATTTCAAGTCTCCACATACCTTTTTGTTGATGAAGTTCCACGGTTTCTTGTATAGATCTTCGTCGTTGTATGATGAATCGCCATGAAGTCCTTGATCTCAACTACAATTTTCTATCCTATTCCGAGACTTAGCTATGTAGGCTAGAAATCAAGACTTATAGTTTTGATCATTAACATTGACAAACATGCTTGAGATAGCAACGCATGCGAGGTTGACCGAGCTATGCTATAACAATAGGAGACATCTAGCATTGGGAAAAACCAATCCCCACACGTCTGTGTGATACTAGTGCGCTCGCTAGAGTCGATTCTCCTCTAACGTTTGGTTTTCTTCTCTAAAACCAGGTTAACGACTTAAAGACTTCATTGGGATTGTGAAGCCAGACCGATACTACTTTTATCGTAGTTGTGTGATCTGATCTTGCATCTTCTATCGTACGAGTACAATCTTTGATTGGCTTGAGATCGTGAGAGTTCTCCGATAGGCAAGATAAAGAAGTCACAAACATCTTCGTCTCACTGTTTTTGATTCCTCGACGTCATCTTGTGTATTCAAGTAAGACTGTTGAGAGGTGATTGATTAATCTAGGATGTTCTTCTGGAATATAAGACCTGATTATCAATTGGTTCATGTTCACCTTGATTTCATATCTTAAGACGGAACAAAAACCTAGGGTTTTTCTGTGAGAGACAGATTTATCCTTTGATAGAATTTTCTGTGTGAGACAGATTTGTTTATTATCAAGTCTGTGATTTTGGGTTGCAGCAACTCTTGGTTGTGGGTGAGATTAGCTAAGGGAATCAAGTGCGCAGTATCCTGCTGGGATCAGAAGCGTAGGAGTATAACTGTACGTTGAATTAGTGGGAGACTGATTGGGGTTCAACTATAGTCCAGTCCGAAGTTAGCTTGGAGTAGGCTAGTGTCTGTAGCGGCTTAACACAGTGTGTATTCAATCCGGACTAGGTCCCGGGGTTTTTCTACATTTTCGGTTTCCTCGTTAACAAAACTTCTAGCGTCTGTGTTATTTCTTTTTCGCATTATATTTTTTATATAATTGAAATAATACAGGTTGTGCGTTAAAGATCATCAATTGGAAATCCGACCTTTGGTTGCTGATTGATATTGATTGATCCTTGGACATTGGTCTTTGGTACCGTCCAAGTTATATCTCTTTGATAAAGACTCGCAGATTTCCATTTGCTTGAGTAAAGATCAAATCGAGAGATTGAGATATAAACTCTTTGATATATCTTTTCATTTATTGAGTCTAACTGTCTAGTTGATTCTCATAAAAAGTATATTAGAGTTTGTCCATACAGATTGTTAAGCGAATTATTAGGTGGTGTTGTTATCCCCCCGCTTTTTCAATTAGTATCAGAGCATGCAAACACGTTAAAGACCTTATTAAGTCTGTGTTTGTAGCGATCTGATTATGGACGAGTCTATCTCTAATAACGTACCAGTTCAGAAATTACCAGATGATTCTAAAAGCTTGGATTCACCTGAGAGAACTATCACATCTAAGTCAATATCTAAACATTCTCTTGATTTGGAAACTCCCCTAGAAGAACAGTTGGATGAACTTTCTGATGAAGGTGATTCAGATATTGATAGAGATGTTGATGAGGAAGTCTCAGAGTATGTTAAGTTTTTGGATTCATGGAAAATGAAGAAGATTACAACTTCTCATGTCTCACATCTTCTGATTCCTCTCTGTCGAGAAAATAAGAAAATGAGAAGATGTTACGCAGGTGTTTTTCGAATCGTTCTTGCGAATCGATCCTCAAGGATTCTGAGGAAAACCTACGTATGAAGTCACTTGAATGTGATAATCTTTATCAAAAGTACTTTTTGTTGGAAGAGAAATTTGCAGAATCTGAAGAAAGGTTTAACTCCCAGCAAACAAGTTTTGAAGACAGAGAAAGCGCTCGATAAAAACGCTTTGAGGCTGATTTAGCTGTTGCTCTTGATAAAATCAAGATGTTGGAAGATGACTTGAAAAAGTTCAATACTAGTTCAAAAAAATTAACCACTATGCTAGGAGAAAGTAAAAATCATCGTGATACACGAGGATTGGGCTATAAGGGAATAGATGCTCCAAGTACTAGCAAAGAGGTAAAATTTGTCAAGGCTAGTGATTATTCTCAACAAAAGGTTTCCACTGATGGAAAAAGTGAAATACCTTCACCGGCAGTTAAGGTTCAAAATAGCAAAGTTTATCAACCTCCAAAGTTAGCACACACGGATCGAGGTAAGAACGTTCCTTATGTTTGCCACTATTGCGGAAATAAAGGTCACCTGGAAAGGAGATGTCATTTCCGTATAAGGAATGAGAAACTTCATGATGTTCTTGTTTGGGAATCACAAGAATTTGTGAATCCAAGATCATACGTTAAGACTGATCCTCTTAACGTTACAGGTTGTAATTGTCCAACCTTTAGGCAAAGGAATCAGTGTTATGATAAACCTAGATTTTCCTATAAACGTCGTACGAATCCTTTTCACAATCGTAATGGTTATCAAAAGGATAACTTCGTAAAGACGAAGACAAGATCCGATGCTCTCAATTGGAGAAAGACTAACTTGCAAAAGAATAGTCAATCCATTTCTCTTCCGAGAATTATAGAAGAAAGTGATGGGAAGAAGGTTCCGACTGTTCCTAAACGCACTCAGAAGTGGATGCCGAAGAAAGACAATGATGTTTTGAGTGTGAAAAGGAATGATCTTCCAGAAAACTCCATGACTATGGATAAGGCAGTATCCATGATGTTGGAACTTAACAAGTTTTTTGGAAAAATGGAATTGGATGTGAAAGGTTCTAAAAGTGATCTCTTTCATGATAATCCAAAGGTCACTTGTGGTGATCAAGACTTTGTTCACCCCAACGCAACTTTATTGTGTTGGAAGTGCATCCTCACCAAGGAATGCCCTGCTTTGTATACGGTGAAGGAAGCACAAGAACTGGGGCACACAGATTATGTTCGGTAAGATGGTAGAATACGATTGGATTCATCTGAAAAGGTATGTCTCTAAACTTGAGCAAGATTTTTATTTTTATTTGCTTATAGAACTTATAATGATTCACATACCTTTCTTATCGTTCTTTTCTACCTAACTTGATCTGTGTTTAAGGTTCTTAAATGTTTAGGTTTGAAAATAATAGTTCGGGATATTTGGACTACATGGTACACCTACCAGATATGCATAGCATATTTTAAAATAAAAATCCAGGGGTTTAAGTTCGCGGACTTGAAAATTCGTTTGCAAACCCGTATGCATACTTGACGTCGATATTCGATAAACTTGTTTCGGACGTATCTTCTTCGTACGAACTCGGAATGACCTCATTCTTTTTGAATTCTCTTCCTCTTTGAATTATATTCAAAATGGAGATGAGAAACTTTGAATTTGGATGAGTTAAGATTGGTATTTGTCCTATCTCTTGTTTTTGAGTGTTTTGCTCCGTTTTGTTGCATTTGTTCCACTTCTTGGACTTGGGAACTTGGACTCTTGGAGTACCACTCTCCTAAGATAATTCGTAGCTTTTACAAGAATGTTGTTGGTGAATCACAAAGAAGGAAGTTCAAGAATGGGAAGTAGTACGCATTGCTATGGAATTCTTGAATGTTCACATTCATCCTTTGTGAACTATGGTGTATGGTCGTTAATGACTTTGTATGTTCTTCTTTGTCTAGAAAATCTTTTTGTACGCCTTTGGTAGCTATTCTTGGTGTAAATCCGGGCGAAAAAGATTGATTCTACCTTCTAAGGACAAGTCATCTTATATGTGCATTACGAGTCTGTCTTGATGCCTAGGAAACTTCTTATGAGAATTTATTCTTGTTTTTGAGAAGGATTACTAGAGTTTGGAATAGCCATTATTGTGATTACACATAGCTATGTCCAAAGTTTTCATCTTCATGTTTTTAGATTTATTGGTTTTAATTCTAAAAATATTTGGAGGATGATGGTTTGCAGTATTAATCTTTATGATTTTGTAATGTTGCAATTATTGATGGGATATGTATGTTTGCGTCCGTGAACTTGAAGGTCCCATATTTGTGTCAAAAGTAAAGTCACTTATGATTAGTATTCATGTATTGATTTAAGGATGAATGTACTTTTGACAAATACAAAAGTTATGCCTATGCAGTCATTTATTTGACGGAAAATAGGGTAAAATATTTTGTGTGACAAGGATAAAGTCTATTATGTAATTATGCATATAGTGATGGGAAGATAGAATAGATCCTTGTATGTATTCCGCGGTATTGATCTTCTTTGATCCATTCTTTTTGTATAACCGTGAAGGCTCCATTGTGTGTCTTATGTTGAGCACGATACAACTAAGTCGATTATTCTTATTGGCTTTGATGGTTGTTACATAAGATGCTATATGTTGAGCATTATGAACTAAATTAATCATCTTGGTTGGTTATTTAGTTATTTTCTCCGAAAGTCTTCTTTTGTCGAGCAAACCTTTTGACAATTAAATGGATTACTTTCGTGATTAGTTTGATTGTTTGTATTCCAATTAAATTAATTATGGGTTCTCTTGTAATTAGTCTAGTTTAGTTTTCATATATTCCACAAGTTCTTGTGTTGAGTATATGAACGGCTATACTAACTATGTTCTATTGGTTGATGTAGTCGTATATTCCGTAACGTTTTCCTTATGTTGAGAATGTGAACGATTAAGTTAGTCATCTCCGTATGATTAACTTAGTCATAGCTCCGTAAGTTTACTTATGTTGAGCATAATCAATAAAATTGATCACTTTTTTGGTTTGATTTAGTTGTGTATTCCAATTAAATTAATCATGGGTTTACTTGTGATTAATTTGATTGAGTTTTGGATATAGAAAATCATTTTCCTATGGTTTTTGGTGTCCAATTAAAAATCCTTCTTTTCCTTCGAAATTAAGGTCACTCTTGTTGTTCTCTCGTGAATGACATCAAATGGGGGAGAGTTCTTTTGAACTTATGTTTAATGGTGATATCTTGCGAGGTGTGAGGCTGTGGAATTTTATAGGGGTTATCATGTATCTTAAAACTCCTTGATGAATGCATTTAGCTTCGGCTTTATGATTGCATCTAAATTAAGTTGGTATGTATTTTTTTTCTTTTAGTCTATGAAACGTCTCTTCTCGGAAATTTCATTAGAAACCGTTCTTGTACCTTTGCCAATTTTATTGACAAAAAGGGGGAGAATTAATGTGTAGTTCTACTACATATACATATGGTGTTCAGATCATTGTGTAAGGGGGAGTGGTTTCCATGCGAAATGGAGTACTGACTAAGGGGGAGTGATACATATCACCGTAGTATTATTGTTAAAGTCGTGATGCAATTGGACTTTGATGTTACATAATAATACTATGTCACTGTATAATAATGATCGAGAATCTCGATTTCTCTCATTGTTATAGCTACGGATCTTCAACAACGGTGATGCTAAACTTACAACCTTTGGGATCATTGGAGTACTTGGAAGGACGAAGATTTCAGGGAACGTTGAAGATTAGACTATGAAATAAGAGCCACTAAATTTTATCTTTTTATGTATTCCATATGTATTAATAGTTTTGTCACTAAAATTGACAAAGGGGGAGATTGTTAGAGCATTGATCGGTCGACCTCGAATGCGTTGCTATCTCAAGCATGTTTGTCAATGTTAGTGATAAAAACTATGAGTCTTGATTTCTAGTCTACATAGCTAGCTAAGTCTCGGACTAGGATACAAAAGTGTAGTTTAGCTCAAGGACTTCATGGAGATTCATCATACAACGACGAAGATCTACTCAAGGAACCGTGGAACTTCATCAACAAAAAGGTATGTGGAGACTTGAACTTATCTATCACTCAAAAGTATATCTCTTCTATCTCCTACTTCTTATGAGACAAAAGTCGTATGCTATATAGACTGGATCATACACATTTGATATTTTGAGCCGAGTATATCTCGCCTATCTATATCTCGAAATCATATGTTGGTAAAGTGTTTCGCTTTGATTGGGTTTATCTTCACCTAGTGACGAAAGTCATAATGTTTCAATCACTTTGAAAATCGCTTTGACGAGAAATAGTGTAACAACTATATAACGTCCTCTAAGAATGTTTCAATGGTTGGAATGAAAGTTTAGGTCTATATAACCAATGATGGGTATAAGCATTGTGTGGAAACACATATGTGCATAAGTCTTATTCCTTAATCCGAAGTTTGCGAACTTTGTTTATTGAGAGAAAGCGGAGGAATTGGCTTTGCCAAGTCCGCGAACTGACGGAAGTTCTCTTGCCAAGAATTTCTGCTGGGATTTTCCAAAAACTCGTTTGCGTGTTTAGTCCGCGAACTCAGTCCGCGAACCTAGTCCGCGAACTTGAGTGGGTTATGATCTAAAGATGTGCTCTGAACTTGTTATTTGATTGATACATTAATTTTGTTATTTTAACCAAATCATTACCGTTCTTCTTCTACTATTTATTATCGTCATGTATGATTGCATAAATGTTTGTCTAGGAGCGCTACTGAATGATCATGGATGCATATTTATAAGTAGACTAAGGTTCTGAGATACGTAATTGTTGATGAACCTTGTCATAAGTAGCATATTGTGATTACGAATTGTATTCAAAACCTTTATGTGATTGCATGTAGAAGTTTAGCCTATGTTAAATAGATTACTCATAGTATTTTTATTGTATTGATTAGCCTAATTCAAAGAACTTAAATTGGAGGATTAACTTGATAGCACGTTGCATTTTCATCGTTATGTTGTGCGATGACATAATGAATTTTCCGGAGTATACTCTTGATGGGGTACTCTAGGGATCTTGAAAATGAATGATTAAGTAATAACTCGCATGTCTTATGATTGATGATGAACCCTTAACCAATATTTTCAACCTATTGACTCTCTCTATTCATTATTTGCTAGCATAATTAGTTTAATTACTTTAAACTTAAATCACCAAATACCCCATGTTTACATAAGTTCTCAAATACGAATAACAACCCATTTCTCCTTGGGGATCGAATCTGCACTTATAAATATACTCTTATCTATGATTGTGAAGTGAAAGAACTTGAAATAATTTTGATTGGATGACAACCAACCAAAATTTGGCCCCGCTACCGGGGAGGCATAGCGGATTGTTATCTTTGTTTTTAATTTAATTTGAAGAATCTTGTTTCAGTTACTTATCTCCTGGTGCGTGAACCAAAACTTGTTGGTAATCAATACTGTGGCATTACTGCTCGCGGAGGAATAATGCTAAAAGATAGACGGGAAGAAGAACAAGATCCTCCAGTAAAAGAGGAAACTCCAACGACATATGAAGCATGGGATACGCGAACCGTACATTGAAAGACTTATCTTCTCATAAGCTGGATATGTATCAATGGTGTATTCAGATAATATCTATATTTGAGATCAAACCAGGTTGACCCGTGAGCTACCTAAGTTTCATGGAGTGGCTAATGAAGATCCAAACAAGCATTTCTTGGGTTTTCATATTATAGTCATGGACATGCTACCAAATGATACAGATGCAGACATAACTATGTTACGAGCTTTTCCATTCTTTTTGGTAGACACTGCTAAGGAATGATTATACCATTTACCTTTTGGTAGTGTTACAACAAGGATTGGGTTGAAGAAAATTTTCTTAGAAAGGTACTTTCCTGCATCAAATGAAACTCATATTCGGAAATAGATTTGCGGCATTAATAAGATGGCAAGAGATTCCTTGTATGAATGCTAGGAACATTATGGAAGATTAGCGGCTAGCTCTCTACATCATCAATTCAGTTATTTGTTGATAATCCACTACTTCTATAAAGGTCTTCAAGCAAGTGACAAGAATCTTCTCGACGCTGTAGGTGGTGGTGCATTAGCGAATAAGACAACAGCTCCGTCCAGAGAGTTAATTGAGAACATGGCAGCAAATTCTCAACAATTTTTATGTCACGGGTCAGAACCACTCGTCAGAAGAGTTAATGAAGTTAGTGAAATTTCTGAGCTTCATCAACAAATGGGTAACTTGGCTGCAACAATGCAACAAATTTCAATTATGGTGGTTCAACCATCTACCCAAGATTATGAAAAATATGGATTAAAACAATGCCATATACCGAGATCAGCAAAGGAAGAGGTATGATGCCTATTCTAACACGTACGATACAGGATGGATAGATCATCCCAATTTCAAATATACAAACAAATAAGTTGCGGCTCCTGGACTAGTTTTCAGTCATCCAAATGGGTATCAACAGCAAGTACAACAACAATCATAGCCAACTCAGAATCATCAGAGATGCTTGTCATGATGAAGAATCTGACATCAATGATTCAGAAAAATCAAAAAGCAACGGATAATGAAATTAAAGAGTTTCCAACACATATGAGCACAATGGCAGTAAACTGAATCATATGGAGACACAAAATAGTGGGAAATTCCCTTCCCAACCTTTAAACCTTAGAGAATCTGCAAATGTTGTGACATTGAGAAGTGGTACACCAACTGTGAAACCAGAAGATGTTAGAAAAAGAAAGACTCTAATGGGCCATCTTAGGAGAAAGAGATTGCTGACTCTTCCCAAACTGATGAGGTATCTAAAACTAACTTTAAACCTTCTTTTTTCTATTTATATTTTTCCCCACCTTTTCTCCTCAGATTACCCGATGCTAAAAAGGTGGAACAAGATAAGGGGATTTTATTTTTTTTCAAAAAGATTTGTTTGAATATCCCGCTGATAGATGCAATTAGGCAAGTTCCTAAGTACCCAAAGTTTTTGAAGGACTTGTGCACCAAGAAGCAACGATTGACCGTTGATGAGGTGATGAGCATGGGGGAAAATGTTCCGCATATTCTCCAAAAAAAAAAAACTAACATCCAAGTGTAAACATCCTGGTAGTTTCGATATACCTATTGTGATTGGTAATAAAAGGTTTGGAAAAGCTATGCTCTACTTAGGACATCCGTTAATATTATGACTGCACATATTTATGAATCTTTGAATGTAGATCCTTTAAAAGGAACTCGTATTATCATTGAACTAGTTGACTGTGATGTTTACCCTAGAGGTATTATTGAAGACGTGCTTGTGCAAATGAATCAACTAGTATTTCCAGTTGATTTATGTATATTAGATACGGAAAACGGGTCTGACGGTCTATACCATTGCTTCTTGGGAGGCCTTTCATGGAAACGAATAAAACTGTTATTGATGTTGACAAAGAAAAACTCACAATGAAGTTCGATGATGATAAGATTCGCTTCAATATTTTTGAAGCAATGCGGTATCCTAGTGATGTTCATTCGGGTGTACATGCTTAAGTGTTAGACGCGGGCTAGGGAGTGAAGAGAAAGTATATAGTCGGGATGACGATATTAAACCAAGCGTTGAATGAGAGACAACCCATTGGTTTAATATTTCTTATCTTTCATCTTTTATTTATTTTTATTTTTTATTTTTCTTCTTTTGCATAAGATATTAGGATTTCTCATCTTGCATTTTATATTGTATGAGTAAATTACATTGAAGTTAATGTAAAATTTAAGTATGGGGCAGTATTTTCATATTTTGCATTTAGAGTTTTTAGTTAGATTTCACTTTCCTAAATATAAACTTTTAAGCTTTTCGTTAGATTTCACTTTCCTAGATAAATTTATTTTCCCAATATTTATAGATATTTGCTTGAACCTCCAATTTTTAGAGATTCTAGAGTCACGTGTATAATGGGGCTTGATCTCAATCATTCTACTTTATCCCAACGACGACAATTAGGCAATACTGGAGCCCCACCAAATCACTTAGAGAAACACATAAAGTTGCAAAAGTAAAAACATAAAGTGATATGGTCGAGATTGACTCCGAGATATGGTGACGACTATCTAACACCCGATACAGACGTCTTTTTATAAATAGACCATTTAGTTGCGCACCTCAACTTCTACAACCAAGAGGTTTGTTTCCATCCCACTTAGATTGGTTAGTGTTATCCTGAATTGGCACCAATTTCTAGACTTTGGAGTTTATAATGCAGAAAGTTTAAAAATTCATAACAAAAGTGAATACCTATAAAAAAACTTATATGCTTAACAACTCCCCCACACTTAAATATTACATTGTCCTCAATGTAATTGACTCATCCAACATAAAATCAAGGTGGAAAATTCCTAACATGAGATGAAAATCTAAGAAAACTACAAATAAAAATAAAAATATAAAAATACAAAACCAATGGGTTCGACGCTTAGTTTAACGTCCTCAGCTTGACCTTCCATCCATATAGCAACAATATGAAAATCCGCAGTTCTAATAATAACTTCACACAATGATTAGCATAATACATAAATAATAAAATTATTATTTTATGGAAGTTTTCCCCACACTTAGTCCTTTCTACACTCGAAACTGGATGGAGAACATAAAATAGGGGAACTTCATCGGGTTCCTTTCAGTGAACCTGCACAATGTTATAATCGAACTCATCTAGTGGTAGATAACTAGAAGTGAAATAATCCTTAAGACTTTTAGAATTACAAATACACAACCCATAAGTGATGTGGTTCCTCAAAAATTGGGTTAATAATTCTTTGGGGGACCATTTCGATTGAGAGAGGATGATCAAAAGATATAGAAATATGCAAAAGATTAGACAAGTTAACCTTCTACAATCTCCTGTATTATGTGATCCTCATCATTCTTCAAGAATTGCAATGAATTATTTACCTCATTTATATCGTGGTCCTCTATCAAACTCTTTAGCCATTCTTCGTCAGTTTTTTCTTTGACTAAAATCTCAACATCATTATAATCCTTGGCCAGCTTAATTGGGTCTTCCACAAAATCAATAAATTTTGTTTCATTTTCAATCACCATTTCTTCAACACTTTTTTCATCAAAATCAGAGTCCTCTTCAAGAAAATTTTCTTTAGTGCAAATCCTAAGATATTCGTTAAAGTACATTACACCATTTATAACAACGATTATGTCATATTCATTCTCCTCCTTTTGAATAGGAGGGTGATCGTGATTATGATCCGGAGTTGAATAACTTTGCCATTACTGCAAGGATTTTCCAAAGGTTGCCCATCTTCATCAGAATCTTCGTGAACCTCATAATCTTTAGTTTCCCAACGACTTTGAAATTTTGTTCGTATGACCTTGTTAATTTCTTCAAGAGCCTCTTCCGATGCTCCAACCTCTTCTAAATTATCATATTGCTTCGAAAGTTTTCTGATATTAATATGTTTTCCGCCATTACTCCCGATAGAACTCCCATACCGTATCTCTTCTTCTGGAATTAGTGAAGAAATAACATCATAAAAATGAGTGGGTATTGATTCAGTATCATAAGTTTTGAATTCCAAAATCTCTGACATTTGTACATTATATAAAAACTAATCATAAGTATAATTATCCTCCCATCCCCATGTCTATTCTCTTACATACCCGTCATAAGGTTGTTGATATGTATAAGAATAACCAAAAGGTTCCGTAGGATGTTGATCAGAAAAAAAAAGACTAGTTTTGATTATACCCTTGGTATGGTTGGTAGTAGTCATAATATTGAGATTGAAATCCATACTAATTATCATTACCATATAAGTAATCTTGTGTAATGTATACTCCCTCCGTTCCACTTTAGATGATGTTCTAGAGTTTTTCACGCAGATTAAGAAATATCAAAGGGAATATACTTTTTTTTTTCCAAATCTACCCATATTAATACTTCCTAAAAATTTGAACTTCCTAGTCTTTACTTTCTAGATTCTAGTATAAATTATGAATCCCTATGTAATTCTACTAGGAATTACCAAAGATCCTAAGATAAAGTGTATATTTTATGGAATAGATTTAATTATTAAATTAGATTAATTATCTCTCACTGATTACAAAAGGAATGAATTATATGTTGTGATTCCAAAGCAAGGGTAAATCAGTGAGAATTTAGGAAAAATAGTTAAACTCTCATCTATTTTGGAACACAAAAAAAACCCTAAAACATCATCTAAAGTGGAACAGAGTGAGTTTTTTTTTTGTTCCGGATGGAACATGACGATTCACAAAAACAAAAGAAAAAATTTAAACAAAACTCTAAAAACAAAAACAAAAATAAACTAAACGTGATAGTTATAACCCTTTTCAGAATTTACCTCCCGTTTTTTATGAGAGTTGAACATCTCAACTAGTTGTAAACACTGCAAAAACCTAACTAGCTGAAAAACACTAAAGAAAAAGGTAAAAATATCTTAAATTACTAAAAACAATCTAAAACAAACAACAAATCAATTAGCGACTGCTTCCTGGCAGCGACGCCAAAATTTGATGCGTGTCGTAAGTGCAACAAATTACTCAAGATATTTCTCACTAATTAACTAGTAATATAGTGATAGTAAGGATCGTCCCACAGAGAGTTATGTAATTGATATATTATTTAGATTCGCAAAGCTATAGTAAAAGCAAATACTACGGGGGATTAGTTTGATTATTAACTAAAAAGAATAATACATATAAGAAAGAGATGATTAAGAAACCCTTCGCCATTACCAAGTGTTAACTTAATTAGTTTACTCATTTATATTTCGCTAGAACCATTCATTACCAACCGTAGAATATCATCTAGCTCAGTGTTATCTCCAAAACTCCTTTTATCACTAGATACGAAAGCTCTCCAATATCACATTTTATTCGGAATCACCAAGTAGTAGCTCACTCAAGGTGTAGTCCAATCGAACACTTTAATCTTTGTGAATTAGGTTGATCCCAATAGTTAAACTATTATCTCAAGGTTCACTTGTTGATGTTGTCTTCGCTCGCAATTGCTCTACATAATCCCTCTGCAAGGTCTTGTGTTTTCTGCTTGTGTAAAGAGTTGTTCGACATTTACTTATCTTCTAACTTTTACTAGCAACAGAAAAATCAGTAGATCAATCTAGTATGCATCCCAAATCAATCCAAGAATCACTCATAAACATTAGATATAGAAAAGACAATCGATTAAACAATTACAACTTCAAACAAACTTGTAAAACTAATACATGTTCACGTTAGAACATTAGATTCATCATTAATCAACAAAAGGTTTAGCTGCTCATATTACAAAGAAGAAGAAGATGGAAAAGGATGTGGTTCCCCCTAAAGGGGTAAACCTTAGGATTTTAGTGTAGAAGATGTGATATGAGGTGTAGAATTATCTTGTTTAAGCCTTAGGTTTCTCCTTTTATATCCTCCAATATTTGGTCATTAGGTACCCTCTTATTCTATGGTTTATAATCCTTTGGGAGCAGATTTTGTTAATTTAGAAGTCCCAAATAAACACCAAAATTCGTCCAACAATAGCTCTTCCCTCGGAGACCTGAAAGATCCCAATAGAAACCATATCCAAATTGGTTTCACCGTTTTCCCCATAACTTTTGAGACGAACTCGAAATGACCTCATTATTTTTTAGTTGCCTTCATATTTTCATTCTCTTCAAAATGGTATTAAGAACTCCTTGACTATAATGAGTTGATATTGGCATTTGTCCCTCCATGTGCTTTTGAATGTTCTTTGCTTCATTTCATTGCACTTCTTCGACTTCTCTTTGAGTTAGATACTTGGATACTTGGAGTACTTAACTTTCTAGAAATTTTGTATTTATTTTCACTCTTCTCGGGATAATTCACATGATATAAAATAAAAATAAAAATAAGAGTAATAACAAGGTAATGTGCAAGAATCATAGCTAAAACAAGTATGAAATGGACATTAAAAACATGTAAATTATGCACTTGTCAGTGCTGAATATAGATTGGATGAGAAGGTAAGTGAGCATTCTCATTCTCGCATAATGCTTGATTTCCTATCTTAAAGATTACCAGAAATATAAAAATAAGTTTTTCAAAATTTAAAAATATATAAAAAAGAGATGAAGTTTTAGCGTCGCCATTCATCAGTGTGTAAGTGTTCTCTCTTTATTCCTGCTTACACACACACATGTGAGACCCATTTTTATCGTCTTATATATGAGTGACCAACTGGTGATGCATAAGTCAACACGAAATGCTTATTCTCGAGGCTGTATTCTTTCATATAACATTGGTTTAATACATTACATTCTTATCTTTCAACTATTAAGCGTAAGAATAAAGTTCTTTTGTATTTCCAACTTCTTATTATTAGTGTGGAAAATTTATGTCCTCATAGCTCTTTAGATTCTTGGGATTTTGAAATATCTTGAAGTTGGAATAGGTTTTATGGGAATATACCTCTTGTAAACCCTCATGAGATTATAAATCGTTCACTAGGGGCACCAAGGGGTTTAAAGGCTTGTAGCACATGCTAAGTGCAGTCATGAATCAACTAAAATGAATTTTTGTAAGTTAGTTTAAGTAGGTCATGTAAAGACCCGTAAAGCACGTCAACGCTATTAGACCAGTCAAGAGACGTTTAGCCGTTCATTTCTTTTATCGATTAGTTTATATATATTTCCATTATTAGAAATTAATCTAACAATAGTTTAGAAACGAAATTAGTATCCTTAGATAGATGTCGAAAAGTTATGCGAAATGGACTACAAGAATGCGCAAATCAGATACCGAACGAAGAAGATATCGCACTCGAAAATTTGGGTGTTGAAGTTTGACTAATGTCAATAGGCATTGACTCCACGCTGACCGGCGACCTTACCTGACTTGACCATTGACTTATGTTTACCGGACCTTTTAATAGATGGTCTTTTAGTTAGTAATAGGATATCCCTCAGTAATTTGTGAAGGCTGGTTTTAGTTAAACCCTAAGTATATTTAATAAGTAATTAAATTAGGAAATGAAAATACGTTTTATTTAAAGAAGATGTATATTTTCTTCTCTGTTGGAGTTTATCAGCTCCTCTCTTTTGTTTGTTATCAGTAGCTGGTGTTGTTGGAAGAAGTAGGAGGTGTTTATCCGGGAAGGAAAATCAAAGAGATATTTAGTTTGAGGGAAAGGAAAATAAAGAGAAGGAAAAAATGGTGAGAAAGAAGCTAATAGGTAGAACATGGTGATGAATATTTTGTGAGTTTATGATTAAGAATTTGTGTAGAGAGAGGTGACAAAGAAAGAGTTGTTATAAAATCAGTAGAGATTAGGTTGATACTTGAGAGTAAATAGTTGTGGAAGATAGAATGATGAAGAAGAAGTACGTAGTACTATGATGATCATGATGATGATGGATGTAGTTGATGGAAAAGATGATGGGATGATAAAACATCTTCTTATGATCAATGTAAACCTAATAATTGTTTATAATACATTTAGAATGATTGGGTAGGTCATAGATATGGAAAATAGTATGAATCTACCAATTGTTAGTTTGATAATCATGATTGTATGTGAATATTGTTTAGCTTTATTTCTGATTTGAGACACCTTATAATGTGTTTTAAGCCAACGTTATTGTTAGGAATTGTAGTATATTGAATTACCAAACTATAGGAACTTAGTTTGTTCAATTTGGAGTTAAATTAGGTGAGTTAGGATGATTTTGGTGATGAATATGAAATCTGGAAAATACTTGTTGTTGCGGTGAGTGGCTGTCTTGATGGATCAAATAAGGTATGTTAGAGATGGATTTAGATCCGGAGCATAACTAAATATTTGTAGAGGGAGATGCAATCTTTCCATAGAGCCAGTAAATACCTATTTTGGTTATGAAACGAGTAATTTATAGATCCTCGAAGTTAGACCCTCGTGCTGTTTTCAAGTGTGCTAGAGGTTAAAGATGAAGTGAGTTATAGTGAGTCAACTTACTGAATCAGCGAGTCAACACAATAACTCAGTTGAGTCAGATAGCTGACTCATTCAAGTCAGACCATTTCATGGGTTAGGGTTAGTGGTTCAGTTAGCCGGCTAGGGTTCATTCACGAGTTAACGGTCTGGGTTGGACCAAACCGCGAGTTAGGGTTAGAGCCAGATTATGTATTTTGGATTTTTGGACCACTTTTGGTTCGAATTAGCTTTTGGTTCCTCTGCAAAGTTGTGGGGTTTTTCGAGGGCTTTCTGATGATACCCAATTTGATCATTTTGGATAAATAGATATTGTTTTATACCAAAATTACTTATTACCATGTTATAGAACCATTAGTTATTTGACTTAGCCTATAACTAGAGAATTGTATGAGTTTATGTTATGATCTTTGTGTGAGCCTTTTTGGCTAATCTCTTAGAGTGATTGTGTGATTAACAGTTAGTCTTTATTAACAACGATCAATTCAAGGATGCATCATTGGATTGCGGATCTTGAGGTTTGTCATCAAATCAGGTGGGAATTCTGTACCCTTCTTGTAATCATTAAGTTTTTATTTTCAACAATGAGCATGATGTGCCTTTACTTCTTGTGAGCATAATTGTGTGTAATTGAATGGGCATGAGTTGCGATATGTGTTACCTAGTATCCCCGCATGGAGTATCTATGGTTTCCCCATGGCTCTGATAGACACATTTTTGTGTCTAATTTGTCCTCAATGTTCTGTATTGTTAGTACTCGATTTCGTACTTATTATGGTGTTTTATGTTTTTGTAGATGTTTTTGGAAAAATAAGCTCTTGCGGCAAAATTGGCTCGAAAAGTGGTGTTTTACACCCCATGGTGAAGTACTAAAGGCACCCCCGAAATGTGTTAAAAGCACCCCAGAAATACGCTGAAGGAATCCTAGAAAAATTACTATTTACGCCCAAAAATACTATTTGCACCCCATGGCAAGTGCTAAAGGGACACCCGTACAGGATTAGGGGGAGGACATTTTCTTCCCAAAATGAAAAAATGAAAAAAGGCGGGAAAAATGGCAGCAACAATGGCAGAATTTTCGATCGGATTTTGGAGGAGTTTTTGTGTGATTCAATCGCTGAAACTTCATGGGTAGTTGTGATATGTCCTAACAAAGCTATTATGGGTGTTTGTTTCGATCGAGTTTGGCTGAAAAATCCGTAAGAAGAAAACAGGTCAGCACATACACGGAAGAAAATATTCACGGGATTACAGCGAGTTAGACGTGTGTTGCTCGTGTTTGGAAGAACCTAACCACTATTTGGAGTGTGAAGAAGTTAAATATGGCAATATGGAAGCTTCAGAACGCGTGAAAATCAATATCAGTGATAAAAATGAAAAGAAAATAACCCGAGTAAATGAAGATTATTTGGAGTTAATGGAGGAGATTCAATGTCGCAATCACGTATAAATATGTTCACAAGGTATCATAGAAGGGGTGTCGAGAGTCCGGGGGGCTGAGGAGAGCCAGAGAACAAGAAATTTGAGTTTTCCCAAACTCGGTTTCTGTTGCTGCTGATGATGAATATGAGGAACACGAAGAACAGACTCGCCAGGACAGTCGTTTTCCAACAGTGAGAACGACACACAGGCGTGGGTCGTAGATATACTACACCTGTGACCATTACTGTTTATCGTTTATTCTGTGACGCCTTTTGTGCGTCGCAGATTACAGTTTCACACCATTTTCTCTTTTTCTCTCCATTGTAAACACCATTTGAGCTATAAATAAATCTTTTGAACGTGTTTTCATCATGATGAGCTAAACCCAACGCTGAGATGACGGAGGAAACCAAAATTCATCATGCGGTAAATTCATTTAATTCTTTATTTGACTATTTGCATTGAATTAAAATTTTTAAAAAAAATTCTTAATTAATTGTCATTTCGTTTGATTGTTTATGCTTAGGATTAATTCTTTTGATATGCCATGCTTAAGATTTACAATTAATATTTTAAGAATCTATCTTAGGCAAAGAAATAGAGTCAAAATACTTGTTGAATGGGCTATAATGGTTTAGAATAAATAGGTGAATCGCATGAATTTGAATATTTGGTGGAATCCTAGTCCCAGTACCTCTCGCCCACTTTGTTAACATTATTTGTATATTTATTGTTATTAAATTTAAAAATCGAACCTTCACAAGTCTTGAACGAACTTTACTACTACAACAACTTTTGAAATTCATCAAATTTTTGGCGCCGCCGACGCGGATTTGTGCTTAGGTAGAATTTTTAGGTTTTTTTTATTTCATTTGTTCTTTTTACGTTTCTTTGGGTGTGTCTTTGTATTACAGGTTTGAAGTTGGATACTAAAGACTTGGAATCAAAGCTTAAAGCTAAAAGAGAAGGAAAAAGACAAAGCAAAAAAAAAAAGAGCGAAAGAAAAAAAAAAAAAAAAAAAAAGAGAATTTTTTTTTTAGAGACCTTCCATTTTTTGTAATTATTATTATTTTTTTTTCTTTTCTTTTGCACTTTATTTGGACTTTGGACTTGGACAATTATTTTTTTTTTTTAAAAACCCTAAGGAAGGGTACATTAAATATAAAATTGTTTACAGGTAAGGACGACGATTACAATATCATATCGGCCCCTCGGGTTCGCACATGACATAGGAGTCGTGGCCCGAGTCGACTTAAGCGGTTCTTCGCCCGTCTGGTACGGGAGGTAAGCTTTCGAAACACCCGCGAATCCCCTGTCAGCGGGTTTATTGTATGTCTTAAGGTGAATATATGCTGAGGATTTGAATACGGTTGTTTTAATTTCCTAGTAAAGGGCAAGGCCTGACCAAATTAAGATAAGGACTCGGATTTCATCATTGTTTCCTTCTTGCCCGCCTTAGGAAAACGAAACCAAACGCGAACCTAAGCTTAAAATTTTGACTAGAACGAGACCTATAGGGTAACGAGCTTAATAGGAAAGTCGTTCGAAAAATATTGGTTACTCTTTTGAGCATACTTTGAAGTTCATGATGGTTTCTGCGAGTTGAATGCGTGACTGCGCCGCATTATAATACCGCTGAGACCTTGGGTATCAAAGCTCCTCGCAGCTTCCCTTGTCTCAATTCAATTTACTTAAACTCGGATTGATTCCAGAGAGGTTTGCTCAAATTGTAACGAATTCCTTTTCGAAAGATTAGAAGCTGGTCTAGAAACAATCTAAGTGGAACCATCATGCTTGTTGTTTGCTAGATTTTATAGGTTTGATTTGGTCGATTCAGCCTTGTTTGTGATTGTGTAGAATTCCCTTGCAATTAAGAATGTCGAATTGGTATGATAGAAGCCAATACAATGAATATCGACCTGAATTTGAATATGGACATCATCCTTTTTATGACCATGTTGGGAATAGTGGTTGGGAACGCCATCCTTTTGAAGTATATGGGTCATACCATGGTGATCCCAATTACTATCCACATGTCCACCGGTCATACGAGCAAGATTCTTATAATTCCTCTCCTCTCGATGAATCACGTAAGATACTTGAGTCAACGCGTAAGTTAACTGAGTCAACACGTGAGTTTGCTGAGTCAACACGTAGGCTTAAATTAGAGACGGAAGAAAGAACTGCTCGAATTACTCTTGATTGCCAATACATTCTTTCCTATATCACCCGTGAAAATAAGGATAATTTTTATCAAGATGACGAGGTTAGAATTGGTAACACTACTTTAGATGAGGTTCAACCATTTTCATGTTATTATGATGTGGATAGTGTTGATGAAGAATTTGAAATTTGTAGGCATAGTGATCAGGAATTTGTTACTCTAAATGAACTTTATGATGATAGTGTTATTTCAGGTTCAAATCCCGATAATTTTAATGATTATTCACCTATTCAAAAGGACGGGGATTTGATTAGAGATACCACCTCTTTAGATGATGTAGTATTTCCTTTTGATTACGAAGTCGATAATGGTTTAGAGGAACGAGTTTATTTTGAGAATACTGTTTTAGAGTCTAGCGATTTAGAAACAATGGTCTTAGACGAAGAAAATGAACTCGTAGAGCTATTAAATATGAGTGAGGATGCGTCACTTGAGTATAACCTAGAAGAAGCAATTGACTATTTTCAAGATTCCAACGATCTAGAAATTAATGAAATTGTAGCTAGTCTATCTAGAGATACCCAAAAATCTAAGTTTGGGGGTGATTATCATTCCCCTTGTGCCATACCTTTAGCTCTTACAAAGATCCCTCAGTCGGGAATTGAAATTTGTGCCTCAACCATCTTACAAGATTATCTTCATACACTTTTTCCTGAACCTAGTTATGTCCATAGGAGAGCTCAGTTGTTAGAAACCCATCCTATGGTTGATGTGGTTAACCCAGGCTATCATACCAAAATTGACTTTGTTTTCCTGATAGACGCATTTATGTGTCTAATATATCTCAATTGTATAGATTGGTAGTGCTCGATTTTGTACTTATTTGGTTATTTTATGTTTTTGTAGGTGCTTTGGAAAAATAAGCTTTTGCGGCGAAATCGGCTCGATATGTGGCATTTGAACCTCCGCAAATAACGTATCAGAAGCACCACAGAAGTGTGTTGAAGACACCCCAGAGGAACCCCGAAAAATTACTGTTTATGCCCAAAAATTACTATTTTCACCCCAATTTCTAAAGGGACCCCCGAAATGGATAAGGGGGAGGTCACCTTCTTCCCAAAATTCAAAACAGAAATTTTGGCGGGAAAGAACTTTGCTGACGGAACAGATTTGGAACTCGATTGTTGGACGTTCTTTGGAGAGATTCAACCGCCAAACTAAGTTGGGCTGGACTTGAATGGAGTAAACAGGGTTTGTACATGTGTTTTGATCGATTAACTTGGGCTGGATAATCCGGAATATCGACTAACAGGGAAGAAAAATACTCGGTTCAAACAGAGAAAGAAAGTCGGGTCCTGTTTGGTTTGTTGCCAGAAATATAGCGTGACTAGAATGCAGATATATCTTCCCACAGATTCTAATATATCTTATAAAGGCTTTGGAAAGTATACGGCTCAAAAGGAAGACGCGTAAAGAGAGTTTGGCAGAGAAAAAAACCCGTAACTTGCTGTGGAGATAAACGAAAATATTGGGGAAGATTTAGTCAACCTATTGTGTATAAAAAGGTTGTTACGAGTCCAAGATAAGTTATCGAGAGTTTGGGGTCGATTGGGAGACCACAGGGAGGTTGCAGAGGCAAAGAGAAGAACTGCAGGAAATTTTCCTGCTGCTGTTGAAGAAGAAGGAGAAGACGAAGAACAGACGTCCTAGAACCGTCGTTCTTCAACAGTGTCAACAGCAGCATCTAAGTATCGTTGTTTTTCAGCAGTACACTTCTATCGTTGATTTCTGGACGCCTTTTGTCGGTCGTAGATTCACTGTTTTATACTTTTTCACTCTTTTAATCAAATTTTGAGCATCAATTATGTATTTTGAGAACATGATTAATATGACGAGTTAAACCCCAAGCACTAGGACGACGGAGGAGGCCGTGTTTCATCCATGTGGTAATTTAAATTAATTCTTTATTTACTTTTTGCACCAATTTTAATTGAATTAATATTTTAATTAATTATTTGTGATTCTATTTGATGGAGCATGCTTAGTCTTAGGGATTCTTGATGCGCCATGCTCATAAAATACAAGTAATATTTTATAGAATCTACTTTGGAAAAGAATAAAGTTAATATTGTTTTGTTTTGAACTATAATCGCCTAGAATTAAATTCTGAACCACTTGAAAATGAAAAATGGCCGAATCTTTGGTCCCAGTTTCTCGCACCAGTGTTAATATTTTTATTGTATATATTTTTTTTTATTAAGTTTAAAAAATTATCCTTCACAAGTCTGAGAGTTTGAACCTCATTACTACAAACCCACGAAAAATCATAAATCATTTTGGCGCCGCCGACGCGGATTTGTGCTTAGGTAGAATTTTTAGGTTTTTATTATTTTTTATTATTCCATTTGTTCTTTTTACGTCTCTTTGGTTGTGTCTTTGTATTACAGGTTTGAAGTTGGATACTAAAGACCTTGGAATCAAAGCTTAAAGCTAAAAGAGAAGAAAAAAAAGACAAAGCAAAAAAATAAAGAAAAAAGAGAGAATTATTTTTTTATTTTTTAGAGACTTTCCATTTTTTTTATTTTTGTAATTATTATTATTATTTTTTGTATTTCTTTTCATTGGACTGGACTTTGGACAATTTATTTTAATTTTATACCCTACGGAAGGGTTATATAAAACAAAAAACAAAAAACAAAAAATTATATATAAACTGTGTGCAGGGAAGGACGACGATTACTATATCGTCTCGGCCCCTCGGGTTCATACATGACATAGGAGTCGTGGCCCGAGTCGACTTCAATGGTTCATCCCCCGTCTGGTACGGGAGGTAAGTCCATCGAAACACTCGCGAATCTCCTGTAAGCGAGTTACTGTATTCCTTAAGGTGATTCATTGATTGAGGACGAATTTGGACTGTTTTTAAATTCCTAGTAAAGGGCAAGGCCTGGCCAATACAAGATAAGGGTTCGGATTTCATCACCGCTCCCTTCTTTCCCGCCTTAGGAAAACGAAACCTAACGCGAACCCAAGCTTTAAAATTTGGAATAGAACGAGACCGATAGGGTAACGAGCTTAATAGGAAACTCGTTCGAAAAATATTGGTTGCTCTTTAAGCACACTTCAAATTTCATGATGGTTTCTGTGAGTTGAATGCGTGACTGCGCCGCCTTCTAATGCGGTGAGGCCTTGGGTATCAAAGCTCTACTAAGCTTCCCTCACCTCGATTCAACTTACATTAGCTCGGATTGATTCCAGAGGGGCGTGCTCAAATTGTAACGAATTCCTTTTCGAAGGAATAGAAGCTGGTCTAGAAAACAATATAAGTGGAGCCATCATGCTTTTTGTTTGCTAGATTCTATAGGTTTGATTTGGTCGAGTCAGCCTTGTTTGTGATTGTGTAGAATTCCCTTGCAATTAAGAATGTCGAACTGGTATGACAGAAGCCAATACAATGAGTATCGATCTGAATTTGAATATGGACATCATCATTTTTATGACTATGGTGGGAATAGTAGTTGGGAACGCCAACCTTTTCAAGGTTATGGTTCATACCATGGTGAGCCCAATTACTATCCACACGCGAATTGGTCTTACGAGAAAGAAAATCAGGAACATTGTAGTACTGATTACTCGTTTTTGGAAACTATTCCTGATTATGATATTTCTGAACCTGTTCCATCTCTAAAAGAGACCCAACAACGGATTGAAAGGACGTATAAACGTTTAGTTGCAATGAATAGTTCAAAAGAAGAGTGTACACGATATTCTGAGATGATAAACGAGAGTGGTGAACGTATAAGTGTTATGCTCAGTGAAATTCAGGCACGTCTAGAGGCAGAAAATGAACAGTTGGCTAATGCTGCTCGAAATAATCTAAATTTCCAAAATAGGGTTTCTAATTCTACCCTTGATATCAATATTGAATATTTGCCTAATTTAGAGGACGAGGCTACAATAAAAGACACTACTTATTTGGATAAGGTTCAATCATCTTTGTACTATTATGATGATGAGGATAGTAGTAATGAAGAATCTGAAATATGTAGGCATAGTGATCGGGAATCTATTAATCCAATTGAGCTTTATAATGATTATATTATTTATAGTTCAAATCCAAATAATTTTTATGATTATTCACCTATTCAAAAGGACAAGGATTTGATTAGGGATACCACCGTTTTAGACGATGTAGTTTTTCCTTTTGATTACGAAGCCGATAGTTGTTTAGAGGAACGGGTTTATTCCGAAAATGCTGTTTTAGAGTCTAGCGACTTAGAAACAATAGTATTAGATGACGAAGATATACCCGTAGAGATGAGTAAAGATGCACTACCTGATAATAAATTAGAAGAATCAATTGACCATTTTCAAGAATCTGATGATTTAGAAATTAGGGAGATTGTGACTAGTCTATCTAGAGACACTGAAAACTCTAAGTTTGGGGGTGATTATCACTTTCCTAGTGCTTTACCTTTAACTCTCAGAAAGTCCCCTCACATAGGACTTGATATCCATGCCTCAACCATCTTACAAGATTATCTTCATACTAGGTTTCCCGAACCTAATGATGTCCTGAAAAAAGTTCAGTCGTTAGAAACCCATCCTCTGGTTGATGTGGTTTGCCCAGGCTATGATACCCAGATTGACTTTGTTTTCCCACCAAATATTTTTCTTCCAATTGTGGGAACGTATAGATTTCAAATGTTTCACTTATTAAGTTCTGAGACTAAGCCTAAGTACTTTAGGAAATTAGAATCGACACATTTGCTTAAGAATGACCACTACTCTGATTGTGGTCAACTATGTAAGTCATACCTAATTGACTTAGAGGATCCTAAATTATTTAGGTTATTTTGTGATTCCAGGTTCTTATCTGAGTTTTTCCAGACTCTAGGACCTAATAATTTGGATCCTACCTATGAGGAAATGCATCCGAGGAAAATAGTCTATTTAGACCCCTTCATAGAACCTGAACCTGAACCGCAATTAGCGATAGTTATCCAGAAACTAGGTAAGGGAATGCTAGTCTTGTACATTTTCTTGGTTCACTGCAGTTTCCTTTTGTCAGCTCTTTTTGGTTTTAAAGACCCACAGTTATTCCGGCTACTGTTATACGGTTCGAGTTGACTAAACCTTTTCTATGTCTGGCTGAAGACTTTAAACTTAGCACTTCTTGGGAGGTAACCCAATCTCATGCAACACGGTAATATCCTTCCTTAACTCTTTTTCTTCAAATAGTAACCGTTTCTCCTTGTTCATGCTTTTAATTTCATCTTTAGAACATTGAGGACAATGTTAGATTTAAGTTTGGGGGTATGGGAGAAACTTTTTAGTTGCATTACAAATAAAATCCAGAGCCTAGAAATTTATGCATATTAAGGATAGCACTAACCAATCTAAGTGGATGGAAGCATTTTGGTTTTAGGAGTTGAGGAACCAATCTGATTAGATGGAAAACATCTAAAGAGTCTATTCATAAAAGCACAGAGCTCAGGTGTTAGAAATAACATGATAGTTTCACCATATCTCATTGAGTCCTTTTCACTTCTATTTTTATTTTATTTTGTTTTTAAACTATGTTTCTCTAGGTGATAGGTGGGGCCCACGATTCAAGTTGTTACCAATGCTAGGGTGAATTAGAGTGATTGAGATACAAAAAAAAAAAAAAGAGATGAAAAAAAGGTTGAAACAGTTGAAAAAAAAAAGAGATGAAAAAAAAAATTGAGACCAGACCATTTGACCAAAAGGAATAAATTCAATAAAGTCGACCACTGGTACCCTTGTATATGCCAGTTGTGTTGACCTAGAGTTAGGTTATCGACCACTGGTTCCCTTGTATATGCCAGTGTGTTGATATTAGTCAGACTAGTACCTCAATCCATTAGGATAGGTTCATTTTGGCGGAGGCCTTCAGACAGATATGGGAAACTTCGTTCACTTAGTAAACATCAAAACCATCTATGTTTTTCTATATCCATCTTCTTGATCTATCCATGTGATTAGTTTTGACTCCGGATATTGATGTCCATAGTGCAACTATTTGAGTAGAGCTCTGTTACTTTATATGAATTTTAGTATGCTTGAGTGCAAACTCGTGTACATCAATTGGAATTTCGCATCAGGGTACTTCCTCTTGTAGTCAATAAGTATGCCAACCAAGGAGATTCTTTAGTGCCTTCCAAGGTTCGTTGTAGATAGCTAGGGTCTGGAGTATTAAGGTTTTGTGGGTATATCTCTAGTAAGCCCTCCCGAGACAATAACTCGGCCACTAGGGAAACCTAGGGGTTTAAAGGCTTATTGCATACGCTAAATGCAATCGACGATGCCTGCGACAGTGAGTTAGGATTTTATTTTCTATTTGATTTGCTCGAGGACTAGCAAATAATAAGTTTGGGGATATTTGATAGACGCAATTATGTGTCTAATATATCTCAATTGTATAGATTGTTAGTGCTCGATTTTGTACTTATTTAGTTATTTTATGTTTTTGTAGGTGTTTTTGGAAAAATAATCTTTTGCGGCGAAATCGGCTCGATATGTGGCATTTGAACCTCCGCAAATAATGTAGCAGAGGCACCACAGAAGTGTGTTGGAGACACCCCAGAAACACCCCGGAGTAACCCCGAAAAATTAATGTTTATGCCCAAAAATTACTATTTCCACCCCAATTGCTAAAGGGACCCCCGAAATGGATAAGGGGGAGGTCACCTTCTTCCCAAAATTCAAAACAGAAATTTTGGCGGGAAAGAACTTTGCTGACGGAACAGATTTGGAACTCGATTGTTGGACGTTCTTTGGAGAGATTCAACCGCCAAACTAAGTTGGGCTGGACTCGAATGGAGTAAACAGGGTTTGTACATGTGTTTTGATCGATTAACTTGGGCTGGATAATCCGGAATATCGACTAACAGGGAAGAAAAATACTCGGTTCAAACAGAGAAAGAAAGTCGGGTCCTGTTTGGTTTGTTGCCAGAAATATAGCGTGACTAGAACGCAGATATATCTTCCCACAAATATATAAAGGCTTTGGAAAGTATACGGCTCAAAAGAAAGACGCGTAAAGAGAGTTTGGCAGAGAAAAAAAAACTCGTAACTTGTTGGGGAGATAAACGAAAATATTGGGGAAGATTTAGTCGACCTATTGTGTATAAAAAGGTTGTTACGAGTCCAAGATAAGTTGTCGAGAGTTTGGGGTCGATTGGGAGACCACAGGGAGGTTGCAGAGGCGAAGAGAAGAACTGCAGGAAAGTTTCCTGCTGCTGTTGAAGAAGAAGGAGAAGACGAAGAACAGACGTCCCAGAACCGTCGTTCTTCAACAGTGTCAACAGCAGCAGCTAAGTATCGTTGTTTTACAGCAGTACACTTCTATCGTTGATTTCTGGACGCCTTTTGTGGGTCGTAGATTCACTGTTTTATACTTTTTCACTCTTTTAATCAAATTTTGAGCATCAATTATGTATTTTGAGAACATGATTAATATGACGAGTTAAACCCCAAGCACTGGGACGACGGAGGAGGTCGTGTTTCATCCATGTGGTAATTTAAATTAATTCTTTATTTACTTTTTGCACCAATTGTAATTGAATTAAGATTTTAATTAATTATTTGTGATTCTATTTGATGGAGCATGCTTAGTCTTAGGGATTCTTGATGCGCCATGCTCATAAAATACAAGTAATATTTTATAGAATCTACTTTGGCAAAAAATAGAGTTAATATTTGTTTTGTTTTGAACTATAATCGCCTAGAATTAAATTCTGAACCACTTGAAAATGAAAAATGGCCGAATCTTTAGTCCCAGTTTCTCGCACCAGTGTTAATATTTTTATTGTATATATTTTTTTTTATTAAGTTTAAGAATTATCCTTCACAGGTCCGAGAGTTTGAACCTCATTACTACAAACCCACGAAAAATCATAAATCATTTCCCACCAAAAAAATTTCTTCCAATTGTGGGAACATATGATTTTCAGATGTGTCGGTTATTAAGTTTTAAGACTAAACCTAATTTCTTTAGGAGAGTAGGGTCGACACATTTGCTTAAGGAAGACCGCATCCTTCTTTGTGGTCAGCTGTGTGAGTCAAACCTGATTGAATTTAAGGATCCGCAGTTATTTAGGTTATTATTATGTGCTTCTAAGTTTTTACTTGAGTTCTTCCAGACTCTAATACCTGATTCGGATCTCACTTTTGAGGAGTTGCAGCCTAAAGAAATATATTTAGACCCTTTTATAGAACCTGAACCGCAATTAGATGTAGTTGTCTTAATCAGGAAACTAGGTAAGGGCATGCTAGTCTTGTTCATTTTCTTGGTTTACTGCAGTTTCCTTTGGTCAGCTCTATTTGGTTTTGAAGACCCACAGTTATTCCGGTTACTGTTATACGGTTCGAGTTGACTAATCCTTTCCTAAGTCTGGCTGAAGACTTTAAACTTAGCATTTCCTGGGAGGTAACCCATGCTCATGCAACATGGTAATATCTTTCCTTAACTCTTTTTCTTCAAGTGGTAACAGTTTCTCCTTATTCATGCTTTTAATTTTATCTTTAGAACATCGAGGACAATGTTAGATTTAAGTTTGGGGGTGGGGAAGAAATTTTTAGTTGCACTTTTGAAACTTCTAGCGTCACATGGTATCCGATTAGCTAAGTTTACATACTGTTTCTCACCGAAAAGATAAAATTGGAATGCTAGGGATAACAACCTTTTGAGACATTAGAGAAAAAGACATTGAGATCCTTGAAATTCAGGAGAGAACTTGTTCCTTTTAGAGGGTAACCGTGATGGACCTAACCATACATGATGGAAAGGCAAGTAGGTCAGGAAATGCCAGAAAGACAAAGCAACCTCACAATGTAGTCTTAATTACTGGATTGCGACTCTCTCAGTAGAAACTTATCATCATCAACAAGCGGAGCGACATCAAAATCTATGAAGAAAGTTGAAGACGTTTTAGGTTTAGAAGCAACAATAGAAAAGAATAATTCAAAAATCAAAGTTGAAGTTATAAGAGAAAATGATATAAGTTGTTAGAATCCATGATACCAAGATATCACAAGTTGCGAAGATCCAAGTTTTCAAAGTCCTTCTCTCATGGCCATGTAAATTGTTGTTTTGTAATTTTTGTTTCCAAAAAAAAAAAAAATATATGAAGAAAATGAAAAATAAAAAAAATCATTGTTACGTTTTGTTCAATAAGGCCAAAGGGAAGTAGAAATTTATAAGTCAAGGAAGAAATCGAAGAGAAGAGTTAATTGTCAAGGTTCTATGAGGTTCGATAGTTTATCATCAACAGTTGAACACCGAAGAAGACGTTGTTTCTACTGAGCATTATGAGAGAGTCGAAGAAAGATACATTTGGTTGCTTTGCTAGTCCGCTTTCAATCTGGCACAAGATCTTTCTAGCACTGGTTTAACTCATCACACGTAATTAGTCCAGTTGTGTAGCAGATGTTCCTCTCATCTTTATCTCTCTCCTAATCTTATCCAGCTGTAAAGCAGCGGACGCATATTACAATGTTTATCTAGCTGTGTAGCGGATATCTCTTTATATAGCAGTGTTGCAGATGTGTCTCCCCTTTTCTTCATTCAGCTTTAGAGCTGACACCTTTAATTTCTCTGGCATTCTAGTTACTTGGAGATAGGTTGAGAATATTTATGTCCTCATAGCTCTTTGGATACTTATGACCAATTAGAAGTAATGGTTTTGTGGGTACACCTCTGGTAAACCCTCCCGAGATTAACTCGGTTTTATTTTTTATTAGTTTTGCTCGAGGACTAGCAAATAATAAGTTTGGGGGTATTTGATAGACACATTTTTGTGTCTAATTTGTCCTCCATGTTCTGTATTGTTAGTACTCGATTTCGTACTTATTATGGTGTTTTATGTTTTTGTAGATGTTTTTGGAAAAATAAGCTCTTGCGGAAAAATTGGCTCAAAAAGTAGTGTTTTACACCCCATGGTGAAGTACTAAAGTCACCCCCGAAATGTGTTAAAGGCACCCCAGAAATGCGCTGAAGGAATCCCAGAAAAATTACTATTTACGCCCAAAAATACTATTCGCACCCCAGGGCAAGTGCTAAAGGGACACCCGTACAGGATTAGGGGGAGGACATTTTCTTCCCAAAATTCAAAAATGAAAAAAGGCGGGAAAAATGGCAGCAACAATGGCAGAATTTTCGATCAGATTTTGGAGGAGTTTTTGTGTGATTCAATCGCTGAAACTTCATGGGTAGTTGTGATATGTCCTAACAAAGCTATTATGGGTGTTTGTTTCGATCGAATTTGGCTGAAAAATCCGTAAGAAGAAAACAGGTCAGCACGTACACGGAAGAAAATATTCACGGGATTACAGCGAGTTAGACGTGTGTTGCTCGTGTTTGGAAGAACCTAACCACTATTTGGAGTGTGAAGAAGTTAAATATGGCAATATGGAAGCTTCAGAACGCGTGAAAATCAATATCAGTGATAAAAATGAAAAGAAAATAACCCGAGTAAATGAAGATTATTTGGAGTTAATGGAGGAGATTCAATGTCGCAATCACGTATAAATATGTTCACAAGGTATCATAGAAGGGGTGTCGAGAGTCTGGGCGGCTGAGGAGAGCCAGAGAAGAAGAAATTTGAGTTTTCCCAAACTCGGTTTCTGCTGCTGCTACTGCTGATGAATATGAGGAACACGAAGAACAGACTCGCCAGGACAGTCGTTTTCCAACAGTGAGAACGACACACATGCGTGGGTCGTAGATATACTGCACCTGTGACCATTACTGTTTATCGTTTATTCTGTGACGCCTTTTGTGCGTCGCAGATTACAGTTTCACACCATTTTCTCTTTTTCTCTCCATTGTAAACACCATTTGAGCTATAATTAAATCTTTTGAACGTGTTTTCATCATGATGAGCTAAACCCAACGCTAGGACGACTGAGGAAACCAAAATTCATCATGCGGTAAATTCATTTAATTCTTTATTTGACTATTTGCATTGAATTAAAATTAAAGAAAAAAATTCTTAATTAATTGTCATTTCGTTTGATTTTTTATGCTTAGGATTAATTCTTTTGATATTCCATGCTTAAGATTTACAATTAATATTTTAAGAATCTATCTTAGGCAAAGAAATAGAGTCAAAATACTTGTTGAATGAGCTATAATGGTTTAAAATAAATAGGTGAATCGCATGAATTTGAATATTTGGTGAAATCCTAGTCCCAGTACCTCTCGCCCACTTTGTTAACATTATTTGTATATTTATTGTTATTAAATTTAAAAATCGAACCTTCACAAGTCTTGAACGAACTTTACTACTACAACAACTTTTGAAATTCATCAGGCTCCTTGCTAAGTCTTATTCAGCACGGGAAGTGTAAATATTATATAGCATGGGAAGTGTTAATAGCTATGTCAGCACGAGAAGTGTAAATAGTAATACCTTTTATTTTATATGGTAAATTTATGTTTTATTCAGCACGGGAAGTGTAAATATTACTACGAGGTATTTGGGGAAAACGGTCATATATATATCATAATTGTTTGATCTTAGAGATTATATTCTGGACTGCTAAATATGCATTTCTTCCTTCAATGCTATAATTTCCGATGTTGTGCTTGGTGTTTGGTGTTAAGGTGTTAATTGCTTTTTTCTATATTGTTATACTTTAACTGTTTATCTTTTAGTAGCATGTTAGTGATTACCTGAAAGTTATATGTTTCCATTTGGCACCCCTTTGGGATGATCTGCTCACTCGTTCCCACTTCAGTTTCAGTAATCAGAAGAAATGGTGAGCACGAAGATATCCGTTTTCGTAGCTTAAGGTTTTTTGGCGAACTGAAGATGTTTGTTCATCTTTTATGCATGTATTCTTTTTTTCTTTGTAAAACAACACATTATTATATTCATATCACTCGAGAGATCTTCATTTATGTCGTATCAGAGCGTATGAGTTTGTTTTTGGGATAACTTATGAAATTGAATTCTTAAGATCGTCAATCTAGATTTGATGTTTTAATGAGGTTATAATCATATTAGATAAGCAAGTGATTAGGTTGGGGCGTCACGGGTTGGTACCAGAGCTCACTATTAGATCTTACATGGGAAACAGTAGATAATTCTTAGTGCCAGATAGATAACTAGATTAGTTTAGAACTGGATTGGGCTGTGAGATAAATCTTAATCACTAAAATCCAACAATAACTAAAAGATTTATTTGATTGATTGATTGATTTGTTTGTTTGGCTATGTGTACATTTTATAAAGTAAAAATTGTAGGGTAAACCAATTATTTTATGTTTTGCAATGAGATTAGAGAATATTTAGTCTAAAATTATGAACACATAGACAATCCAACACTAGAAAAATAATGAGGTTAGTATATTTGATAGATCCCAAATTTATTTAGTAACTCTTTGAGTACCTTTGCATTTATGTAGGGCCATCAATCTACTTAAATGTAAAATTATTAATGCTTATGTACGGTTAAGTTTTGTAAATTGAATTAATGACAAATTAAAAATATATGTTTTGTGTTTAAACCAGATAGTTAATATAGGATTTATTATGTTAGAATTAAGAACATGAAGATATATTGCATAAAATAAAAAGATTAAATTTGTTAGTAATCTTATACCCAAAATTATCTTTAGTCAAATAAATGATTCAGTAAATAACAAATACATAAGAAGTAGTAATAATAGTATTTTGGTGCTTAGTATAAAAATAGACTTGAAAAAAAAATTCGTATATTAATAGGATACTTTACATTAATAGAAAAATCTAAAGACTATTAAAATACATTATAAATTTTATGCAGACTCAAATTTAAATCGTATTAAATTACAAACGCCAATATTTAACAAGATATAGTATACGGAATTCAGTATGAATAAATAAAATGAATTATATCAATCTTTACGTTAATGTAGAGTCATATTTAGAAGATTAAGACTTAGTGTACCAACTGGACTAT
Organism: Papaver somniferum; assembly: GCF_003573695.1. Lineage (NCBI taxonomy): Eukaryota > Viridiplantae > Streptophyta > Magnoliopsida > Ranunculales > Papaveraceae > Papaver > Papaver somniferum. Next base: position 37,702,927 of record NC_039367.1, on the reverse strand, counting down.
CAACAAACCAATTATAAAGATAGTAATGAGAATAATAACACAATTGATAATAGTATTTGAGTAATTAGGTTAATAGAAAATTTATAGTAGTTAATATGTCAAAATTTTATATATTGTATAACAGTAAACTTAAAATATCAGATATTATAGACTTACGTGAAATCAAATTTGGATTAGTTATATGGACAAATATGTAACAAATATGGCACTACATCAAATTAATAATTTATTAAATATTAGACTATAAATATTAGCGCGGAGAAATTAGACATACATATATGTTATAATAGAAATTATTGTAATTGAACCTAGAGCTACAAATTACAGATTTTAGTTGTAGAAAAACCATATAGGTTTGTGTTTCATTTATTATTGCTTTGAACTCGTTTAAAATGAGTTGATGTGTCGCGCGTTTGTATGTATGAGCAGTACTTGCACTTAGTCGAGAGATAATGTTTCTTTATAAGGTGGGGGGATTTGGAAATTGGAAGGACGATTCGATTTTCAAGGACGAAAATGATATAAGGTGGGGATAATGTAAAGACCCGTAAAGCACGTCAACGTTATTAGACCAGTCAAGAGATGTTTAGGCGCTGATAAATCGATTAGTTTATATAGATTTCGATTATTAGAAATTAATATAACAATATCTTAGAAACGAAATTTGTATCGTTAGATATATCTCGAAAAGTTATGCGAAATGGACTACATGAACGCGCAAATCGGATACCGGACGAAGAAGATATCGCACTCGGAAATTTGGGTGTTGAAGTTTGACTAATGTCAACCGGCATTGACTCCACCGTTGATCGGCGACCTTACCTGACTTGACCATTGACTTATGTTTACCGGATCTTTTAAAATATGGTCTTTTAGTTAGTAATAGTATATCCCTCAGTACTCTGTGAAGGCTGGTTTTAGTTAAACCCTAAGTATATTTAATTAAACAATTAAATTAGGAAATGAAAATACGTTTTATTTAAAGAAGATGTATATCTTCTTCTCTGTTAGAGTTTATCAGCTCCTCTCTTTTGTTTGTTATCAGTAGCTGGTGTTGTTGGAAGAAGTAGGAGGTGTTTACCCGGGAAGGAAAATCAGAGAGATATTTAGTTTGAGGGAAAGGAAAATAAAGAGAAGGAAAAAATGGTGAGAAAGAAGCTAATAGGGAGAATATGGTGATGAATATTTTGTGAGGTTATGATTAATAATTTGTGTATAGAGAGGTGAGAAAGAAATAGTTGTTACAAAATCAGTAGAGATTAGGTTGAGACTTGAGAGTAAATAGTTGTGGAAGATAGATTGATGAAGAAGAAGTACGTAGTACTATGATGATCATGGTGATGATGATGGATGTAGTTGATAGAAAAGATGATGGGATGATAAAACATCTTCTTATGATCAAGGTAAACCTTATAATTGTTTAAAATACATTTAGAATGATTGGGTAGGTCATAGATATGGAAAATAGTATGAATCAACCAATTGTTAGTTTGATAATCATGATTGTATGTGAATATTGTTTAGCTTTATTTCTGATTTTGAGACACCTTATAGTGTGTTTTAAGCCATAGTTATTGTTAGGGATTGTATTATATTGAATTACCAAACTATAGGAACTTAGTTTGTTCAATTTGGAGTTAAATTGGGTGAGTTAGGATGATTTTGGTGATGAATATGAAATCTGGAAAATACTTGTTGTTGCGGTGAGTGGCTGTCATGATGGATCAAATAAGGTATTTTAGAGATGGATTTAGATCCGGAGCAAAACCAAATATTTGTAGACGCAGATGTCATCTTTCCATAGAGCCAATAAATACCTATTTTGGTTATGAAACGAGTGATTTATAGATCCTCGAAGTTAGACTCTCGTGCTGTTTTCAAGTGTGCTAGAGGTTGAAGATGAAGTGAGTTATGGTGAATCAACTTACTGAATCAGCGAGTCAACACAGTAACTCAGCTGAGTCAGATAGTTGACTCAGTCAAGTCAGACCAGTTCATCGGTTATGGTTGGCGGTTCAGTTAGCGGGCCGGCTAGGGTTCATTCGCGGCTTAACGGTCCGGGTTGGACCAAATCGCAGGTTAGGGTTAGAGCCAGATTATGTATTTTGGATTTTTGGACCACTTTTGGTACGAACTAGCTTTTGGTTCCTACTGCAAAGTTGTGGGGTTTTTCGAGGGCTTTCCGATGATATCTAATGTGATCCTATTTGGATAAATAGATATTGTTTTATACCAAAATTATTTATTATCATGTTATAGAACCATTAGTTATTTGACTTAGCCTATAACTAGAGAATTATATGATTTTATGTTATGATCCTTGTGTGAGCCTTTTTGGCTAATCTCTTAGAGTGATTGTGTGATTAACAATTAGTATTTATTAACAACGATCGATTCAAGGATGAACCAGTGGATTGCGAATCTTGAGGTAGGCGAGGTTTGTCATCAAATCAGGTGGGAGCTCTGTAACCTTCTTGTAATCATTAAATTTCTTTTCAACAGTGAGCATGATGTGCCTTTACTTCTTGTGAGCATAATTGTGCGTAATTGAATGGGCATGAGTTGTGATATGCATTACCTAGTATCCCCGCAGGGAGTGTCCATGGTTTCCCAATGGCTCCTTGCTAAGTCTTATTCAGCACGGGAAGTATAAATAGTATTACATTTTATTTTATATGGTAAATTTATGTTTTATTCAGCACGGGAATTGTAAATATTACTACGAGGTATTTTGGGAAAACGGTCATATGCGTATCATAACTTTTGATCTTAGAGATTATATTCTGGACTGCTAAATGTGCATTTCTTCCTTAAATGCTATAATTTCCAATGTTGTGCTCGGTGTTTGGTGTTAAGGTGTTAATTGCTTTTCTATATTGTTATACTTTAATTGTTTATCTTTTAGTAGCATGTTAGTGATTACCTGAAAGTTATATGTTTCCATTGGGCACCCTTTTGGGATGATGTGCTCACTCGTTCCTACTTCAATTTCAGTAATTAGAAGAAATGGTGCGCACGAAGATACCCGTTTTTGTAGCTTGAATTTTTTTAGTGAACTGAAGATGTTTATTTATCTTTTATGTATGTCTTCTTTCTTTCTTTGTAAAACAACACATTATTATATTCATATCACTCGAGAGATATTCATTTATGTCATATCAGAGCGTATGGGTTTGTGTTTGGGATTAACTTATGAAATTGAATTCTAAAGATCATTAATCTGGATTTGATGCTTTAATGAGGTTATAATCATATTAGCTAAGCAAGTGATTAGGTTGGGGAGTCACGGGTCATTTGCTCGAGGACTAGCAAAAGCCAAGTCTAGGAGAACTGATGGTTAGGGATGGTAAGAGTAACTAGTTTGGAAAAAATGGTGAATCGAGAATATCTCTTTATAAGATAAATATCCTAGACTTTACAAAGTCAGTATTCAGAAGTTAAGTAGTGTAGAAGAAATTAACGAATCAAATTGACAGTTGATTTTTAAGATAGAATTGAATCCAACAAAAAGAATTGACGCTCAAGAACTACGTCATGATTTAGGAAATGTTAGACTACATGCCAGGATGAAGACTTGGATAATAAGCTTCTGGTTTGCAAAGTCTATCTTGACCTTTTAGGAGATACCAATTACAATAATTTCCATTATCTTGTTGGGAACAAACTCGCTTCTTCTAAAGTTTCTTTCATTATTTGGGTTTATCTGCATCGTTTTATTCCAACTAAATAATGCTACAACATTGTGGCATTGCGTTTCCTTTGACTGCATGTCCGTTGTATGATGGAGATGACAAAAATACTGAATACTTGTTCATGAATTGCAACTAGGTGGTGCAGATTCGGTGGTATTTGTTAGAGCATTGCTCGGTCGAACTCACAATTGTTGTTATCTCAAGCTTGTTATCAAATTTAGTTGTCAAAACTATATATTGATTTCTAGTCTACAATTAGTTAAGTCTTGGACTAGGATAGAAATGTAGTTGAGAAACAGTGGATTACGGCAGTCATCATTGCGTTCTACCGTTTGAAGGCGAAGATCAATCGAAACTTATGGAGAACTTCATCAACAAAAGGTAAGTGAAGACTGAACCACCTATTTCTCAAGTTATATTCACTTTTCTATCATTTGAGACGATGTCGCATAACTAATTAGACTATTATGCATAAACAAGAATTTCGAGTCAAGTTTATCTTGGTAATTAGTTCTCGAAATATCACTAGTGAAAAATAGCAGTTTCGCGACCGCCAGGGCAAGTCATAGATCAGAGTTAAATGATTTGCTTTAACGGTCGTGAAAATGGTCGTTGTTTGAGCGTCTTTTTCATCTATGACGTGGATCTGCGGGTCGCGGAACAAACTATATCAACGACCGATTTTAACGGTCAAGGTGTTAAGACTGGCCCTCACCAGTCATAATATATATTTTAATATAAAAAAATAATAGATTCAGATTGGCTGACTTGCCTGCACTGAATTTGTCTGAGCTGAAACAAGTCTGACTAAGATTAAAATGAATTCAAATTACAATGAAATGAAACCTGGATTCATAAATTCAAATGGCAATTTATTTAGGAACCAGTATTCATTGTACAATTCATAAAGGTTCAAATTGCAAAATTTCAATGAAATGAAACCTGCACTTAGCTTCAAAATCGGAAGAAAAAAAATCCTGAATTTGCACCAATACAAGTCTTAGCTGATAGGTTCACATGTTTCTTAAAGACAATTCTTAAAGACAAGTGCAGGTTTGAAGACCCTAGTTTACAATGAGCTGTTGAATCAACTTTCTTCGTTGGAACCGCAGAGGTGTGTTTGTTTCTTTGTTGTCAACCCATCTCTGTCAAGTATAACACAGCCTGAGCACGGCGCAGGATTCCAACAAGACTTATCTGCAATATTTGAGATGAAACTAATCACAATGGTGAACTAAGACAGAGTTAACATAAATACAAAATTGAGATGTTACGGAAATAGTATTACCTCCCTGCTTGTCCCGAAGGTAGTAACCTACTGCCATCAGCTACAAGAACTTTGAACCTAATTGAAAACTTTTGCCTTCATAGAATTGTCCCCCTGTCACCGACAAAAAAAAACAGAAAAAAAAAACAGAAACACAAGAAAGGCGATGCATCAATATCATCAAGCTCTACTTATAGATAGGTATTATAAAGATACAACACCTTATGATGTTAAATCAAACTATGATATGCCGGCCAAGGGTATCTAACAAGAAAATGTAAGCGAGGAACGCTGGATCTATGAACCCAGTAGACAAGTACCAAATAATCATAGTAAATTCTCAAACTTAGTAACAAACGCTTCACCAACTGAAGATGACAATATCTCATGGGATGGTTATTCATACCCCTCCAGTGCTAATAAGCCTTTGTTGGAGTAATAAGAACATTGGGTTTCATCATCACATCAATTGCTTGGGGACTACAAGTTATAGTTCACCTGCGAACCAAATCATAATTCACAATTATAAAAGATATGAGTATCAGATGTGTGTCTCAAGCAAACCAAATCCACCAAGATTAAAATTAAGATAAAAGAAAAGAAAACATCCCTTGAAAAACTAATAATTATATGATCTTGTCTGCCTAAAACAGAAAGAAAGGACTAAAAATGACCACTCATTAACTTAAGCTCACCTCTTCTTCCATATGAAGTAACAAACAGATATTGCAGTAATAAAAGATATTAGGGAACATGACACAATTATATACTCACCAGTGGAGGGGGTCCAGAGTAGTCTATCTCCAATAAGTTAATCCCGATGCCACCCTGTTCCAGAACATGTACCATATATGAGGAACTATGTGGAAGAATAACAAAAATGGGAAAAAAAAAAGAGAGATACATTTTGTTCATGAAATGAATAAGACGGTAATTAGGGAACAAAACATGTATCACTCACCACGCAAAACAGTTTCTACGGATTTCCAGAAAGAGTGTCGTTTCATCCTGTAAAGGTAAACTCAACATATCAGAAATTTTCTAAGGGACGGAGCTTTAAGATCAAAATATAGTTATGGCTCTCAATTGATTATTATATTGTGTGATGTTTACACTTTATACAAATATTGAACAAATTCGCATAACTGGAATGTAAAGGATAAACTAATATGCTTAACGATATAGTATGAAACTTCACAAACATAAAGAGCAATGACACGTCAACTTCAGTACTGCGTGGTTTGACCCCACCCCCCCATTTTTCCTGAAAGGAAAAAAACAAAATAATTAATCTATGTGTAAATACGTAAGCAAATCTTATGAAGCTGAGCAAAACATGATTCTAAAGAGGACCTGTTTTACATCTTGTATAAGCATTCTGAGCTTCTTCTTGCATGAGGAGAGCATCTGTGAGTGCAGAAGTAGTGAGCCAGGTAAGAATTTTGCTGCATAGAGTAAAGAAGAACAGAAGAGCTTATAAGTTATTAGTGCTACTGAAAACTTCAACCATTAAGGAAAATATAACTGCTTATTGTGAAATACCACATCCCTCTGACTGATGATAAGAAGTTAATCCTCCTTCACATATTCACATTTATATATTTCTTTTGTGCATCATAGGTTCATGAAAAGTGAACTGAAGTTATACAACAGTCCTCACCATCTAATCCATATCCCCAAACTTGACCCTTATAGTTTTAAATAGCCCTACTTTCTTTCAGTTACTCCTCTAGATGGGATTTTATTCTAAAAAAAGAATCCCCCCATAAATGGGTCATCGACATGCATCCTAATAATTCTATAAAAAAACATTTGAACCAAGTAACCATGAATATGAATTACCTCTGCAGACTTTAAATGTGTTCTGCCCTTCCCAAACACTTAATATTTGAAAGGTCTGTTTTGTAACACCTCCACTCCTTGACGTACTTTACTGTTGCATTTCACTACCATATACATCTGGGCTACCTGAAACTGCAAATGAGCATAAACAGTAAGATTCCACTAAGCATGGGTTCTTATGCAGAAGCGAAAGCCAAAAAAAGAAAGCTACTCTGCAAAGTACTAAGCTGTTGTTTAGTAGTTTCATGTATCTTAGCCTTTGGCAGCAACAACAACATCACCTGAAGTTATTAAATTACTTCAAATCCTCGAGTATTCAAGTCCTTCAGCTGCAACCATAACGTCCACAAACAGAATAACCGTAACTGAGTATTCATGCTTACTCTTTTATTAGGATCCCAAGTTTACTCCACAGGAGATACATCTTATATATGGAAGTGTTTAAAAAGTTCAAAGCTACTTACAATGTGATCATGAGCATCATCTTTTTTCCACATAACTCATAGGACATCAGTGCCAAGCCCTAAATCCATTGAAGCTTCCCATTTCCTATACGCTTTACCAGGAGCTCTAATTTCCCTTTCCTCTGGTCCATATTCATTTTCTATCTGCGATGCAAAACTACTAACACAAAACTCTCAATTTCCATGTATAACTTTTGTGAAGCAATAATCCAAACTCAATAAACTAAAAAATTCAACACCCCTGTGGGTACAAAATTGATCATTTTTTTTTTTACCTGAGAGCAACCACAGTCACGACCAAATTTGGGTACTAAACCCAAATTTGGTCCCCGAAAGTGCCGCAGTGGTGAGGAGTAAACCCAAATTTGGTCGCCAAATTTAGGGTTTGAGACCAAATGTGGTCGTCGACCCAGACTAAAAAAGATATAGTGGGACGGAAGTATTAGGAGCGTATGATACCAGGCGTAAGTTTAATCACCGTATACAATCAGGCGTAAGTTTAATCACCGTATGAGTCATGCGCATGTATAAACTCCGTCCTCTTCAAACGCGTCAGACGCTGTTAATACTTACGCCTGAAATGGGACGCATGTATAGAAAGCGTATGAATGAGGCGCAGTTATAAAAAACGCCTGGGCTGGGCGCATGTATTTTGAGCGTCTCTGTCTAGGCGTATCTTTAATGTGCGTTTAGGTGAGGCGCATTTATAAAGAGCGTCTGTTAGCAACATCCACTATAAGAGAAGATCAACTTGCAAGCATGTCAAAGGTGCTTCCCTCGACCTACCACAAAGAACCTTCTTTCCCCTTAGTCACTCACCCAAAGACTGGTCCAGTTAGCTGTCATCATCCGTTGCCCCTATGTATGTGAGTTCTGCTCTTCTAACTCTAACTGATCCTCTTAGCAAGCTACACGCCTTGAGATTGTTTAGAGATGATGGTGGTGATTGCTCAGCAGTACCACTAGGTAAAAGACCAACAGCAACTACCACGCAGCTGCTGCTGCTGTTGTAATTACTACTACTGCTACTATTGGACAAGATGAGACCGCTGTTTGCTGGCAAGAAAAGATGTGTGGCATGTAAGGAGGGAGAACTGGCATTGCAGACTGAATGGGACGCACTTTATATCTCCGTATGAATGGGACGCACTTTTAATCCCCGTCCCTGTAGACGCACTTACCATCCCCGTCCCATATCCGGCGTTAATTATACCTACGCCTCAATCAAACGCGCATTATACCTACGTTTCACTCAAACGCATAATATAAAGCCGCCTAATCAACAAACGTGAATATAATTTCCGTCTGACATCGGGCGTGTGTATAAGTTACACTTCACCAAATTTGGTGTTCTACCACTGCGCTTGAACACCCAGAATACCAAATTTTTTTGGTTTTTAGTCTTACTTTTGGTATTTGGTCCGTCTCATGGCTGTGGTTGCTCTGAGACATAATAATAGAACTCTCTTGGGTTTCAAACACACTCTTTCAGCTCTCATCATGTCTCCTTCATTATAAACCATTCAAAAATCCCCATAACCTTATCAACAACAGTACAATAGTTAAGTTGAAAGCATAACATAAACCCACCAAGTCAGACCACACATACAACCAAACTTAAAAACAACAACACTATCAATTCAAGTAAACCTCTAACATAAAGGAGAACAAAAGTTAAAAATCGAACCTTAGATATCTTCAACAGAATCAATAAAGTTGCATGCTATATGAACCCTTTTGTTTATCACACCATAGTGAGCTGGTGCATAATTGTTCAACAAAATTAATAAAGTTCCTTTAAAAACCAAAATAAAAATAAATCAATAAATTATTAACTTTCAATTTTATGAAAAACCCCCAAAGTTCAGTCAAAATATAACCATTTAATCATAATTGGAAGAGAATTTAACTTTAACTGCAATACCTTCTCCGGAGGAAATTTGGATGATAGTAAAAAATCCAAAGTCAAACAAGGCACCAGGGTCAGATGGTTTTCCGGTGAGTTTCTTTAAACATATCTGGGACATTGTAGGCTCCCAACTAGTGGCAGTAGTGCAGTATTTCTTCAAAAACAAAAGTGTAGATAGCAATCTGAACAAAACTTACCAGTTTTTAATTCTTAAAACAAAACATCCTAAAACCCCTGCAGATTACAGACCAATTGGTCTGTGCAACACTCCATATAAAGTTATAGCTAAACTGTTAGCTAACAGACTAAAGAGATCACTAGAACACATCATTTCTCCGTTGCAATCTGCTTTTCTCTCTTCAAGGTAAATTTCAGACAACATAATAGTAGCTCGTGAAATAGTACACTCAATGAAGAAAAGTAAAAAAAAAAAAGGAAACATAGGTCTTAAGATTGATATGTCCAAGGCCTTTTATAGGGTCAATTGGACATTCCTACTTAAAGCCTTAAAAGCTTTTGGTTTTTCGGAAGATTGGTGCACCATGATTCATCAGTGCATATCAACAACTTCCATTGCGGTTCTTCTAAATGGTAATCCTTACAAGGAATTTAAACTCTCTAGAGGTATTAGACATGGAGACCCATTGTCTCCGTATCTATTTATCTTATGTATGGAAGTCTTTTCACGACTTCTAAATCATCTAGAAAGAAAGAAGAAAGTGCGGGGTATTAAACTGACACCTAAAGTGACACCCATCTCCCACATTTCTTTGCAGATGATCTGCTATTGTTTACAAAAGCAGACCTAACTAGCTACAACCATCTTCTTGAAGCTATACGGATGTTCAGTAAAGCATCTGGACAAGTTATAAATTTCACCAAATCTGGTATTTTCTTTAGCAAGAGAGTTCATAACAAGCATCAAGGAATTATCTGCAGATTAATGAAAATAAAGAAGATTAACATAAAAGATACTCACCTAGGAGTACCACTCTTCATGGATAGGTCCAAACTGAAGGCTTTCGACAACATTATTGAAAAAATGGAACATAAGATAAAAAAATGGTTAGGAAAAATATTGTCTCAACCTAGTAAAATTATCTTGAATAAATCAGTGCTCTCAAGTAGGCCCATCTTTAGCATGGGTTGTTTTGTCCTGCCAAAAAAAAAATAACCAAAAGAATTAACAACTTACGGCGGGACTTCTGGTGGGGAAACACACAAATTCGAAAGGGATTTACATTAAAGCTTTCGATTTCTTGTGTAAACCCATTGATCAGGGAGGTTTAGGTTTTAAAGAAGCCAATAAAGTAAATCAGGCAATGATTAGTAGGATAGTTTGGAGGTTAGTTATCCAACCCGATGATCTGTGGGCTCAAATCTTGAAGGGTAAATACTTCAAAAAGACGGGAGCTTTACATTCCAAAAAGAAATCACATACTTCTTGGATATGGAAATGCATCCTTCGGAGCATTGAGCATATAAAACGATATAATATATGGGAAGTAGGGGACGGAGCATCAATAAACATATGGGAGGATAGATGGCTTCTAGCAAGATTACAGACTTTGGCTAACTCAGTCCATAGGTCAAACACTCATATAACACTTGTGTATGAATTGATTAATCTAGATACTAGAAAGTGGAACTTACAATTATTACAATCAACTTTCGATATTGATCTAGTTCAGGAACTAGTTAACATTAACATGTTCACTAACATGAATGGTCATCTGAAAAAGATAAATTGAGATGGACCTTAACAAAGAATGGTGAATTCTCTGTCAAGTCTTTATATGCAAAACTTTTAAATCCCTCAAACTCTGTATCTCATTCTTCTAAAAAGTTTTGGAAAGGCTTATGGAGCATGGATACGTCACGAAGAGTTAAACTTTTTATCTGGAAATGCTTGCAAGACGCTTTACCAACTAAGCTTAAATTGGGTACTGCCAACGAAAAAGATAGAAAATGTGTTTTCTGCAAGACTATAGAAGAATCTACTTACCGTTTATTCTTTGAAATGTGATTTTGCAAAGACTGTTTGGAGCTTACCACCAATGGCCACATAGAGAGTATTTCTAAACCAACTTCATGCTAAATCTTTGTTAGAATATTATAATGAATGGCAGTCAGGATACTTAAATTCTATTTCTATGGCCCTAGCAGCAACAAAGTGTTGGTTCATACGGAAGGAACGGTGTCTTAGAGTTTTCGAAGATAACACTAGAACACCTGCTCAATTAGCTCTAGCTATCTCTAGACACTTTGCTTAATGGCATCCAGAAAATAGACAAACAATCCATGAAACTAATAGAATTACTCATCAGAGATATTTACTGGCACCTTCCTGTTGTAAACACTTTTAAATTAAACTGTGATGCCTCTTGGTTATCTGAAAACACTAATGCTGGTTTTGGATTTATCATTCGCAACTGGACATGCACCTTTCAAGTAGCAAAATTTGGATGGTGCAGAACCTTCTCAGCCAAAGAAGCAGAAGTTGTAGCTCTTCTTAGAGCAACACAATGGGCCAACAGAAATAACATACAAAATCTGGCGATGGAGGGGGACAATCAAGCAACAATATGGTATTTACAAGGAAAGGAAGCAACGGCTCAATGACAATGCATCTCAATCTTAGATGAAGTCAAATTGTTAACAGACCAACTGGTATCTTTTCAAGGATTTCAGCATGTAGATAGAAGAGCAAACAAGGTGGCAGACTTGTTGGCTAAAGAAGGGCGAAGATCGAGTAACACAACTTCTTGGACTGATCAAGCTCCTAGTTTTTTAATTACCGCAATTAATTTTGACACTGTCAAAGCGTATGATATATGTAATTTCAATAACAATGCTTTTGTATCTCGTTCTGTTGAAGTTAATCCACCAAATTCAGTCATTGGAAGAGCAACTCATCATGAGTCTGTCTCTGAAGAGTCTGAATTCGCAGATTAATGGAAACTCAGTAATATAAGTATAATTTTCAAAAACAATATAATCATAATTATAAGTAAAGGGATGGAAACAATCATAAAGCGAGCCATCAATTTTACTTTCTTTCCAGTAAACCGGTCGATTCTTCAACTGTTGGTGAAGGTGAAACATAAAACCAAATCTCCCTTCAACTGTTGAGAAATTCAACTAAGGATGATACTTGGTCTTCTAATTAAAAACTCCTACAAGAAAAATCAATAGAGATTTAAAACTTTAACAACAAACAAAGTCTACAACAAAGAGAGAAAATAAAATCCTAATGACAAAAATGAAACCCTAACTACAAAAATATATAAGAAGAACAGTTAATACAACTAAAAAACAAAGATGAAAAATAAAATGGTTGAAGAAAAATGGTTTTGAGTTTAGATTGAAAAAAATGGGTTTATATGAAACAATTGGATCTGGAGAGAAGAAGAAGACAATGATTATTCTTCCTTGTTCGTGGCTATGTGCTTTGTTTCATGAAAATATTTTGGTTTTTGTAAGATAGCAGATGGATCTGGCTAGTTCAGACAGAAATGATTTTTCTTCCAAAGAGCTCGGTTGTGAATGAGTTTACGAGAGAAGAGAGACGACGAAAGAGGAGGAAAAAATGGATAAGTTTATTCAGTGGAGAGAGATAATAGTTCCCCAGAAGATAACCTTGGGCGTAGAAAGTAGGTCCCGCACCGTAGAAAGAGCTACGGTCATCGGTCAAAGAATGGGTCTCTGTGTAAATGGTGAAATTAGAATTAAAAATCTAATTCTACGACCAACATTAACACTCTCGGCTGTGCTCAGTATCTTTATTAGATCTTAGACCGTTTTGAACGGTCCACAGTCAATTGACCGCCATTGAGGGTCGGGGATGTGGGTCAGAAAAACCCCATTTTCCACTAGTGTATAATGACTAAGCTTAATGAACATTTATTCATACTTGATAAATTTCGGTTAATGACACTTTATTGTTCGGAATCAAAATCATGATTCAAGTTTTATCATTTGAAAATAACCTGGAACAGTGATACGTGTCGTTGATGTTATTCGTGAATGTTTCAAATCGATTTAGAGAGAAATATAGAACTACTATAGATTCAGATACAAGACAGTGTTATCAGTCTTACAAACTGGGAAAACTGTTATTAGTTTGAACCTATATTACATGTACTCCTACACGTAGCGGAGTAGCTATATATCGACTTACATATTTATGGTACGCATATTCTTATGCACATCATGTGAAAATCTGTTTTAACTCGTGAACCATATCGGTATGCATACTCGTATTGATAGACGCATTTATGTGTCTAATATAGCTCATTTGTATATATTGTTAGTGCTCGATATCGTACTTATTTGGTTATTTTATTTATTTGTAGGTGTTTTTGGAAGAATAAGGCTTTGTGGCGAAATTGGCTAAAAATGCGGCATTTGGACCTCCGTTGATAATGTGCCGGAAGCGCCCCAGAATTGTACCGGAAGTACCCCAGGAATACCCCGGAGGAACCCCGAAAAAAGTGCGGAAAATGTCCCAGAGAAATCACTATACGGACCCTCGATTTTGGATAAGGGGTAACCTAATTACTAAGGGGTGACCTATTTCCAGGCAGCAGCTAAAGGGAGAACAGCACAGGATAAGGGCACCCACCTTCTTCACGTTTTGAATTATAAAATTGGCGGGAAGTTCACTGGAAGATTGATAATCAAATTTTGATGGAGTTTTAACGAGATTCAATCGCCGAAATCAGTTGGGATGGACTTGGATGGACTAAACAGGCCTAGTACAATCGATTGGAACCAACCAATTGGGATGGAATGGCCGAGAGAGGGTTTCAAAGTCTCAACAGAGAGACGTGTTCTGTTTCGAGTTTAGAAGATTTTTGAGAGATTTCTAGAGGACTTTGACGCTGGATTAACATGTACATGGTCCTATTCAAGTCTAGGGAAGAGTTTGGTAGTTATTATATAGCTAACAGCACGTGAAAAAAATTAAACATAACTGATTATCGTTTCAACCGCAGAGAAGAAAAAGAGGAGATTTCATCGAGATATTTGGGGTCTGTGGGATATATAAGTGTTGGTTTACATCAAAGAAAAGTTTGGAAAACCTTAGGAGAGAGTTTAGAGTCGATGAGAGCCTAGGAGAAGCAATTATAGAGGAGACAGCGTTGCTGCTGCTGCTGCCATTAAAGCTTCTGAAGAACACGAAGAACAGACTCGCAGAGTCCGTCGTTCTTCAGCAGACTTATTTTCAATACCACTGTTGTTGTTTCACAGAAGTAGATAGTTATCGTTTACAGCAGTCTTAAATTACCATACTCTTTTGTAACAGTGACCCCTTTGTAACGGTGACGCTGTAACACTTTCACAGCGTTACAATTTCCTGTTTCATCTTATACATCAATAAAAACACCTATTTTAGCCATGAATTTATCTTGTGAGTGTGTTTTTGGGATGAGGAGCTAAACCCCTTAGCCAAGGCGACGGAGGAAGCCATTGGTCCTTATTTATGGTATAATTCTAACTTTATTATTTATTTGCAATATTATTACATGATTATTTGCATGGAATTTTTATTGGAAAATTGATTTTTATTGAATAATTGTGATTCATTTTGATGGAGCATGCTTAGTTTAAGACTCTTGATGTTTCATGCTTGGTGTTTACATTTATTACTTCAAAAATCTACAAAAGGCATAATATTAGAATCACTCTAAAAGAAAAATTGCATGAATATTAATTATTAAAATTTATCAAATAATGGATCAATGGTGGAATCCAAGTCTTGGTGTTTTTCTCTAAAGGTTTGAACTATTTTATTTATTTGCGTGTTTAATTTAAATCTAGAAAAATTGTTTTCTTCACAAGTCTGATACGAATCCGTTTTACCACTTCAACTACAATCACTTTTGATAAACCATCACGTATGCAAACAATTTGGAACTGTGAGAACAGGGAGTAGTATCCAAACTGGTACATGTACCAAAATAATTTTGTGTCACCGAACTCGGTTTAGTATCGGTACGCAAACCAAAATTGTTCTGTAAACTCCGAAACCAGTGACAGTCTTAAGGTTTCAAAACCGGAACGCATACCTAAATAGTTCTGTTAACTCCGGAACTTGGTTTGGTTAAATATTTATAAACAGGTACATGTATTGTGACTAAACCGACTCACGAACGACAATGATATTTGTATCTTGTACACCTACTAACCATGTCGATTATTTTCAAGTGCGATTAAATTATTTCTATGAGATACTTTTCATTTGATTAATTCTATAAAAACAATAAACTTATTTGATCACATATTTGTGACTCAAGGTTAATGTCCTATGTGTTCATAAAAATGAATATTAAGCTTTTAGGTTCAAATCGGATAGTTTCGGCTAACCACGTTGAACATGGTCTTTATACACGGTTCGGTTACGGTTTCACCTAACCAGAGTGTATATCTTGTTTATGTAAATCAGATTCAAAGATTTATCTAACGGTGGATATTGTTTGCTTGGTTCCAAAGCTATCTTAGCTTAAACCTAAAGCAGCATATGTTTTGAATGTCTATAAAAAGGGAACTTCAAGCAACTGGGATATTTGAATCCCGACACTACATTTTGGTGTGTCCTAGTTGTATTTAGAGTTGTCCTCTTCCTTTTACCGACTACAACGACTTCATAGGGATTCGTGAAGCCAGGTCTAGTTATCTTTCCTTGATAACTCGTGTATCCTGATCGATTGTTGAGCTACTCACTTGATCAAGATAAATAGAAATCATCAAAGTTATCTTCGTCTCAAACTTTGTTGATTCCACAGGTTTTATACTTGTGAGGTGAATAATAATCTAGGCTGCACTTCGGGTTGCATAAGTCCGGATTTTGAGGTTATCTAGATTTGGTCTATTGCTATCGATTTCCATCACCTTTGATCAAACTATTTTATTGTAAAAGGAAATCATATATAAGATTAATCCGTGGGAGGCAGATTGGTTCAAAATCTTCAATTGAGTTGAAGCAACTCTTAGTTGGTGTAACGTCAGCTAAGGGAATCAATTGCGCGGAGTCCTGCTGGGATTCAAGAGGCGTAAGGAGCACGACTGTACCTTAATCGGTGGGATACCTTTTAGGGCTCAACTACATTCAGTCCGAAGTTAATTGGTAGTAGTCTAGTGTCTGTAGAGGCTTAATAAAGTTTGGTGTTCAATCTGGACTAGGTCCTGAGGTTTTTCAGCATTTGCAGTTTCCTCGTTAACAAAACTTATGGTGTTGTGTTATTTCTTTTTCCGCATTATATTGTTTATTTTTATAATTGAAATATCACAGTTTGTGCGTTGATCAATCATAGTATAATCATCCGACCTAGTTTGTTGGATACGACTTGATTAATTCTTGGACATTGGTCTTTGGTACCGTCCAAGTAATCTATTTATTATTAGGTTCACGGATTTAGTTTTGTAACCATTCTAATCACAAGAGAGAGAGATATAACTCTAGATATTATTCATTGATTGAGTTTAACTCTCAGAATTGTATTGAGTTTGTCCATACAGATTGTCCAAGAAAAATAGTGGTGGTATATTTTGGTATCCTCGCGTTTTCAATTGGTATCAGAGCAGGCAAACACGTTAATACCTAATAAATATGTGTTTGAAGCAGTCTGACTATATGGACAGGAGTGAAATCTCGATAAATGTATCGCCAGCATTTGATGGCTCAAATTACTTATGGTGAAAATTGTTATGCGTTCCTTTTTACAAGCCCATGACTTTGAGACATGGAAACTTGTAGTTGTTGGATACAATGTGCCGACAATTATTAGGGACAGAAACACTGTTGAGAAGCCATTAGGAGAGTATAGTTAATCCGAGATAAGTGCTGCAAAGCATAATTATGACAAGTTAAACACTATTATCCACGCCATAATCCCAGATATTCAGCACCATGTGACATCGTGCACTAAGTCTAAACATGCTTGCGATATCTTAGAAACCGTATTTGAAGGAGATACCTCAGAGAAAGAAGCTAGTCTTCAAAACCTA
This sequence comes from Papaver somniferum, assembly GCF_003573695.1. Lineage (NCBI taxonomy): Eukaryota > Viridiplantae > Streptophyta > Magnoliopsida > Ranunculales > Papaveraceae > Papaver > Papaver somniferum. Next base: position 37,685,743 of record NC_039367.1, on the reverse strand, counting down.
AATTCTGACTGGAAAAATCTTCGTATGTCTGATGAAGATTCGTTTGATGAATTTAATCAAAAGGTGTCTAGAAGTGTTAATGCATCTTATGCGTTAGGGAAGACCATTCCCGAAAAGGACATTACTATGAAAATTCTCCGATCTTTACCAGCAAGATACGAGTCGAAGAAACATGCCATCATGGAAGGGAATAACTTTGAAACACTTTCTAGAAATACTCTTGTTGGAAAGTTAAAGATCTTTGATCGTTAACTGCAATCCAAAGCCGGAAAGGATATTGCGTTCAAGACACTGAAAAATACTAAAACTCTTAAAAGTGAAAGTGTTGACAACTCTGGAGATGATCTTGTTGATCCTTATTTTTTAGATGAATATCTTGATAACTCAATATCATTGATCACAAGACAGTTTAGAGAACTTCTTAGGAAGAGAAGTAAATGATTCTCCAGAGAAATACCCCTAACATCAGCTAAGCCACATAATCATATTTCTGTCAAAAACAAAGATTCTAATGATACTGACGATGAGGATATGCTACAGTGCTTCAAGTGTAAAGGGTTCGGTCACTTTGCCACACCAAATCGTAAAAAATACACTGGTAACAAGAGTCTTGCTGCAACACTTGATGAAACATCTGATCATTATGATTCCGAAGAGGATGATGGTTCAAGTGTAGTATACTCTTGGGAGAAATTGTCAGTTTTGTTGAATGTAGCAATACTCATATCAATCTTCATAATTTAGTTGACGACTCTTCATCAAAATCATTGGAGGATGTAATGGATTTTTTGTTAATATTTCAGGTACCCTGTGTTTAGCTGCTAGTGTTGTTCCGGGATCAATCTCCAAAACGACATGTCCTTATTGTTCCAGTGAAGGTCACATACTCTCACAATGTTTCAAGTACAAACATAAACTAAGGTATGTCAACAAACTGCAACAGATAATGACTCCGTTCTTCAACATCCAAGTAGGAATCACTCTTAATCTGCTAAACCTTCTCACGAATCACACATTGAAACTTTAATTTTGACTAACGTCAATGACCTAAGACAATCACACCAAATTATTGTTTCAGACTCGCTTTCTTGAATCCTTGGTTCGACCACACATGAGATGCAATATTTATTATAAAATCGACTTTTATTAGAGGCAAATAATAGGTTTTACCAGAAATCAGTTAATATATATTTACTTTTAATTATTGGATAAAAAGTATTTTTACAAGAAACTAGTTGGAAGCCTAGCAACAAGCTGAGTTCCAACAGCGTACTACATTAGTTGAACATGTTGCCGTGCTAGTTTACAAGCGGGCCTAATGAGGAACCATCCAAGAGAGCCGAAATGCATAGGAGGGTTGATTATGCTGAAGCCTAGTATTTTATTGATTTTTATTTTTTATGTATTCTGTCCCTTTCTCAATTTTTTCATTTTTTTTGGCCGTAACTCATGAGAACAAAATGATATCCCTCCGTCCCACTATTGATCGACCTATTTACTTTTAGATTTTGTCCCATAATAAATGACCTATATCACTAAACAAAGAAATATTTCTAAAATTATCCTTTTAATTGATTATAAGAAATACAAAAAATGCGTATAATCTGATAGGCATGTTTATATTCATTATGTAGGTGTTTTAAAAAGCTTTTCAATGGTATGAAGTTTGCGAATATCCGTGATGTACTTTGAGAGATAGATCATTTCATAATTTCACTAGTTATCATCCATAAGAGTATAATTGTAAAAAATACTTAAAAATACTTTTTTTCTTTGTTCGCCTTAAAAATTGTGCAAAATTGAATTAGGTAAATTAGTAATGGGACGGAGGGGGTATTATAATTTTCGATCACAAGGGTTGTTCTTCACAAAATCATTCTGGGTAAGTGGGCTCAATAAAAATATGAAATGCTAGAAGAAAAGGCCCATTTTTATCCATCCAAGTATCCAGGCCTCTTCTTTCTTAACCGTTCTCAACCCTAATTTCACAGTCATATAAATGCATCCTATCTCCTTCGCTGGTCCTCTGTAACGCAAACACAGAGTAAGGGTTTTAGGCTTACTTTCTATCTTACACAGTAGAGAAAGAATACTTATACAGGGGCTAAGGAGACAGCATCATCTAGCTGTCCACCTCGACAAAGTTTCGTACTTAGTCCTGGACCTAGTTAGTAAGTTCGCGAATGATTCGCGAATCATTCGCGAATTTTTCCGTATCACGAATTTTACCGTTTTATTCGCGTACGTTTGCAACTCCGAACCCAAGTCGCGTATTATGTGGCATTCCCGGATTATTCACGAATCGTTCACGAATTTTACGTATCCCGAATGATACGTCCGCTTAATTCGCCATAAATTCTTTAGCTTTTACTTTTCAAAGATCCCACTTTTTGGGCTTTACTGCCTCCCGAGCATACACGACCGAATATTAGACGTGTTGTAATTTTTATGAAACAAAAACGACTGAAGAGATTTGAAGGTGAAGGTGAGAGAGATCTCAAACTCACTAACCAAGCATCTAAACCACCATACGACGTCCTCTTGGATAACTAATGTTGTATATATTATTAATATCATCATATTAAGTTTATTTTTTCTTTAAATAACCCACACATATGCATAAAAATTGGTCTATGACCTTATAAATACAAATTATTTGTTATATATAGATACCGAATTTTCAGAGCCGAACTCACATTTATAAATCGAATTATACACGTACGTATGCCGTTCCGACTTACTAACGAATCACGTCCCGTTGACCGAATTTTGAACCGAATCTGGATTTTACAAAACCGTATAATACCGTATAATACTCGTACGTTTGACGTTCCGTACGTTTGCCGAATCCCGAATTGCTAACTAGGGTCCTTGACCTCCTAACTCAATTAATATACTACCGTTTTTAGGGTTTTCATTCAAATCTTTGTAAGAAATGGCACCAAAACCATCAAAAGCAGACAAGAAGATCGTTTACGATAAGAAGCTTTGCCAATTACTTGATGATTACACTCAGATATTAGTTACTGCTGCTGATAATGTTGGATCTAAACAGTTGCAAGGTATTCGTAAAGGACTTCGTGGTGATTCTGTTGTTTTAATGGGAAAGAATACTATGATGAAACGTTCTGTAAGACTTCATGCTGAAAAGACTGGAAATCAGGCTTTCCTTAATCTCATTCCTCTCCTTGTTGTAAGTATTTCTCCGTACTTTTTCAAAAAAAAAACTTTGTAGTGTTGTGATTTCGAGTTTTGGTTTTGAATTTGATTAGTATTGTTTTGAAAATTCAGGGTAATGTTGGATTAATCTTTACCAAGGGAGACTTGAAAGAAGTTAGTGAGGAAGTGGCTAAGTACAAGGTTTGTGTACTTGCAGCTTTTTTTTAATGTTTTTGGATAGAAATGCTTGTGGAATAAACTGCAAGTATGAAACTTTAACTAATGCATGCTTGATATGATATACTAAGCAAATGTTCACTACAATGGAAGTTTGATTATCTGATAATATAACCAATGTCATGACCTAGGTTAAATCGGTACAATTGTAGAAGTTGAATGAATTGTTATGGGAAACTTGTGGTGTTTGAAACAGATTGAACTATTGTGTTCATTATTCTTGATTCTTGAGTATAAGTAAGATTTAGGGTTTGTGTTGTTATCCACTGCCTTGGTTATTAAAGTTGAGTCTGATTTCTTGCTTGAATACCTGGAATATATATGGTTTGTTTACTTGAGTTTCATCCAATTGTTACTTTTCAAGGATGGTTGAATGTTGATAGGAACATAGGATTTTTGAACCACTATTACAACTATTGTTCCTTACTTGATCAACATCCTGATTCACTTTAAGATTGTATTAAAATAACTATGTTTTTGACCTTGTGCTATGAACCAGATCACGTAGCGAGGAAATTATGCTTGGGACTGTTGTGACTTGTGAGATAAATATGGGAAATCATTTTATGTCTGTCTATGAGTTTATTTTAATCACAAGGAGCTTATGGTTTCAATGTTTTTATCCAAGTCTATTGAGGGCCCCCGTTTACTTTGATATGTTCGCTCAACTGAATATAATAACTAGAGAACAAGAGAATTTTAGAACAATCTTTGACGATTTTGATCACGTGTTGGTATCTATCGAGGGTCCTTGATCTTGAGAACTAAGTATTCTGTTGTTTGAATAGGTTGGAGCTCCTGCTCGTGTTGGGCTTGTTGCCCCTATTGATGTGGTTGTTCCACCTGGCAACACTGGTTTGGATCCATCCCAGACTTCTTTCTTTCAGGTTTGAAATTTAATTTATTGAAGGTTTTTTTATACAGAATTCAAAGTTTGTGCGTCATTCTGACAATCTTTCACTTATCAGGTTCTTAACATCCCAACCAAGATTAACAAGGGTACAGTTGAAATCATTACTCCTGTTGAACTTATTAAGAAGGGGGAAAAGGTCGGATCTTCTGAGGCTGCTTTGCTTGCAAAGTTGGGTATCAGGCCATTTTCATATGGTCTCGTTGTTTTAACTGTCTACGACAACGGTTCAGTCTTCAGTCCTGAGGTGCTTGATCTTACTAACGAGGACCTGATGGGGAAGTTTGCTGCTGGTGTTTCCATGGTTACTTCCTTATCCCTGGCTATTGCATACCCCACTCTTGCCGCTGCTCCTCACATTTTCATCAATGCATACAAGAATCTGTTGGCTGTTGCTCTTGCCACAGAGTACTCGTTCCCCCAGGCTGAGCAAGTGAAGGAATATTTGAAGGTTCGTGTGTTTTTATTGATTAATTTTAATGATTGCTGATTTTCTCGGCTTAAAATTTGTGTAATTGTTTTTCTTTTAAATTTCAGGATCCCAGCAAATTTGCCACTGCCGCTCCAGTTGCTGCTTCTGGTTCTGCTGCAGCTCCAGCTGCTGCTGCTGCCAAGGTGGAAGAGAAGAAGGATGAACCTGCTGAAGAGTCTGATGATGACATGGGTTTCAGCTTGTTTGATTAGATATCTTTCCCTGTTAATTATGCTGAGCAAGTATATGTCTGCTGTGTTCATGTTTGAATGTTTCCATTTTAGGATATTTAAGTGATTTTGTTGTGATGTCCTACTACAGTTTTTCTTGTTGGATTATAGTATATGGTACAGTATTGTAGAATTTTTATATTTATTTTATGTTTTTCTTTTAGATTATCTCTGAATACCGTTGCTCACAGTCTAATAGGTCATGGATATCTAAGGTAGAATTATTCTTTTACACAGGCGTTTGAAAATCGTATAATTGGCTTAATTAAGTTAAAAAGTAGTTTGGAAATCAAATTCATATGAGAAAATAGACTTTTTAGAATGATTTCTTGAGAATGATATCTATTTTTGGCAGTGACTAAATGTACCCACACTTAAACTAAATACAATCTAATTTTTAAAATTTAAATATTATTAACCCTATTGATGTGGGTAACGGAAACCACCATCACCATCTTCCTATAACTTTGCTGTTCTTTTTTTCTAATCTACTTTTTGGAACTCTAGCCATGAAAATCATTGATGTTGATCTCAAGGAAGAAGGATCTTGATCAAATGAATAAGAATCTTGATCAAATACGTAATGTCTTTTGCCGTTTGGTGCCAGTAATCCAATCATGTCTAATTAATTTAATTACACGAACTAACTGAATTAGCCATGTTTCTTCTAATTAAGTTTTATGATTGATATAGAGTCCAAATATGAACAGAGAGTATTGCATCGAAAGATACTCCTATAATTTTAAGAGGAAGGATCGGCTCAGAGACTTATAATGACAGAGTTCATCACAAAGTCGTACAGCCAATGGATTTCTCCACAACGAATGGTTGAGATTTAAGCACAAAACACGCGGGTTTAATAACTTGTCTATGACCCGTTTAAAAGTTAGAAAGATGTTGATTGTTGACTTTTATGTTATTTTCTCTCTCTTTGCCTGATATTTCTTCATTCTCAGTTCACATGGTTTTCTTCCATTTTCGAACAACAAAAGAAATTAATCTTAATAATCTATTTTGCAACCAAAATCTTTGGCTTCTGTTAAAAAGCTTAGAAATCTCGAAAGTGATCTCATATTTTTAGATCCGGAACACATGAAAATGAAACTCTCGTGGGTCATAACTAAGATGTTCAATTAACTTTGTTATATACACAGCACAAACCAAGAATTTCACCATCATATTATCAGCAGTGATACAAGCCGACTTTGAAAACCTAAAACATCCATATATAAATTACACTGGAATTAGAATTGTTAAAAAGAAAAAACAAGCTAGCCCCTAATTTTATCAATGTTTCATCTTCCAATTCGATGTAATCATCACCAGACACAGCATCGTATATCATCAATTAAACCGGTAAGCAGTAATTTCTTCATTAGGTCTAGTATACTAAGGTAATATATTCTCATAATCGGGCAAAAATTGTATCACTATCAGCGATGGATTGAATCTTTCCTCTGACATACTAAGTTTTTAGTGCCATTTAATGAACATAATTAGAAGGCACCCAAAGAAGAATCTGGATGAATCGAGAGAGGAAAAGTTAGGAAAGATAATTTGGTAGCAAAGAGAAGATAACAAAAGTAAAACGGGTCATGGATAAAGTTACAAACCCGCATGTTTCCTGTTTAATCTTAGCCATTCGTAATGGAGAAATCCAGTGGTAGTACCACTTTGTGATAACTCTGTCATTTTTAAGGCTGTGAGCCGATCGTTCCTCTAATTTTAAATCATAAATGTTTGATAACATCAGCCGGATTAGTTTTTAGAGTATATACCCGGTTTCCTAAGTTTACCAATTGCATACAACTAATGATATAGAAAGATGATTAAGGTAGAAATTGTCTGAGACTAAAAATAAAATTAGGTCACTTGAAAAGATGGAAGGTAGGATAGGTAGGTTTTTATTACCTATACCAATTAGGTTAACAATATTACTTTGGAAAAATGGTTGCATTTAAATCAAGTGTGGGTTGCATTTAGTCACTGCTTTTTCCCGAGTTCTTGTTTTTAGCTGAGGAAAGATGCAGCAATGAAGTGAATTCTTCAATCTATGGATTGAAATTTTAAGCCTACGAATAGTGAATTGCTTATTATTGAGTCATTGACACAGACATTTCAGCATAAGTAATGGAAAATTCTGTCTGGAGGTAATACGTAGTGGTTACATCCTGAAAATACTAATTAAATCGCGCAATGTTAGATCTCAGAAATAACACATCAGGGCCGGCTCTGAAGCCCGTCAACTTGTGCGACAGCACAAGGCGGATAATATTTTAAGTTGCCGGGGAGTTGGATTTTGAGGCCTACAATTTTTTGCTAGTTCGAAATTCGAAGAAACACGCACAGAAACAACGAAGTTAACTTCCCCTGAATAAAAACAAGAACCCTAGAGCGGACCTCAAACTGTAATCGAAACAAACGAGTGCTAGAGAACTTAAAGTTTGGCTTTCCATACGATTTCAGGTTAGTTTAGCTCTGCATTCATCATTCAGAAGTTATAAGTGTAACTCCATCTAACTTAGAGTATGTGTTTCCGTTACTACTTATGTTAATTAATTTGCCATTTTCCTAGTTCAAGTTGACTTCGTTTCTAAGTATCCAAATAATTTGGGTTTTGTTTTTCATAATTTTTCAGTACTACATGTTATTTCTTATTGGCAATGCTAGATGACTCATAGTCTCGTACTAATCCATGTTCATTGCTCAGGGAAAAGACTAGTTTTCAAGGAGGATAGATGGTATAAAGAGAGAAGGTAACAGATTTTAATTTTATTTCCTTTACTTTGATACAATATTTTTTTAGTCTGCATTCATTAAGAAAATCAGTTTTCAGCTCCTAGTTGTACAGTGTATGGTGCACAAGTTGGTGGCTTGACATATAATGAAATCCCTAAATGGTTTTCAGGTAGTGTTTTACGTCTTGGACAATATAATCTGACTACATGAGGTTAGACACCAAAAACTTTAGTTGTGTATATGTTTAGTAATGGATCATGGGACTCCTAATTCTCTGTTCAGATATGTCTCAATTATCGATTAAGCTGTTTTATTTTTTTCTTGCTTTAATGAAGGTATGCAAAGAACGACCTAGAGCGAGAATACCAACATAACATTGCTGAAGTGAAAAGTAATCGACTGGCAGCTTCGATTTTTTTTGGGTATAGCTTAGTCCTAGATTTTCCAGTTTCATTTCAGATGTTTTATGCTACACTTTACCATGTCATTGATTTGTTATAAAGTAGACATCATTAAGATCTATATAAAATATCTTTTTTGCATCAAAAGGCGTCTCGAGCTCTTTCGCACAAGGTCATGAAAATGGCAGAGACGGCCCTGTAAGACATTGTTATGAAAATGAAAGATTAGATTTTGATTATCCCAATTTTGAAGGACCACTACACTTATTACAACTTTATTACAACTCTTGAGCAGGATCCAAATCGAACAAGTAGGCAAACAACCCAACAACAAGAACAAGTAGAGAGTTAACTTGGATAGTGACACGATTAAGATTAAGAGAATTATCAGAAGTTTCAGAAATTGTAAAATACGACAGGAATGTATTACAATTAGTAAATTATAATGATAAGGTTTGCAGTACATAAGATTAAACCAACATGCCCCGACCCTCTGCACTGAGCTTTGATACTTGAAGCCTTTTTTTTTTTTGATGCTTTCAACTGTTGCAACTTCTTATTTATCTTCAACCTGCACTGATCATGTTCCGCTAGTTTAGATCTAGCTCTTACCTCATCTGGATCTATTTTGGATTGTGGGCGCACATTAAAATCCATTGGTGAAGCTTCTGGCCTAGAGGTATGTTGGTTGGAAGACGATTCACCAGAATTTCTCTGCCTTGTAAATTCATCAACATCGTCATCTCTAGAGTACCATATTACAGCTTTGTCAATTTTCTTTTTCACCATTGGTCTCCTGCAAAGTACTCTGTCGTCTTCATTATATTTCATGCTATCTTCAAACCGTGTGCTCTTGTTGAATATTGGTCTACTCCATTTATCAATCAAGTCTTTGGCAAGTTTTCTATTACCTGCTCTCTCTTCATCAGATCTTGACAAAAACATAATGACCTTTCCAAGACCACTATTCTTGAGCTGCTCCCTCCTCCCCTAGTCCTCCAGATCAATACGAAGTTAATATTTCTAAAACTCCAGTTCGGACATTTATGTTGGGTAAGCTTCCATCAGGAAGTGGTTCAAGCCAATTCTTGTAAAGGGTTAAGACCCCACGATCTAAGAACTCAAACTGCAGTTGTTTCTTTGACAGAACATTAATTAGAAGAGGCAAATTGATGATTTTGTTGATGGCAGGTTTATTCTCAATATTCAATTCAGCATCTGATTCTGCCGCAATTTCAAGCTTTGCGATAATTTGTTCGACTTCTAAACCCAATTCCACACGAGACTTCTCAGTTTTCTTCTTTTTCCTACTGCAACCTTTGAAGAGCCTTTCCTATTGGATGTATATTCTAGTATATTCTTGTATATTTTGTATATATTCACTTACCTTGTTTGAGAGATATTCACCTCTCTTAGAATATCTTCACAAGATTTTTGTAAATCTAACTCCTTTATATAGGAGTCCTTGTTATCAACGAAAGACAGAAAAATCACAATCCAATTATTCTTCTTGTCTCGTGTTGTTCATCTTGTCTCGTCTTGGGTTAGAGAAACCCTCATGGTATCTTGAGTCCGGTAGCAATGTCTAGTGTTTTAACTTCAACGTCCTCTTCACCTAAAAGCCAGTCCTCTATATATGCTCTAGCTTCAAATGATGGACCAGGAACTATCATCACACATGTAGTTCTCAGAGGATCGAATTATGAAGAATGGGCTAAAGGGTTTCGTATTTCTCTGGGTGCGAAACGAAAACCGGGCTTCATTAACGGTAAAATCTCTAAACCTTCTGTTGATTCTTCTGACCTGGATGACTGGTGGACTATAAACTACATGATCGTTGCCTGAATTTTTAACACAATTGATCCAGTTCTTCGTTCCTCAATTTCTTATCGTGACACCGCATTCGATTTATGGGAAGATATCAGGCTTCGTTTTTCTCTTGGGAATGGAATAAAAAAATTTCAGCTTAAATCTGATGTCGCCGGTTGCAAACAAAAAGATGGAGAGTCTATACAAGACTATTACGGGAAGCTGAAGAAACTCTGGGATGACATCAATGACTTTGATGCCTTACCTTCTTGTCAATGTTCCGGTTGTACTTGTGGTCTTAATGTGATTCTTCGTACTCGACGTAACAATGATCAGGTACGTGAATTTTTAATGGGTCTCATACCCTATTATGCTAATGTTCGTTCTAGTATTTTGGGCACCGAACCACTTCCGCCTCTGCACACTGTGTACTCTCGTCTCATCCAAGAGGAAGAGGTTCGATCTTATACTCAGCCAAAGGAGGATATCGTTACTCCAATGGCTTTTATCGCTCACGGAAATAAGCCACAAGGATCGAAAACAGGAGCTGCCAAACCTCCATTGAAGTGCACCTATTGTGGTCACAATGGACATCTTGAGGATCGTTGTTGGGAGAAGCACGGATATCCAGATGGTCGCCAGCCCAGACGTCCACCTGCGGCTACTCTCAAAACCGAGTCACCAGCTCACCGTAACCAACCAGCAGCTAAGGCAAACGCTGTCGTTGGTGAGATGCCAACTACAAATCCTGTTCGTCTCTCTGGTAAGCGTGGTCACATCTGGATTGTTGATACAGGAGCCTCCAATCATGTTTGTTGCGATGACAATTTGTTTGAATCTTGTCGTAATATTAGTCCTCTTCAAGTTGGTCTGCCTAATGGTGTCAGCATACAAGCAACCAAAATTGGGATTGTGAAGTTAAATGACTCTATTATATTGCACAATGTGCTGTTCGTTCCTCAATTCACATGCAATCTTCTCTCCGTATCTCAATTTTTATCTTCATCGCATGCTAATCATGCACAGAAGAATATTATCAGTGTTCAGTTCACTAATTCTGAATGTGTTATACAGGACCATACTTTGAGGACGAGGATTGGTATGGGTAAGCTCATGGATGGGCTGTATTGCTTGATGGCAGGGATACCAACTCGTGTCAACGTTGTGTTAGAGAAGATTACTACAGAATTATGGCACAAACGGCTTGGTCATCCTTCTATCCAAGCTTTAAAGTCTCTACCTCAAATTGATCGTATTGATAGTCAGTTAAATTTTCATGCTTGTGATGTCTGTCATAGAGCCAAGCAAACTCGTACTTCTTTTCCATTGAGTAATAATATGGCAGTTGATTTATTTGAGTTAATTCATTGCGACGTTTGGGGGCCTTATCATCCAAATCGTGCCTGTAACTCGAGATATTTTTTAACCATTGTTGATGATTTTTCTAGATGTGTTTGGGTGTATTTGATGAAAACCAAAGATGAGGTACCTACCTTGTTAACAAATTTTTTTGCACTGGTTGACCGACAGTTTACTCGAAAGGTTAAGACTCTACGCAGTGACAATGGAACTGAGTTCAAAGGTCTCTTCTCTTATTTTCGAAACAATGGCATTGTTCATCAAACTTATGTTGTTAATACACCACAACAAAATGCTAGGGTGGAAAGGAAGCATCGTCACATTCTTAATGTTGCTCGTGCACTACGTTTTCAAGCATCCTTACCAATCGATTTTTGGGGTGAATGTGTCCTTACCGCTGCCTATTTGATTAATAGAACCCCTTCTCGTGTTCTTCACTTCAAGACGCCTTATGACCTTCTTTATGGTTCAGCTCCACCTATTCACTCTCTTGGGGTATTTGGATGTCTCTGTTACGCGAAAAACCTCAACCTTTGCGATAAATTTGACAGTCGCAGTCGTCGTTGCATATTTCTCGGCTATCCATTTGGAAAGAAGGCCTGGCATCTATTTGATCTCGACACAGGTCATTACTTTCAGTCTCGAGACGTACATTTTATTGAAGATACTTTCCCGTTGGCAGATAACGATGAGCTTCTGAAACTACACTCATTGTATTCTGATGAGGTCACTGAACCAGTTACTAGGAATTTGTCTGACAATCATTTTGAAGCTGAATACAATGATCCACATGTCTCTGGTGGTTCTTCTTCCGCTGCTATTCCCTCGCCTGATGCTACTGCACCTCCACAGAATAGTTCCAGCATTCCGTCAGACTTCCTGGATGTTGTACAAGACACAACACATATCGCTGATAATGATGTACATGCGATTTCTCAGACAGCACCTGCTGTAATTGATACATGTTCTGCTGGTGAGGATACTGATTCAGCACTGTCTCATGCCTCTTCTTCTGCTGTACCTGCGTCTGGTACAGAATCTGTTACTCGTTCTCCCACCGAAACTGCAAATAGTCGAGATCATCACAGTATAGTTGCAGACGAGGAACTAGGCCGGGGTAAACGTACAAAATTTGAGAATGTCAGGCATAAGGATTTTGTTCACTGGCAGGGTGTTTCAAAACAGTCTAACACGACCTTGGTTTCCCCTGAAGCTTCACCTATACCAGTCAAGTCCTCAGGTACTCCCTATCCTATAACTTATTTTGTGAATTGTGATGCATTTTCTGCTGCACATCGTATTTTTGTTGCAGCTATTTCAAATGATGTTGAACCCAAATCATTTAAAGAGGAAATGGCTGATCCACGATGACGTCAGGCAATGCAGGCTGAAATTGCTGCACTACTCTCCAATGGTACATGGACAATTGAAGATTTGCCTGCCAACAAGTCTGCAATTGGTTGTATGTGGGTTTTTCGAATTAAGCGAAAATCTGATGGCTCGGTTGAGCGCTACAAAGCCAGATTAGTCGTTTTTGGAAATCATCAAAAGGAAGGAATTAATTTCACTGAAACTTTCGCTCCTACAGTAAAAATGGTTACTGTACGAACTCTTCTTGCGGTTGCTGCGATAAACAACTGGGAGTTAGTTCAAATGGATGTACACAATGCGTTTCTTCATGGTGATTTAAATGAAGAAGTCTTTATGCGACTTCCTCCTGGTTTCAGTAATGGATTATCTGGCAAAGTCTGTAGACTTCGTAAGTCTTTGTATGGTTTACGCCAGGCTCCCCGGTGTTGGTATGCTAAGCTAGCAACTGCTTTGCGTACATATGGTTTTTCTACCAGTGCTTCTAATCACTCGTTATTTCTTTATCGCCATGGAAATATTATTATGTATATTCTAGTGTATGTGGATGATCTTGTTATTGCTGGTAACAACAAAGATGCTATTTGTTTCAGGAATATCTAAGCAGATGTTTTCATATGAAGAATTTGGGGAAATTAAAATATTTTCTTGGCATTGAGGTAGCTAGAAGTTCCAAAGTAATTTTTCTTTGTCAGCGCAAATATGCTCTAGATATCTTGGCAGAAATAGGCCTTCTCGGTTCCAAACCAGCTAATATTCCCATGAAAGAGAATCATCGGCTGACTCTTGCATCAGACTCGCCCGTGCCTGATCCTGCTCGTTATAGAAGGTTGGTGGGGAGAATGATTTATCTCAATCTTACACGGCCGGATCTGTGTTACTCTGTTCATATTCTTTCCCAGTTTATGAAACATCCAACTCAATCACATTGGGATGCTGCACTTCGAGTTGTGCGCTATTTGAAATCTAGCCCTGGGCAAGGTATTTTACTTCGAGCTGATTCCAAGTTAGTTCTTTACGCTTATTGTGATGCAGATTGGGCTAGCTGTCCACTTAGTCGTCGTTCACTCACGTCTCACTTTATCTTTCTCGGGGGTTCTCCTATATCTTGGAAAACGAAGAAACAAACCACAGTTTCTCGTTCCTCAGCCGAAGCAGAATATCGTGCTTTGGCTTCCACAACTTGTGAGATTATATGGTTAAAAGGATTGTTACGGAATTTTGGTATAGGACATATAAAACCAGTTTCGATTCATTGTGATAGTCAAGCTGCGTTACATATTGCTAATAATCATGTCTTTCATGAACGAACGAAGCATATCGAGATTGACTGTCACTTTGTGCGTGATGAAATACTTCGAGGTACTATCCTTCCATCTTATATTCATACTACCTCTCAACTAGCTGATATTCTGACTAAAGCTTTGGGTCGTCAGCAGTTTCAAAATATTCTTCTCAAGATGGGCATTTCGACTCTTCATGCTCCAACTTGAGGGGGGGTATTGGATGTATATTCTAGTATATTCTTGTATATTTTGTATATATTCACTTACCTTGTTTGAGAGATATTCACCTCTCTTAGAATATCTTCACAAGATTTTTGTAAATCTAACTCCTTTATATAGGAGTCCTTGTTATCAATGAAAGACAGAAAAATCACAATCCAATTATTCTTCTTGTCTCGTGTTGTTCATCTTGTCTCGTCTTGGGTTATATAAACCCTCATTTCCACTTCATCATCAACTTTTTTAGCCCGGGGAGCAACGGGAACAAGTAGTTCAGCATTACTTCCATAACAGTCAGAAGGATCCACGCAAGTGTCATTTATAAGGTTCTCTCCACCAGCAATTGTTGGAAAATTGACACTAAAACATGGTGAAGAAAAGAATGTTGTCTCTGGGTTCAAGGCTCTAATAATAGATTCTTTTCGACAATTATTCGACCCTTCCCAATTAGATTGACGAGTACAAATAGGTCAATGAATATTGCCGTCAGGATACTTGAATCCCTACAACAATGTTGGATTCAAAGCTTGTACAACCTTGACCCAACCAAGAACACACAGGTTTTGATTCTGATGATGCTTGTTAGAGAGAAAACAGAGAGAGTTTTTGATGTGTTTGAATGGAAAACAATGACGCAATTTATGGAGAGTTTAACATCCGTTGAAGATGACTCTTCATCTCCAACATGCATCTTTTCAGTGCGAATAGACATCTCTTCCTACAATGGTGTTTGTTGGGAAAACGATGTTTCTGTTCGGTTTTCTAACTGTCATTAGAAACCCTAAATCAGAAAAAAAAAATTACGAGACGTTGTGTCGCACTCTGTATAGCGCCTACAAATTAAGGGTTTGTTGAAAATATCCAACAACAATAACACTCCACAAATCTTTTTCAAGTGCAGAATCAACGCCATTATTATTAACCTTTGAAGAAGAAGATTTTCCTGAACCTACTTTCTCACTCCTTCCTTCAGATTTCATCTTCTTATTTTCTTTCTTTCCATACCCAACACTACTCGAACTTTTCCTCTTACAATCCTGCTAATGTGCATAACCCATGACTATTGATTCTTAAAAATTTCTTACTAAAATATTTCCTATTAGTGAAGGAATTGATTGATGAAAATTTCTGATGGAGTACTGGGGTTTCAAGAAAATTTCTAAAAGAAACGAATGTGGAGGACAGAAAATTTGGGAAAGAAGAATAAGTAAATTAGGTTCCACAGAATTATGAAAGGTGAAATATATAGAATACAGGTTTCCTATTTTGGTTTGGCTTTTGATAAACGCGGCTACCGGGAAACTACTTTCCTTTCCTTCGTTCGCAAGAAAGATGGTTTCAAGTGGGATTTTGCCTGAATGCTAATAACTGGCGCTTTTGAGTGTAATGTTGCTTAACAAAAATCAATGGCCAGCGTACATCACTGAACCGTTGGTATATGTTTTCAGACGCTTGATTATGTGCTGGCTTGTCTAAGGGTCCCCCTAAATCTGTTTGAAGCACGGCACCATCTAAAATCAAGAATTTGTTTGATTTGTTTCATTTGCATTCGGTTGTAGAACAGGCCCTATCCCAGTAACAGTCGAATCAAATTTGCCAATCGTTTATGCAATTCAATCCATGTTAATTCTAATAGCGAGATGCCTTTTCCCCTCAAATATGCCCGAATTTCCTGCATGCCAAGCATCAGTGCATAATCCCAGCTCCGACTGCCACAATCTGGGCATCTTTTATGGCTTCTTCTTGTATGCATCAGACATTGAGACCCAAAACCAATAATTGATAGCTGAAATTTGAAACAACATCAAACGTAAGAGAAATCAATATCATATGGAACAGACATCATGTTCTGCAGAATCATTGTGGAGACTTTCTTCGAGAGAAACGTAAAGAAAATTCTATTAAACGTAGCATTCAAATGGCAATAAAGGAAAAAAGCTCTATGAAGTTCTGGCTTTTGTCAATTTTAAAGTTAAAGATCAACTTGCAATGTTTATGATTGTTCAACCAGACGAAAAATAAAACTACCAAATAAAAAAAAAAAACATAAATCACCAATCGGCTATAACTCGTCCTTTGGATTAGCGAGTTGATCAACAACTGGACTACTCGTGCCATCACCATTAGCATTTTCTTTGTGACTGCGGATCTTTTCCATAACTTCTTCCAGAGGAGGATCACCAGGCCTTCTATGAACTTGATCACCAATTTTGACCTCATACGCCTCGGATTGACTCAATACAAATTCAATCAACTCCATTATATCTTGTCCTTTCTCCATAGTAAACATAATTGTACTAATATCAACTCCCATGAACTTAACATCAATAGATCCAGTTTTCATAACCTTACTCCATTTCATCGCAATCTCACCGACCATATCGGGTGTTCGACGATTAGCACCGCCTAATCGGAGCTTAACAAAACCAAAAGAAGGCCCTGTGGGACGCTTCATCATCTCTGATTGAATCTCTGAAAACTCCATATTTGATAAATCTAGCTTTGGTGGATCAAATTCTTTTTTAGAAGGTTTCTTTTTACCCCAATTTTTCCATTCTTCATCTTCTTCGTCATCAATTACATCATCTAATTCATCTGGGATTGAGATTTTCCCTCCCTCTGCAACTTTAATGAAATTTCCAACCGTTTGGGTAGCGACAAGCAATGTAACAAAAATAAAGATGATAGAAGGGGAGGATCTGATCATTTTTCTGTTCATCTCTTTCGTTTGGGTTTCTTTCAGTGAAGAAGAACTTCTAAACTCTCTGGAAAGGATTTGATTTGAGTTGGGAAATAGACAGATGGGATCTTTCACGCATATGAAGATTTGACTTGAGTATGTTGTCAGTCATTTGTCATGACCGAGAAATGGGGTTTCAGCATTTGACGCACTGGATTAAAAAGATATCAAACGCAAAACAAAAAGAGAATGATGCCCTCACGCAGGATCGAACTGCGGACCATTAGATTAAAAATCTGATGCTCTTCCACTGAGCTATAAGGGCACATGTTAGGTGCCGACGTGGTGGGTTTATTTCTCGGAAGTACAAAGCAAACTTGAGGTACAAAAATTTCTTGATGGACCGTCGGAAAAACCATCACTCACATTATAGTTTTATTCATGTAGGTTTTCATGGCATTTAGCCCAAATTTACCGTTTCTCAAAATAGATTCATTTCTTTTGTTTTATCTGGGAACTTTTTTTTATTTGAGAATACAGTTTTTCTTATGGTTTTTTTGGAAAATTGCTCTCTCTATCTTGTGGGAATTGAACAACTACCATCAATTTGGTAGGCTTTTTATAATTGCCCTCTAGGGATATATCCAGAGAGAGCTTGTTTATAAAAGCGTATCTAAAAAAACAACATTTATTACACTCCTTTATTACCGAGGTTATTAATCATGTCCAATCTTTCTTTCGAAATAAGTTTTTTCTTAAGCAACTAAACCGTTCCTTTATTACTCTTATACCTAAGATCAAAAATCCTTTCTCTCCTAATGATTTTAGACCTATTAGCTTAACTAATACAGTTTATAAAATAATTTCAAAATTTTTAACTAATCGGTTAAAAACTCTTCTTGACTATCTTATTTCGCCTTTTCAATATGCTTTTATAGCAAATAGGCAGATTCGGGATAATATTATAATTAGTCATGAAATCTTACACCCTTTTAAAACCCGGAAGAAAAATAAAAATGGTTTTATGGAAATTAAGCTAGATCTCTCAAAAGCTTTTGATAGATTAGAATGACCTTTTATTCTTTCAGTCTTTAAAAAACTTAGTTTTTCTGAAGTCTGGTGCCAGTTAATTTTTCAATGTATTAGTACAGTTTCTTATTCTGTCTTAGTTAATGGCTCACCTGGTGAGGATTTTTATCCAACCAGAGGTATTAGGCAGGGAGATTGCACATCACCTTACATCTTTATTTTGTGTATGGAAACTTTATCTCAACTTTTGATGAAAGGTGAGACTGATAAAATGATTCAGGGTTTTAAACTAAAGAAGAATAGTCCTTCTATTTCCCACTTGTTTTCGCTGATGATTGTATGCTTTTTTTTTCAAAAGCTTATTTATCTTATGCTAGAAACCTAATGAAGATTATAAATTCTTTTACCAAGGCCTCTGGTCAGGCAATCAATTTTGAGAAATATGGTTTTTTCACTAGTGCTAAGATACATCATAAGCATGTGAAGTTATTATCAAAAACTTTAGGGATAAAATTTTTGAGCAGTTCTGAGAAATACCTTGGTACTCCTTTGTTTGTTAAAAGGGATAAAATTAAGTCTTTTCAGTTTCTTATAGATAAGTTCTATGCGAGATTAAGTAATTGTGAGAGACCAAATCTTAATGGTGCTGGTAGAACTGTTATCACAAAGCATGTGCTTTCTAGTTTGGTTGTTTATCATATGTCGTGTTTTTCATTTCCCAAAAAGATCACTCCAAAAATTGACTCAATTCAAAGAATGTTTTGGTGGTCAAAGAAAACCCAAGGCGTGCAACTTATTTTCGTTCTTGGAAAGATATTGGTATGTCTAAGTTAAGTGGTGACCTAGGTATTAGAAACTCTTATGCTACTAATAGGGTTCTATTGCTAAGCTGGGTTGGAGACTCTGTAAAAATCCAGATCAGTTGGTTTTTTGATTCTTAAAAGATAAGTATTTCCCTAATCAAAATTTGTTGGAAATAGATAAAGCTACAGATACTTCTTCTTGGATCTGGAAAGGTATAGTTAATAGTTTGATTTTCTTAAAAGCTAATATTGTGAGTAGAATAAATGATGGTACCTCTACAAGAATTTGGTCTTCAAACTGGTTACCATTTAGTAATTCGCCGCCTGTTACGATTAGTCCAAATTTTAATGATTACCTTTTGTTAGTGAGTTTATAGATATGTTCAGAATAATTCTTGGAATATTGGGCTTTTAAAATTTTTGTTCTCTCCTGATGATGTTATTAAAATTAGGTATCTAAGAATTAATATTCGTGAAAAAGATAACATTTGTGGACCCATACTAAAAGTGGTGTTTTTACTATTAAGACAGCTTACAAGGTATATATGAATGAGTCAAGTTCAGTTGAAGATGCATCATTTTGGAAAAAAATTTGGTCTTTAGATTGTCTTCCAAAAATTAAATTCTTTATATGGAAAGTTTTTGCTCAGATGTTGCCGGTAAACTCTACCCTTAAGCTTTATAATCATGCTGTTGATGACTGCTGCCCATTTTACATAAATGATGTGGAAACTGTTATGCACTTGTTTTTTCTTTGCCCTATTGCGTCACATATTTGGTTTGCTTTGTCTCTGTAACATTTGGTTATTACTGATTATGATTGGGTCGAAGATATATTTGGTTTGAAAATGTTTTAGGGAAATATCCTTATGTTGTTAATTGGCCAAGTATTGGGGCTATTGTTATGTGGTGTGTTTGGAAATTAAGATGTGATGTAGTTTTCAGAAGTGTTTCAATAAATCTTGATAGAGTAATTCTGGATACTAGAAGATTAATCAACACTTATATTGCCCCCTTCTCAGTTTTCTAAAGCTATTAGAAGGGATGTTAAAACTCCCATTCAGTTTGTTGATTATATCATGTTCATAGATGGTTCCTTCAAGAATTTTAACATGGGTGTGGTTATTATTCTCTGTGATAATGCATGCAGAGTAAAGAGGAGTATATTGGACTTTGGACTGAGTACAGATGCAGTTGGTGCTGAGGCGACTGATCTAATTTTGGCTATCTTCTGGGTAAAGGAGATGAATCTGTCTAAAGTTCTTCTGGTTAGTGATTGCCTTCAGTTGGTGAATTTTGTTAATGGAGGCAATGTTGTTGTTGATTGGAGATGCATTGATCTCTTAGACGACAATCGGCTTTCCGTTTCTAGTTGTAATAGTTTTAAATTTGTAATATTAAGCGTCTCAAGAACAAGCTATCTGACCGTCTTGCACGTCAGGCTAAAAAGTTCTGTTTAAAAGATATTTGGGTTTCTCTTCCTCCTTTTTTGGACAGTTTGATGAGGAAAGAGCCAATAGTTGATGTCTGTAACTATCTTTTGTGTTAATGCATCGATGTTTTTCTCAGCAAAAAAAATCTAAAAAAAAATTAAATATCTTTTATACGCTAATTTATGTTAATATCGTCATTGTGGTTTCAGTGAGATTTGAGATCATCTACCATTTTTTCGATGAATTAGTGAAATTATTAGCAACAACAACAGAAATTGATTTTTGTTATTGTTTTTTATCTGCTAATTCAATTTGAAAAGTCAGAGAGACATATAACTTTCGCATTTTGATTCATTGAAGCTCAAGAACTATTTCAAAATTCGAGAAATCACTAGCACCAACATTTGAAATTGATTTTTGTTGTTCTTCTTTATTTGATTATTTTGATTTGAAGATTTAGAGAGAGATATAACTTTTGCATATTCATTTCATTGAAGCTCAAGACCTATTTCAGTTTAACAATTCGGGTATAGCGATTTCGAAGTATATTTTGTATGGAATCAATTTGATATCTTTGTTTATTTCGATTTGGTTGACTCGAGATTTTTGATTCATCTCTGAAACAATTACGATTCAAATTTGTTTTTGGTATATGTTTTTGATGTTACACACATTTTTGTTATTATTTTTTGTTTTAATATTTCCTGGATGTGTTTGAATTAAGTTGATGTTTTTGGATATGTATGGATTGGTTAGTTGATAAATTATTTTTAATAGTTTTTTTTTTTTGTTGATGTTTGTTTTAAAGGATCAATGTTATGAACGTAAATGAATGATTTTGCTGGTTGTTTTTGGTTTATGTTGTTTTGATAAAATAAAGTTGTTACAGTTGTGCAACTTACGTTTTTCGGCTTCAGACTTTCGGGATTCACACTAAAGTTATACGATTTGTATTTCTTCATGTAATTTAGCTTATATTAGTTGATGAATCATTTTGGTGATTGATATTTTGTGTTGACGTAAGCGAATGGTATTTGTTGGCTATTTTGTTATAGGCCGTGTTTGATCAGTGTTATATTTATATTTGTAGTTTAAAATTTTGCAGTCAACTTAGTTAATTTTATTTTCTTCATAATCTTGCGTCAACTTCAGTTTTGTTCCAGTTATGTAACTTTAGTTTTGTTTTCTATTTCGTTTGTTTTCGAGTTGTAGTCTGGTATTGTTTATTGATTTTTGTGCATCTTTTTTTTCCTAGTTCCCATATTGAATATATATTTCTCATGAGGGGTTTATTCCTCCTCGTGAATTGCGTCATTAGGTGTGGAAATTTCTGAGGAGCCCTAGTTTGGCATCTCTCTCTTCTATAAACCCATCATTAAGATGGTATATATGTGAAGCCCAAAATACAAGATGAACGGTTATGATTACTAGGTTATGTTGGACTAAACTAACCTTAATTAGTTACATATTAATAACGAGATTTTTTTTTAAATATGTAATTAATTAGTCAATTAGTAATGGAAGGATTTTGTGGGCATAATTTATGGGAAGTTTACCTTTTCTCTATATTCTCTTTCATCGTCATTATAAATATATCAATTTTTAATCAGAATTTGTTTTATTTTTCTTTCGTATTGATTAAAAAAACTGATTTGACTTATATCCGCATCCACTGGCATGTCCCCGATAGTTAAATGATGGAGAAGCTGCAGAGATAGCAACCTCGTTTGTTACAACTACATCAATTATTTTGTGAGATCAAATGTTAAACCAAGGAAGACACATACTAATTAGTTTTTGAGATTAGATTTATGCGATTTTGGTTCTTATGATTGCTCTGTATCAACTAATGAGATAGAGCCTCTTAATGAAATTCCTTTTTATATTTATAGGTTTTTTTTTGTATCGATCAACTTTTTTTAACAGAGAATAGTTACACATGTACAGGTTAGTACTAACTTTTTGTGAAAAGGTCTGAAAGTACTTACACGAGTCTTTAGATTATGCATCCAGCCATTACAATGTTGTTATTGCCTCTTTCGAGCTTCATTTTCATTGCCAAATATTGGAATTTATGCTTATTTGATAGGTACAGAATCAATTAAGTAAGTGTGTTGTTAGCTTATATAGTGTAAGCAGATTTTTGTTGCTCTGACCTAGGTTGTCTTTGATCTTCATCGATCTATAAAAGGACCATGTAAAAGAATCTACTTCTAAAAACATATGGCATTTCATCGCTCTAAGTGTCAAGCCTGATATAGCTTGTTTGTTTATTTGTAATAATTGATTATCAAGTGGAATTGATGCGAGTGGCGCATTTTGTAGGTGTAAACTGAGATTTTCACTAGAAAATTTGATTTTCACCCGTGAAAACTTAAATTTTCATTGAAGAAACGATATTTTCACTTTTATGAAAAATGTAATTTTCACTAACATTATTGCTGAAATTTTCATTGAAGAAATGATATTATCGTTTCTTATGAAAAACGTGATTTTCACCTTATGACGTCACTGTGAAAAATTAAATTTTCACTAATAAAAAACAGGGACTATGCCACAATGTTTTTGAAGAAGATGAAAATTTACAATTATCACTGAATTTGAAAAGGAGATCTTAAATACAGGTGAGAACTCCAGTGTTGAAAAAACACAATCATGAGTGAAAATCACGATTGTCAATGAAATGTGAAAATTATAATTTTCAGCAACCGGGGATAACTATAATTATCAATTTTCAGTAAGTTGATGATAGTTGTCGTTTTCACAAAACGCAAATTGTGAAAACTAAAATTCCCACTTCTAATGGTAAGACAAAGTTACTCAAAACAACACCACAAAGATTTTACCGGGATTATCATTTATTCACATTTATTTATAATAAATAAATTCGAAAAATTATTTTTAACCCTTTTTTTTCTCTCAAAGATTCCATGCTGATAATTGAATTTTTCCCCACTAATTATTCACATCGTGATAATTGAAATTTTTTACTATTTACGTTTTGGAGGTTACAAAGAATTCTATGTTTTAGGAAGTGATAGACGCATTTATGTGTCTAATTTGTCCTCAATGTTTCGTATTGTTAGTACTTGTTTTCGTCCTTATTATGGTGTTTTGTGTGTTTGTAGGTATTTTTTGGAAATAAATATTGATGGAAAATTCGGCTCAAAAAGTTGTTAAAGGCACCCCGGAGGATATATGTTATTCGGACTCCAACAACGGATAAGGGGCGACCACTGGATAAGGGGTGACTTTCTTCTCAAATCAAATTTTCAAATTGGCGGGAAAATATTTTTATTCACTGTCAGATTTCAATCAAGGATTTGGAGGTGTTATAGGGAGACTAAATGGCTGAAAATTTATGGGATTGTTCCTGGGACATATACAAAGCTATTACAAGTGTTTTGGTCTATCAAATTTGGCTGAAAAATCCGTGAGAAGAAATCAGGGCAGCACGTCCATGAGACGGACAGTTCACGGGATTACATGAGTTTTGGAGAATTTAAACATGTTTTGCTCATGTATGATGACTCTAGCAACACTTTGGACCTTGAAAAAGATAAATGAGGAGATTTTGCAG
Organism: Papaver somniferum; assembly: GCF_003573695.1. Lineage (NCBI taxonomy): Eukaryota > Viridiplantae > Streptophyta > Magnoliopsida > Ranunculales > Papaveraceae > Papaver > Papaver somniferum. Next base: position 37,662,029 of record NC_039367.1, on the reverse strand, counting down.
CTGTAGAAACGCGTGAGAAGCTAAATCAGGGAAGAAAATATTCCCAAAATATTTTCTTTACTGCCCGAGTTCAATGATGAATATTGAGAATCATGGCGTGATTAAATGAGTCTAAGGAGTATAAATAGGTGGATGGGATCATAGAGAAGGGGATGGAGAGTTTGGGAGAGGAATAGAACATCACAGAGGAGAGAAATTGAAGTTGCAGAGAGTCACCATTTCTGCTGCTGCATAGCTGAAGAACACGAAGAACAGACCAGCAAAGACAGTCGTTTTTCTACAATGATAACGACTCACAGCCGAGGGTCGTACATCAGAGGCAGACTTATTTGCTACAGCGTTTGCGACACAAAGTCGTGGGTCTAGAGAAACAGTAACACATATAAATGTTACAAACCCGGTTTTCATTATATTTCTCCCTTTCATCATTTGTAAACCATTTTTGAGCAATAATAATGAATTTCGAGCGTGTTTCCAACATGATGATGTGCTAATTCTCCCACAACCAAGGCAATGAGGAAGCTATTTACTCATGAATAATTGGTAACTATTTTATTTTCTCTAATATTTAATTATAATTCACTCAATCACTGCTTTTGCAGAGTTTTAAATTGTTTGCGTAATTTTCCTAATCAGTTGTGATTCAATTAGATAGATTATGCTTTGTTTAGATAATCTATGCTTAAGGGATACAATTGATGTTTGAGAATTTGCTTGATTATTAATGAGTTAAGATATAAAGGACTTAAAAGATAATTAGAGTTTTGGATTATTTACCATCATTAATTCATGTGTAATAGTGGAATCCGTGTCTTGGTTATTTTCTCATATCTTGAAGTCAATTTTGTAATAAGTTTTCTTTATTTTTAAGTTTTATAAGTCTAAAAAGCCATTGCTTTCACAAGCCTCAACGAACCTTATAACTACAACATTATTGAGATCACACCAATTTTTGGCGCCGCTGCCGGGGATTTGTTTATAGATTTGTTTTTAGGTTTTCTATTTCTTTTTATTATTTTTGTTCTTTTTTATGCGTTTTGGTATTTCTTATTTGCTTTCAGATTTGGAGCTAAACTAAAAAAAAGGGGAGAAAGTGCTGAAAACAAAAGTGAAGCCAAAGAAGAAAAGAAAGGAGGAATCCAAAAGGAGTGAAGAAGATTTTGTAAATAATTTTATTTTATTTTTTTAGAAACTGTAATTAGGGTTATATTTTTGTAATATTTTTATTTTTGGACCTTTTTTCTTTTTGGACTTTATTTTTGGACATTGGACATTATTTTTTTTTAAACCCTACGGAAGGGTAGTTTCAAATATAAACTGCACATGGAAGGACGACGATTACGATATCGCTTCGGCCCCTCGGGTTCGTACATGACATAGGAGTCGTGGCCCGAGTCGACTTCAACGGTTCATCCCCCGTCTGGGACGGGAGGTAAGAATTCTAAACACCCGCGAATCTCATGTCAGGGGGTTTACTTGATGATTTTGTATGCATATATGTTGAGGACCTGAAATCGGATTTAATTTTCTAGTAAAGAGCAAGGCCTGGCCAAATCAAGATAAGGACTCGGATTTCATCACCGTTTCCTTCTTGCCCACCTTAGGAACACGTAACCTACGCGAACCTAAGCCTTAAAATTTGGACTAGAACGAGACCGATAGGGTAACGAGCTTAATAGGAAAGTCATTCGAAAAATATTGGTTACTCTTTTAAACATGCTTCGAAGTTCATGATGGTTTCTGTGAGTTGAATGCGTGACTGCGCCGCCTTGTAATGCGGTGAGGCCTTGGGTATCAAAGCTCTACGCAGCTTCCCTCACCTCTATTCAACTTACTTTGACTTGGATTGATTCCAGAGGGGTTTGCTCAAATTGTAACGAATTCCCTTTCGAAGGATTAAAAGCTGGTCTAGAAATAATCTAAGTGGAGCCATCATGCTTTTTGTTTGCTAGATAAAATAGGCTTGTTGTGGTCGAGTCAGTCTTCTTTGTGTTTGTTTAGAATTCCCTTGCAGTTAGGATGTCGAACTGGTATTATAATAGCCAATACAATGAGTATCCGACTGAGCAGCCTGGACATTATCCTTTTTATGACCATAGTGTGAATAGTGATTGGGAACGCGAAACTTTTGAAGGTTATGGTCCATACCATTGTGAGCCCAATCACTATCCACATACCCACAGGTCATACGAGCAAGATTTTTTTTCTATTTCTCTAGAAGAGTCTCTCAGGAGTTTCAATGAGTCAACACAGAAGTTATTTATGAAAGAGACTTATAATATTCTTCTCCCAGAAGAGTCCGTAGAGCGGTCAACTAAGTTATCTCTAGAAGAGACCCTCAAGAAATTTACTGAGAGTACAAATAGGATTGTGGAAAAACTTGCTCAGGATAGTCTTAAATTCCAGTATAGTGTTCCCAATACCACCCTTGAAAATAAGGATAGTTTTTATTCACATAATCGAGATGACGATGTTATAATTGGTAACACTACCTGTTTTGATGAGGTTCGATCTTTTTCATGTTATTATAAAGATGATTATGATGAGGATAATATTGATGAAGAACATGAAATATGTAGGCATAGTGATCAGGAATTTGTTACTCCGATTGAGCTTTATAATGATAGTGTTGTTTCTAGTACAAATCCAAATAATTTTAATAATTATTAACCTATTCAAAAGGATGAGGATTTGACTAGAGATACCACCGTTTTAGACGATGTAGTTCATGATCCTTTAGCCTGCACTGTGTTGGATAATCCATTATTTGATGTACCTATCAGTGAATCGGAGGAAGTAACCATGATTAACACCTTAGTTAATGAGCCTTTACTAGAAACTTTCGATGATAATCCTTTATATGATTGTGATGATGGTTTAGAGGAAAGAGTTTACCCTGAGAATATTGTTTTAGAATCTAGCGATTTAGAAACACTAGTCTTAGAAGATGATAAACTCGTAGAAATGAGTGGGGATGAACCCAACTTAGAAGAATCAATTGACCATTTCCAGGAATCTGATGACCTAGAAATTAGGGAAGTTGTGACTAGCCTTTATAGAGACACAGAAAACTCTAAGTTTGGGGGTGATTATCATTCTCCGTGTTCTTTAACTCTTAGAAAGTTCCCTCGTGTAGGACTTGAAATTTATGCCTCAACCATCTTACAAGATTATCTTCATACATGTTTTACCGAACCTAATGATGTCTAGAAAGAAGCTCAGTTGTTAGAAACCCATCCTCTGGTTGATGTGGTTAACCCAGGCTATGATACCAAGATTGACTTTGTTTTCCCACCAAAAACTTTTCGACCAATTGTGGGAACATATGATTTTCAGATGTGTCGGTTATTAAGTTTTGAGACTAAACCTAATTACTTTAGGATATTAGGGTCGACACATTTTCTTAAGGAAGACCACCTCTTTCATTGTGGTCAGTTGTGTGAGTCAAATCTAATTGACTTAGAGGATCCCCAATTATTCAGGTTGTTGTAATGTGCTTCTAAGTTCTTAGTTGAGTTTTTCCAGACTCTAATACCTGAACCGGATCTTAGCTTTGAGGAAACCCAACCGATGAAAACCTTTTATCTAGACCCTTTTATAGATCCTGAACCTGAACCACAACTAGATGTAGTTGTCTTAAGCAAGGGTATGTTCGGTATCTTCTTGGTCTGTTGTAGTTTCCTCTTCTTGTGGGTAATACTTTTTGATCCAGATGACCCACAATTATTCCGGCTACTGCTATATGATTCTACGAGGTGACTAATTCTTCCAATGTCTGGATGAAGACTTTAAACTTAGCACTTCTTGGGAGGCAACGGTAATATCTTTCCTTAACTCTTTTGCTTCAAGTGGTAACAGTTTCTCCTTATTCATGCTTTTAATTTTATCTTTAGAACATTGAGGAAAATGTTAGATTTAAGTTTGGGGGTATGGGAGAAACTTTTTAGTTGCAGTATAAATAAACTCCAGAGCCTAGAAATTTATGCCTATTAAGGATAGCACTAACCTATCTAATTGGATGGAAACATCTTGGTTGTAGGAGTTGAGGAACCAATCTGATTAGATGGAAACATCTAAAGAGTCTATTCATAAAATCACAGAGCTCAGGTGTTAGAATTAAAAAAAAATGGTAGTTTCGCCATATCTCGTTGAATCCTAATCCTTCTGTTTTTATTTTTTTAAGTGATTTGGTGGGGCACACGATTCAGGTTGTTACCTTTGCTAGGGTGAAATAGGGTGATTGAGATACCAATAAAATAAAATAATAATAATAAAAAAATAAAAAAATAAATTTAAGACCAGACCATCAGACCAACCGGAATAAATTCAATAAAGTCGACCACTGGTGCCCTTGTATATGCCAGTTGTGTTGACATAGAGTTAGGTTTATCGACCACTGGTCCCCTTGTATATGCCAGTTGTGTTGATATTAGTCAGACCAGTATCTCGGTCCATTAGGATAGGTCCATCTTGGCAGAGGCCTTCAGACAGATATGGGAAACACCGTTCACTTTAAACCATCTTTTTCTTTATCCATCTTCTTAATCTTTCCATGTGATTGGTTGACTCCGTTTATGATGTCCAGAAACTATCTGAGTAGAGCTCTGTCACTTTATATGAATTTTAGTATGCTTGAGTGCAAACTCGTGTACATCAATTGGAATTTCGCATCAGGGTACTTCCTCCTGTAGTCAGTGATTGTATGCCAACCAAGGAGATTCTTTAGTGCCTTCCATGGTTCTGCGTAGATAGCTAGGGTCTGGAGTAATGGTTTTGTGGGTACACCTCTGGTAAACCCTCCCGAGATTAAGTCGGTTTTATTTTTATTTTATTTTTGCTCGAGGACTAGCAAATAATAAGTTTGGGGATATTTGATAGACGCATTTATGTGTCTAATTTGTCCTCAATGTTTCGTATTGTTAGTACTTGGTTTCGTCCTTATTATGGTGTTTTGTGTGTTTGTAGGTATTTTTTGGAAATAAATATTGATGGAAAATTCGGTTCAAAAAGTTGTTAAAGGCACCCCGGAGGACATATGTTATTCGGACTCCAACAACGGATAAGGGGCGACCACTGGATAAGGGGTGACTTTCTTCTCAAATTCAAATTTTCAAATTGGCGGGAAAATATTTTTATTCATTGTCAGATTTCAATCAAGGATTTGGAGGTGTTATAGGGAGACTAAATGGCTGAAAATTTATGGGATCCTGGGACATATACAAAGCTATTACAAGTGTTTTGGTCTATCAAATTTGGCTGAAAAATCCGTGAGAAGAAATCAGGGAAGCACGTGCATGAGAGGGATAGTTCACGGGATTACATGATTTTTGGAGAATTTAAACGTGTTCTGCTCATGTATGATGACTCTAGCAACAATTTGGACCTTGAAAAAGATAAATGAGGAGATTTTGCAGCTGTAGAAACGCGTGAGAAGCTAAATCAGGGAAGAAAATATTCCCAGAATATTTTCTTTACTGCCCGAGTTCAATGAAGAATATTGAGAATTATGGCGTGATTAAATGAGTCTAAGGGGTATAAATAGGTGGATGGGATCATAGAGAAGGGAATGGAGAGTTGGGGAATAGAATAGAGAGCTACAGAGAAGAGATTTGACGAGTTGCAGAGAATATTTTTCTGCTGTTGTAGAACACGAAGAACATGAAGAACAGACTGCCAAAGACAGTCGTTTTCCAACAGTGACAACGACGCTTAGCCGTGGGTCGTATAGCTACAGTGGTTGCGACACATAGTGACAGTCGTAGAAGCTACAACATCAGTAATAGTTTATTGTTATATCTGTAACAATTATAGCTGTTACAAAGGCCTTGTTTTATACCTTTTCTCCTTGTAAACACCTTTTTGAGCAATGAAAAATTCCTTTGAGTGTGTTTTCACTATGCGGAGCTAGACCCCATCACTGGGACAACGGAGGAAGCAACTTTTCATGATTTTGGTAAATGAATTAATTCTTTTATTGACTTTTTGCATAGATTTAATTGTTTTATGATTTCTATTAATTATTTGTTATTTTATTATATGCCGCATGCTTAGTTCTAAATACTTCAGATGCGTCATGCTTTTAACTTACAAATAATATTTTACGAAATCTATTTTTGGCAAAGAACTAGAGTCACAACTTCTTTTGTTTGAGCTATATTGTCTAGAGTTAATGACTGAACCATAACAATATGAAAAGTAGTGGAATCCCGCGTCTCAGCGTCTCTTCATCTTGGGACAAATTTTGTATATATATTTTTCCTTATTTTCTTTATTAAGTCTTAAAACAAATTCTCAACAAATCTGAGTGAAAGAATCATCTTACTACAACTCAATTGAAAATCACATCAGGAAGAGACTGAACAAAATTGAATAATAAAAGGAATTATTTTAGGGATTTAATTAAGGAAGTCAACCGAATTATTTTAGGGAGTTAAGGGAAGTCAAAAGAATTATCTTACGGAGGTTTTTTACGGATTAGGATTGTTGGAATTTTTTTCACGTTTATGCTGGAGTATTTGTAGGGAATTAATTAAGGGGAGCACTTTTAGGGATTATATTTAGATTTAGAACAAACAATTTTTTTTTTGTAATCATAGTTTATCAGGTTAATGCAAGTCATTTAAGGAGATATCTTATGAGAGTCATTTTAGGGAAGTCAAAGAAATTATTTATGGAGCTTTTTTAGGGATTATAATTTGTTATAAAAATAAATTTAGTTTCTTTAATTGAAGGTTATTTATGTAATTAACTCATATTTATAAATAAATATGGGTTCTACATATATGAAATTTTAATGGTGGGCTTCATATATTAAAAAAAAAAACTGAAATGGGCAACAAATAAAATTTTCCGTTTTTATGGTATTATAACTGCCATGTTATTCAACTTGGAGATAAATTTTAGTAGTAGTTAAGATTTTGCAGTACTTAAACTTTTTGTCTTGTGGATGAACTTTGTGTAAGTTGCTTCTTTTTGTGTTTTGTATGTACGATTGATGATGAATGTAGACGAATAATGTTTGTCCGTTGTTTTTGATGAAATATAATTGTTATAACCTTTTAGCTTATATTTTGGTCTCATATTTTGAAGCTTGCCAACTTGATTCTTGTTTTTCGTGTCAACTTGGCTTATTGACTTGGCCTTTTGGTTCAAATTGGTCCATTTTTAGATTATTTTGAGTTTTGTTTGTGAAGTTTTTGGCTGTTTGTTCTGATATTATCTTTTGTGTTTCGTAGGTAAGAAATGGTTATCGCAGAGATTATGTTTTTGCAACATAAGCATCTCCCATCCTCTTGCGGAATCAACTACTGCTAACGAAATAAAAAGAGTCGTTTTAATACTTGGATATATCTTCCCGGAGCTTCTACACTGTAGTTTTCTTACACTATTTAAGGTAAATCACACATCTTTTACTAGAAATTTGATTAAAAATGTCTTATTATATACTAAAACTATAAGGGAATAGATCTATTTCACTTTTGTATTCAATTCGAGAAGAGTTCTACCTACATCGTATCCATATGATGCTTGTTCGTCAAAGTTTTCTAATCTTGTATCAAAATCAAAATTTTGATGAAGCACGTGCTTTTATATGAGTATCTCTAAGGCTTTACCTATTATTGCATGTTCATGATCTCTAGCAAGGCAGGTGCAGTCATAGATGATAGCTTGACAACTTCTTGAAGTTTAGAGAAAGTTTGAAATGACAAGTTCTCCAACAAAGCACGATATACTGGTATCATTCTGTTGATGCACGATAAACAAGTTACTTATACGATCTCAAAAATCAATACCCAAGAATCAACCTAATATGTACCCGAATTGTACATAATTAAATTCTAACAAGAACAAGCCTTGTAATCTATTTATAATGGATGTGAATGGTACTGCTTCTTCATTATTTAGAAGTCAAAAGGGTGTTAAACAGGGGGATCCAATATCTCCATTTCTATTCATAATGGTGGTGGAGGTGCTTTCTGTAATGATAAAAAGAACATCTCACATGAATCTAATTTTAGGTTTTAAGTCTGCTGCTGATGCTAGTGCCATACATCATCTAGAATTTGTAGATAACTTAATTGTCTTCTTGGATGATCAGGTGGAGGAAATTCAAAATTTAAAGAATATTCTTTTGAGTTTTGAACTGGTTTCTGGTTTGAAGGTCAACTTCAAGAAAAGTGCAATTGTGGCTGTTGGTAATGCTGTAAATATTGAGGCTAATGCAATAATTTTTGGATGTCCAATTACTACGCTTCCTATGAAGTATTTAGGTATCCCTTTAGGTAGTAAATCAAAATCAGTTGAAGTTTGGGATGTTATTATTCAAAGGTTTCAATAGAAGTTAAGTGCTTTGCAAACAAGCCAAGAATCAATACCCAAGAATCAACCTAATATATACCCAAATTGTACATTATTAAATTCCAACAAGAACAAGCCTTGTAATCTATATATAATGGTTGTGAATGGTACTGCTTCTTCATTATTTAGAAGTCAAAAGGGTGTTAAACAGGGGGATCCAATATCTCCATTTCTATTCATATTGGTGGTAGAGGTGCTTTCTGTAATGATAAAAAGAGCATCTCATATAAATCCAATTTTAGGTTTTAAGTCTGCTGCTGATGCTAGTTCCATATGTCATCTAAAATTTCCAGATGAATTAATTGTCTTCTTGGATGATAAGTTGGAGGAAATTCAAAATTTAAAGAGCATTCTTTTGAGCTTTGAGCTGGTTTCTGGTTTGAAGGTCAACTTCAAGAAAAATACAATTGTGGTTTTTGGTAATGTTGTAAATATTAAGGCTAGTACAATAATTTTTGGGTGTCCAATTGCTACATTTCCTATGAAGTATTTAGGTATCCCTTTTGGTAGTAAGTCAAAAGTAGTGGAAGTTTGGGATGTTATTGTTCAAAGGTTTCAACAGAAGTTAAGTGCTTGGAAAAGAAGATATCTCTCAAAAGGAGGAAGACTAATGTTGATAAAGAATGTGTTATGCAGCTTACCAGTCTATTATCTCTTACTTTTTCAGCTTCCTGTTTCAGTTAAGAAGCAGCTGGATAAAATAATGAGGCAGTTTTTATGGGGGTCTTCAAAGAAGAGTTGGGTGGTTTGGAAAATAGTGCATTTGCCAAAAGAGAGAGGAGTAATTGGTATCAAAAAGTTGAGAATCATGAACAAAGCATTACATGCTAAGTGGATGTGGGGGTATGGTAATGAAGAGGAAGCCTTATGGAGGAAAGTGGTTCATCACAAATTTGGTGGAAACCAGATTTGCAAAATAAAACAAACAACTCAATTGGTAAAAGTTTGTGGACTGGTATCTTAAAAAGTTATAATGTTGTGGAGTTAAATTCTTCAATACAAGTAAACAGTGGGGATAAGTGCTTATTCTGGAAGGAAAATTGGATTAATGGGAAATCATCAAAGTCTTTATTTCCTGCACTTTATAAAATTTGCACAAAGAAAGATGCTATATTCAAGATTTGCTGGTAATTTCTAGTTCAAATAGTTGGAATTTGGCTTTTGCAGGAAATTGAAGGAATCTGAAGTGGAAGATGTGGCTCACCTGTTGAATCTGTTGCCAGCTATTAATATTAACTGTGGCCAAGACCAGAGAGTATGGCAGGTAGGTAATCATGGTTTCTCTGTGGCAGAATGTTATAAAGCACTTGAAGAGGAGGGTTTGATTATGTTCCCATATAAGTCTGCGTGGAATCCAAGAACACCACAGAAGGTGATTTTTTTCATATGGAGTTTGTGTGATAATGCAGCTCCTACGTTGGACTTATATAAGAACTCATTTGTGGCATTACTTTCCGAGTTATTACAAGCTGCAATGTGTGTTTCAAGACTGTGTTAGAAATACCTTTTGGGAATGGAGAAGGAAGAAAAGTGGTGATATGACCATTAGGAAAAGAATTTGGGATTTGTATCCTTTTGCAATTTGGTGTGCAGTATGGATTGAGAGGAATGATAGAGTTTTCAATGGCAGATACAAACCTTTAGACTCAATCACTAATAATATGAAGGTTTTCATCTTCAACTGGTGTGTGGGAACTAACATTTTTCAGGGTTTTTCGTTAAATACAGTTTTGCAAAACCGGGATGTTGTAATGAGGTAGTTCTTGTTTTGGTTTGTTTACTTCTTTTTGGGAGCTTTTATTATAAGCTCTCCTTGTATATGTTTCATCAGTTCTTCACCTCCTTGACGTTAAGCTGATTTTTTAAATATAATCTATATATAAAAACATGAACTCACAACAGCGAGTCTTGTAGGTTTTACACAGTTTGAGCTCAACAAACTGTCTAGGTTTTTTAACGTACTACTTGTGATATTTATATTATAAAAATAAATAATAAAACGCGAAAAAGAAATAACACAAGACACCAGAAGTTTTGTTAACTGCAATGTGTAGAAAACCCCCGGGACCTAGTCCGTTTTCAACACCACCTTGTACAAAGGTGCTACACACACTATCCTATTATTAAAATTCTGACTAGAATGTCGTTGAGACCGTATCGACCCTCCGAGAAATTTAGCTTCCTTACGTCTCTTGGATATCGCAAGACCCTAAGCACTTGATTCCCCTAGCTGACGTCCTTTACATCCCTAGGAGTTACTTCAGGCTCAAGACTTTTTATTAGAGCATTTCTAGGTCGAACTCACAAGTATTGCTATCTCAGGCTTGTTGTCAACTTTAGTTGTCAAAACTATATCTTGATTTCTAGGTTACAATTAGTTAAGTCTCAGACTAGGATAAAAATGTAGTTGAGAAACAGTGGATCACAGTAGTCATCCTTGCGTTCTACTGTTTGAAGGCGAAGATCAACCGAAGCTTTTGGAGAACTTCATCAATAAAAGGTAAGTGAAGAAGGAATCACCTATTCTCGAGTTATATTCACTTTTCTATCCTTGATACGTTGTCGTGTAACTAATTAGACTATCATGCATATTCAAGAATTTAGAGTTGAGATCTAATTACCAAGTTAAGGGACTTCTCGAAATATAATGATTAAGCTTAATGAATATTTGTTCATACTTGATGAATTTCGTTTAACGACAATTTATTGTTCGCAATCAAAATCATGATTTAAGTTTTATCATTCGAAAAACTGCCTGGAACAGTGATATGTATCATTGATGTTATTCGGGAATGTTTCGAAACGATTTAGAGAAATATATAACTACTATAGATTCAGATATAAGATAGTGTTATCAGTCTTATAAACTTGGAAAACTATTATAGGTCTGAAGCCGTATTACATATACTCGTACATGTTGCGAAGTAGCTATATATCGAATTACAGATTTGTGGTACGCATATACTTATGCACATCATGTAAAATCTGTTCGACTCGTGAACCAGATCGGTGTGCATACCCGTATGCAAACTATAAAGGAACTGTGATCACGGAACCGGGTGAGTATCCATACCGATACACGTACCAAAATAGTTATATGGACTCCGGAACCGATCATAGTCTTAAGGTATCCATACCGGTACGCATACCTAAATAGTTATGTGAACTCCGAAACTTGGTTTGGATCGCTAGCTTACAAACCGGTACATGTACTGTGACTAACCTGACTCACGAACGACTATGGTATTTGTACTTCGTACATCTACTAACCATGTCGATTATGTTCAAGTGTGATTAAATTATTTCTACGAGATAATTAACATTTGATTAATTCTCTAAAAACAATAGACTTATTTGATCACATGATTGTGACTCAAGGTTAATGTCTTAAGCGTTCATGAAAATGAATATTAAGCTTTTAAGTTCAAATCGGCTAGTTTCGGCTAACCACCTTGAACATAGTCTTTATACACGGCCCGGTTACGGTTTCACCTAACCAGAGTGTATACCTTGTTTATGTAAATCAGATTCAAAGATTCATCTAACTGTGGATATTGATTGCTTGGTTCCAAAGCTATCTTAGCTTAAACCTAAAGCAACCTATGATTTGAACGTCTATAAAAGGGGAACTTAAAGCAACTGGGATCTTTGAATCCCGAAACTACTTTTTGGCGTGTCTTAGTTGTGACTAGAGTCGTCCTCCTTCTAACCCTTTTAGGGTTTAGCGACTACGAAGATTTCATAGGCATTGGTGAAGCTAGGTCCAGTTATCTTTTATCTTGATAACTCGAGTATCCTGATCTTGATCGATTGTTGAGCTTCTCACTCGATCAAGATACATAGAAATCATCAAATTTATCTTCGTCTCAAACTTTGTTGATTCCAAAAGTTTTATGCTTGTGAGGTGAATAATAGTCTATGCTGCACTTCAGGTTGCATAAGTCCGAATTTTTAGGTTAGCTAGACTTTGTCTATTGCTATCGATTTGCATCACCTTGATCAAACTTTTTAATCGTAAAGGAAATCACATATAGGTTTAATCTGTGGGAGGTAGATTAGCTTAAAGTCTTCAATTGAGTTGAAGCAACTCTTAGTTGGTGTGACGTCAGCTAAGGGAATCAATTGTGTTGAGTCCTGTCGGGATCTAAGAGGCGTAAGGAGCGCGACTGTACCTTGATAAGTGGGAGACTCGATTAGGGCTCAACTACAATCCAGTCCGAAGTTAATTGGTAGTATGCTAGTGTCTGTAGCGGCTTAATATAGTTTTGTGTTCAATCTGGACTAGGTCCCGGGGTTTTTCTGCATTTACGTTTTGCTCGTTTAAAAAGTTTATGGTGTCTGTGTTATTTCTTTTTGTAGGAAATACCAATAGGTCCTAGAAATAATATAATAGAAAGAGTTTGGTCCCATGGACGGAGCCATGATTTTAAGAGATGGGGTGCAAAAAAAAAATACACACAAAAAAAACAAAAAACTAGAAAATTTCCGTTAGAGAGGGGTTACGAGCTGGAAGAGTAGGTGTAATGAGTCAATTTTATAACTCTCATATTATGTTATTCTGTACATTTGTGAAATTTGATGAGGATCGTGGAGATAATGGCCATTTTCAGGCATATTGGAGATACTGTCAGTATGGAAGTTATCCCAAAAACATCACATACACCTCAAGTTGAAAACCTGAAGTTGTTCAACAACATTGTGGAGAAATTCTTGTGCGGGGTGTCTTCTTCTTAACCCAATCGAAGAATCAATATAATTAGATTAATTAATTACTGTTCATCTCCTAAAATTGAAACGAGAACCGAATTAAGCTACAGAGAAAAACGTATCAGACTAATGAGAGAGTTAGAGCATGTTTAGTATAGTTTCCAAAAACAGTTTTTTATTTTTAAAACCAGAGAAAATAGAAAACAGGAGAAAACGCGTTTGGTATAGACATTTTTAGAAAATGTTTTCTACTTGTTTTCTGGTTTTCAAAACAAAAAAATGAAAACAACAAATTATTGTTTTCTGTGTTTTCTCTTTTTTTCTTTTTTGTTCCTTCTTCTTCTTTTCTAATCAAAGTACGAGATCGACGAAATGACTGCAAGTGAGTCATGGCCAGTATCACTATCTCTTAGACGAGTCTTTACATTTGATCTGATTTAGATGATTATCCTTGGTTTTCAAAAACATATTTTATCCTACCAAACTATTTTTAGAAAATGAAAACAAGAAAAAAGAGGTATGTTTTTAAAACAGTAGAAAACTATTTTTAAAAATTGTACCAAACAGGCTCTTAGGCTTTTGGTTTGTTTTTGGAATATTAGTCTCTCCTACTGTGAATGATTATGGGAGAAAGAAAGTCAAAATAGACTTTTTTGTTGGGTTTGTTTTCTTTTGGGCTTAGGGGTGCAAGTGTTGAGATTTTAGAGGGTGCAAAATCTTTTATTGGTTTTTTTTGGCTTGAAAATGCTATACTTCTTATTTTTTTTTGAAAATGAAAGGGGTGCAACTGCACGCCGTTGCACCATGTTACCTCCGCCTCTGTTTGGTCCAGTAGATAGAGTCAACCATCTGTTTGGTCCATTTTAAAAATATATATTACAGTTTGGTCCTACAAGTTATCGTTTGATCCTAGGGTTTTGTCCACCCAAACAAAATTTTATTTTTATGTTACTAAAATACCCTTTTATTATCGTATATAAGCAGAAAAACTAGAATCGGTTTCGGGTTTATTTTCTCTCTCCTACTTCATCTTCTGCTCTCGTTATTTATGCAGCTGCATAACCATTTTCTAGGCTTTTAGGAGATTGATTCTGTTTTGATACGAAGATTCATTCGATTTATAACATATTAATGAGGAATTCATTGTTACAAAGACTGATTTGCTTTACAGAGTTGATTTTCTGGTTTTAGAAGACTGATTCGATTTCAACGGAGTTCTAGGGTTTACGAAGATTCATTCGATTTATAGCAGATTAATGAGGAATTCATTGTTACGGAGATTGATTTTATTTACGGAGTTGATTTCCTGGTTTTTGAAGACTGATTCGATTTCAACGGAGTTGATTTTGGTTTTCGAAGATTTACAAATATGATTTGATTCGATTTTTTACGGAGTTGATTTTGGTTTTCGAAGATTTATTCGATTTGACGTAGTTGATTTCAGAATTACAGATCAAATTTACGAAGATTTGATATTCGAAGATTGGAGTAGATTTGGTATTCGAAAGATTGGAGTTGATCTGAATTCTTTTTGTTTTTGGTGAGTATTCATACTAATTCTTTTCTGATTGTATTTTTATTTTAAGTAATTTTGTAGATTGGCTGTGCTTCTCTTCTTATCAGGAGTTCATTAGGTTTAGTGAAGTAACGAAACCTAATGTGTGTTTACGAATCATGTTTAAGTTTATGCATTGTAGATTGTTTGTTGTTTGATTGTAAGAGCAATATGAATGAACTTTGTTAGGCTTCATTTTTTAGAATGAACTCATTATTTGTTTAAGAACAAGTATTCTCTGCTGCTTGTTTATCTTTTACTTTGTTATTTTGTTAAGAAGAAGATCTTCATTTTAAGAATGAACCTTAAGTTTATGCATTTTTTGTAGATTAGTTTGTTGTTTGATTTTAAGAGCAAAATGTGAATGAACTCTGTCAAGGCTTCATTTTTTAGAATGAACTCTTTATTTGTTTAAGAATAAGTATTCCTGCAGCTTTGTTTATCTTTTTACTCTGTTATTTTTTTTAAGAAGAAGGTCTTCATTTTAAGAATGAACCTTTATTTTGTTAAGTTTTAGCTGTTTATATGTTGGAATGAACTCCTTTTTTTTTATTAAGAATTTTAGGTGTTCATTTATTGGAATGAAGTTCAGCTTGTCATGTGTGTTCAATTGTTTATGTGAACCTTCATTTTTGTTTTCCAGGTTCAGTATGGCCCTCTCCAGTTGTTATGCAGTTGTGTATTACAAAGGGGATGGTATTCCATTGGAAGTTTCTTTAGATACGATGATACGTGACCTGAAAATATATGTTTCTGATTATTGGAGAAACTTGACTCCTCAGAGCATAAGATTTAGTCATGGCGAAGTTTGTAATAAAGCTTTCATCAATTGTGATTTTCCTTTTCAAGGTCTAATTGCTGTTTCTTGTTCAAAAAAGTTGTCACATTTTGATTTGTTCGTTGAGGAGGCTTCTAATGGTGGTGCTTCTAGGTCTTCACCTGGTATTTCCACGCAGTCGCGCAGTGACAATGAATCATGTAGTGGGTTCACTGAGACTTCAAAGATTAAATATCTGACGGAAGGTCATGAGGAATTAAAACCTCTTTTATCTGACGGTTGGGAGGATATTTTTAAAGGTGTTGGTCAAGTTTTTCATTGTGGTGTTGATGAGGTTCGCTTAGCTGTCAGCAAATATTGCATCAAGTATGGCTATATAGTTGTAAAGTTTATGAATGATAGACTTAGGTACACAGTCAAGTGTGGTAGGAATGCAGATTTTCCTTGGTATCTGCACACTATTCCAATCGACACCGCTAAAAGTGTCTTTGCTATCAAGGAATTCAATGGGAATCATACATGTGGTGGTGCTTATAAGCTGAAGGATCCCCTTGTGAAGAAGAAATTGATTAAACATATATTCAAGGATCAAATATAGTCAAATCCGTTGATAAATCCTAATGATATGGTTGCTCATGTGAAGAGTTGTTACGGTATTAACATAAAATACCATCATGCTTATAAAGGGAAGGAAGCATCTCATGCGGAGATATACATCGATGATGTAAAAAGTTATACAGATCTTGTGTGGTATGTTGAAGCAATAAATGCTACCAATCCTGACAGCTATATTAAGTTTGAATATAATAAAGAGAATAAACAATTTGATAGGATTTTCATATGTTTTGCTGCATGTATTCGCCCTATGATTTACTGTGATGCAGCATTTCTCATTAGGAGATTCAAGGGAACATTGATGGCTGCCACTGGCGTGAATGAGAACCAAGGTAAATTTCTTTCTTTTATGTATAACTTATATTAGTTTGTTGTTTAATTTTAAGAGCAATGTGAATGAATGAAGATTATTTGTTAAGGCTTTCATTTTTTTTTTATAATGAACTCCTTTTTTGTTAAAGAAGAAGTAACCCTATCTATTACTTTGTTATTTTTTTTTAAGAAGAAGGTCTTCATTTTAAGAATGAACCTTTATCTTGTTAAGTTTTTTAGCTGTTCATAAGTGGGAATGAACTCATGCTGGTTGTTTTGTCCTTTACTTTGTTAAGGTCTTCATTTTAAGAAGTATTCCTGTTGTATGTTTATCTATTTTACTTTGTTATTTTGTTAAGAAGAAGGTCTTCATTTTAAGAATGAACCTTTATTTTTTGGCTAAGTTTTTGTATGCATTGATTTCTTAACGAACTGATAGTTTTTCTCAATGAACTGACACTTTTAGTTCTTTCATTTTGTAGTTTTTTTTTCCTTTCGCGTATGCTTTAGTTCCTTCGGACGACATTGAAGGTTGGGAGTGGTTCATGGAAAACTTACAATATTGTGTCGACTCTCGTCCTATCACCTTTATTACTGATCGTCATGAAGGGCTGAAGCAAAGTATTCCTAAGTTTTTTCTTAACTCTTATCATAGTTACTGTTTTTATCATTTGAAGAATAACCTCCCTATCAAGAAAGGACATGAGAAGTATAAACATGTACTGGATTTGTTCCATAAAGCTGCACACTGTTACAACATTGCAAAATATGAGTCTGCTTTGAATGAGATGTGTATTATTGGATATGGTTGGGTTTCCAAGTATATTAGAAATATCGATCCCAAGAACTGAGCAAATGCTTTCTTCGTAGGATGTAGGTATGGGACACACTCATCAAGTATTGCAGAATCTTTCAATAATTGGATTCATCGTGAAAGGGATTTGCCTCCAGCTGCTCTTGTTGATGAGCTCAGGATAATGATTATGAGGATGAGTTCAGAAAGGCGTGAGCTTGGTAGAACTTATCTAGATAGTTTGACTCCCATCTATAAAGAATTACTCAAGTCACATGTCGATATAGGTCGTCCATGGAATGTTACTGAGTCAGGTAATGACATATATGAGGTTCGCTCTCCCAGCTCTCATGTTGTTGATCTGATGCAGATGACGTGTACTTGCCAGAGATGGAAAGTGTTTGAGTTCCCTTGTGCTCACGCTATTGCTGCTATTACTATGAAGGGTGCTAAGATTTTGAAGTATATTCAGCCTTACTTTGGTTCAAATCATTTTCGGAATCCTTATGCTCATGCAATTCGACCCATTCCCAACTACGACAGGCCTGAAGTGTATGAACCTGAAGACAGAGTCCTTCCTGGTATTCCAAGGCCACCTCCAGGAAAACCACCAAAGAGGCGTATTCGCAGTGCTTATGAGAAGGAGAGGAGGCCTATGAAGTGCTTAAATTGCAAGAAGATTGGGAACCACAACAAAGCCACCTGTCGTTTATTACTGCTAGAGTAGTATGCCTGAAGTTTTAGTTTATGTTTTTATGGTTTATGAACTGATATTACTTTTGATGATGAATTGGTGGTAGTTTTTTTTTTTTATGCACTTCATTGTCTGGAATGAACTTCATTTTCTAGAATGAACTCCATTTTTTTTTCCAGTAGAACTGCTATTTTTAGATGTTTTTTCTATGTGAAAAAATGGAATGAATATGTACCATATACTATTAGTTCATTCAATGGAATGCACTTCATTTTCTGGAATGAACTCTATTTTTTTTCTAGAAACTGCTACCGAAATGTTGATGTTATTCAATGGGATATGTACTGATATTTCGTATCAGGTTATGGTATTTCCTACCTTTTAAATGTCATTTCTATGGGATATGTATTTCGTTATCTGGAATGAACTGCCATTCTATCAGTTCATTTACTGGAATGAACTTCATTTTCCAAAATGAACACAACTTTTTCTAGAACTGTTACTGAAATGATAATGTTATTCAATGGGATATAACTGATATTTTGCATCAGGTTATTTACTGGAATGAACTTGTATTCCATAGAGTTTATTTACCAGTTCATATGGTAAATTAACTGGTATCCATAAGACAGCAAGACAAAACACTGAAGCTAGAAACAGAACATAAGACAGAATATTGAAGTTATAAACATAAGTCAAATTATTATCTACTAGTAATCTACTATCCAAAATATCATTAAAAGCTAATTCAGGTAACAATAGACATAAGAGTTTTCTGTTTAATCTGTTTCACCATTATTAAGTAAGCAATTGCTAAGGTATTCTGAGTTGGTAAATTCACCCTAACTCTCTTCATCTCCTGATGTAGTAAGAACTTTGTAAGCCATCCCAACTATTCTTGTTTGCATCTTCTCAACCATGTCAGCTTTCTTCATCACACTCCGCGACTTGTTTGTGGTTGGCTTGACACTTCTCTTGATCCAATAGCAGGTGTACAACAGGCAATCTCTGAATCTTCCTTGATCTGGCACTCCTGGCATATTTTCAAAGACAATGCTGGTGCATTTTCTCCTACCCCGAGCTTGTCGCCACAAGTTGATGTGTTTCATGCAGTAACCAACCATTTTGTTTGCGTCATTCTTGCATTACTTACCAATCTCTCCCCTTTTGATGGAGTTGTAATGCTCCCACGTTTAGTTGCCGACATCAAAAACCAGCAGATACCAGTGTTCACCTAGAGGCCTTTTTGATTTCGCATTATGGTAGTGTTGATGGTGGTTTTTAGTTCAGGGTCAAAATTGTAAAATCTTATATTTAATGCGCTGTCATCCTGCAAAGGAACAAAATCCATTTGAAAGCGATGAGTGTTCAAAACTCTTTACTTATATATGTATTGAGCAATTCGACATTGTTGATGGTGGATTTTAGTTCAGGGCTAAAGATGTAAAACAAAATTTATGCGCTGACATCCTGCAAAGGATAAAGCCACTGATAAGTGATGAATACTTCTCCACTTTACTAATTCACCTAAAATGGAGCATGTAGCAACAATCCCATATACCTTGTGAATTTATAACATTATTAATGTATGACCAGCCTTGTATTTCCTGTACTGCTCCATTCTCATTATTGGTGCGGCATGACGAATGAGTGATCGCTCTAAGCAGAGCAACACGAATCTCCAAGCATTAAATAAGGAGGCATGTACGAAATACCCGTACAGGCTATAACTCTCGAAGTGTTATACTAACCCGATCGAACATCTGGACTGTCTGTATCAGTCTCAGAAACGATCATGACCATCCAACTTCACCAGCATCATTGGATGGCTTAGATCGAATCCATAACCCTCAAGCAGGTATTGGAGTGTTCAACACCGGACCAATGTGGACCCCGCATGGTCGGCCTCCCAAAAAGGGTAGCATAGCTTGCTAATACGTCCAGCCAAAGCAGCGCGGACGTGAAACTCTAAATTAGGGTTTGCGGCACATTACATGTGTCGCAAATCGTCTCAACCATCCATCTTCGCAGGCATAGATGGAGGGCGTAGTTATAGATTCAAAGGGCCTAGAGCATGTCAACACAAACACCATGTGCCTGCCTACATACATGACCAATCGTCCAGGACCAACTATGGTTGGTCGTCCCAATTCGTGCGCCCAAACAAGGCATGACACACGGCCGGCAAAACCCTAATTAGGGCTTGTGTTGCGATCGCGGGCGTCCATATTCTCCGGATCGGATGAAGGGTTTAGGAGTAGACTAAGCAGGTCCGATGAGCATCAACATGATCACTGTGGACCCATCTATCTCCACACCCTATCGGCCAAAGCTTATCATTCCTGGTTGCCTCGATTCGTACGCCCAAACTAGGCATGGTCACACCTCCCAATTGCAAACTAATCTCGACCACTCATATTTGTCGGACAAATTGAGTGGCTCAGATCACGTTTCTATGGGGTATTAAGGTATGGACGTGTACACCAGCCCGTCGTCTGTATGCCAGACTAATCGGCCAAGACCGACCAAGCTTGGTTGTCTCGAAACGCGCGCCCTAAGTTGGCAAGACGCGCGGCTTTTGCGGCACCGGATTTCTGTCGCAAATTGATCTCAACCACTCAACTTCTCCAGAAAAATTGAGTGGCTTAGATCACACTTTCACGAGACAATGAGGTATGGGTGCCTACACCGGCATGCCGTCTACAGGCATGCACGACCGGCCCGGCCAAAATTGCGTCCCAAGCTTGGTTTCGACCAAGATGAAGAGTGATGCTTGCGCACCTCTTCATAAACCCTAATTCCACTAATGGTCGCAGATGAGTGTCTCGAAGATCATCTCGTCCGTTCAACTTCACCTGCTTGGTTATACAACCCTGGTCAGGAGTTAACTGGTCAATGAGGTGTTATGGTGATTACCATCCGCCACTCTACCACACCAAGTGATCGGTCAAGTCAGGACTTACCTGTACATCCCCAAACGAACACTTGAGGTTGGCTAGACACGCATTTATTTTAAGACGCTTAATCGTGACTTACTCCATTAATCCTTAAAACAGCGATGCTTCATACATGCTGAATATATTCGATGCATTACATGCATAGAATTCACGTGATATTTTACAAGTATCAAATT
This sequence comes from Papaver somniferum, assembly GCF_003573695.1. NCBI lineage: Eukaryota > Viridiplantae > Streptophyta > Magnoliopsida > Ranunculales > Papaveraceae > Papaver > Papaver somniferum. The sequence continues at coordinate 37,641,084 of NC_039367.1, read as the reverse complement.
CCAAATAACTTAGTTATTTAACCTAGCATTACATGCTACCTTATGTGGGTCCCACGATCCACACACTCGAGACACCAATCATGTCACAAACCAGGGGATACATACTGGGGTGTTGGTCTGCGGTTTACAGCGTGCAGCGCACAACGCGCCATCACAAGAACGTGTCAGGAATTCATGGACGGATAATGATGATTGGAGAAGTGGGCAAGACTGATCGTGTAACACTAACACACGCAACTCCACTACTCCATCACTCCATTTTCTCCACTTCCCATGAGAGACGTGGGTTAGGCTCATTGACTTGTATAAATAGGTTCTCCTCCCTATTTTCAAACAAGACAAGACAACAGAAACCAAGTGTTGATACAATCGTATCCAAACACCAGAACAGATAGCTTACATTCTGCAAGCCAGTTCAGCTTTCTGATACAAGTCATACACAGCCAACACCTTCACAATCTCAACACCTTCTTCACTTCCCTCCCTAAGATCAACCCCATCTCCTTCACTTTGTGACCGAAGCAAGTCTGGAACGACCATTTCTTGGTTTAGGCCAGAATTGTACAGATTAATTTCTCGAATCACAAGCACTCCCGTGCAGTGCATTTGTTTAGGTGGATCTCTCATTCATACACCCCAAATTACCAAAACCGGCAGAAATAGTTTTCACCCATAAACAATTGGCGACCACAATGGGATATTAATCTCTCGGTTGTGAAGTCAATTTCCTTAATACCAATTCAATTTTACTTATTTCAAAAATGGTGGATCTTAGGTCAGGATCAGCGACCAATCCTGACGGGACTAGCGTTGATAACACTCTCGGTATTGATATCTCAGGTGTCACCGTGCAGCTAGTCAATACCATCAATGTATCTCGTGGAATTGCTTCCTCTACTGCCAGCACCAGCGGAGCAGGAGATGTTCCAGTAAGTTTATCACCTCCCATCACCAGAGCCAGAGCAGCCGCAAATCCCGACATCTCCTCAAAGTGTAACGCCTCCGGCGGTCACCAGAGCAACAACTTCCACCCCTTCATCAGAACGAGGATCTGGAGGAGAAAGAGGAGGACCATCTCCCAATACCATCACATGGATAGGCAGGAAGTCCATGCTAAGACTCAAACGGATATGGCTGCAACTCAGAAAGAGGTACTCACTTTTCTTAAGACATTAACTGATCGATTTCTGCAAGAGCCGCGACATCCCCTGAAGCCAACAAGGAACGCATTCAACGCACCCGGAGAAAGTACTTCAGCGGCGCGGACCTACATGGACCTGATCAAAGAAGCGACATCAGATATGAACGGTCCTGTCATGGAGATTCCTACACTAGGTACTAATACTCACAACGATCCTCCTCAAGTCAATAGTCTCACTATGAGCCGGAGGCCGGTGGATCAGGAAGCGGTTTCTCTAGTGGAAAGTTTATGCGAACTTTTACACCTCTCGAAGAATCAACGGGCAGAGACGTTTTGCTGCAATCAACCAGAAGAAGGTCACAACCGGGCCCTACACGTTACTGCACACATCAAGGATTCATAGTTCAAGAGGTCCCTCATCGACACGGGAGCGTCTTCGAATGTGATTACTCTCAAGACCCTCAGGATGGACAAGGTTCGCTCAGACAAGATCGTATGGCATCCTACCACAATGAGATACTTTGAAGGAAACCAGACTAGCACATACGTGATCGTCCCTTCAACATATCACTAGTGCCTGAAGACTATGCTAAATGAAGAAGTCGTTCTTATTCCTGCATCATCGTCTCCATACGCACCAATATGCGAGGTGGAACTGTTCGAACCGAGGGAAGCTCCACATGAAGAATCAGACAAGGACCATTGCATCCCACTCCCCACATGGGCGTCAATCCATGAGGAGGACCGACTCACATCATTGAGGGCTAAGCCCCATGACACATTTTTGCTGAAGAAACATTCTTCTTCATCCGGTGAAGCCGAAACCCATGTTCACACCAAGAGGGAACGAACTTTTGTGGCGAGTCATGACCAGAAAGGGAAAATGGAATGCCGACACTGCCATTATCAATTAGCAGGAGAGACTGTTACCCAGTCTCTCCACCCAATGGAATGCTACAACAGCAACGAACCACAAGAACAAGTGCTAGATGCTCCAAAACAGCTGCAAGATGGCGCCAACTCCACAACTGATGAGATTGAAATCGTTGAGGAATCTCCTAGGCCTATCTCCATCAGCTCAACCTTGTGTATGGATGAACGCGCGAAGCTCGTGGAACTTCTCAAAGAGTACCAGGACATATTCGCTTGGAGGTATGAAGAAATGCCGGATTTAGATGAAAATTGGTCACCCATCATATACATGTCATACCTAGATCCAAGCCGGTTAAACAGTTGCAGTTCAAACACGAGGAAAATGTACAGATCAGGTGCTGCATGGATTTCAGAGACTTGAATAGATTCTTCCCCAAAAAACGATCCTCCTCTACCTAACATCGACATGTTAGTAGATGCAACCAGCGGACATGACATGTTCTCCTCCATGGATGGATGTAGCGGCTACAACCAGATAAGGATGTACGAGCATGACGCAAGTAAGATAGCTTTTCGAACTCCTCTCTGGAATTTTTATTATACTGTACTGCCATTTGGTTCAAAGAATGCCGATGCAACGTATCAACGCTCTATGGTGGAAATCTTCCACTGGAGACAATATCTCAAGGGAACAGCCTCAAGGAGATAACGATGTCGACGCGTCATGTCGAGCAAGATCCGGGCGAGTCACTCTATCAGACAGTGGTGCATGTCTCTCGTGCTATGTTGGAGAATCTGCGCTTTTGGTCATCCTCTGGAGCTGTTGAACACTCATCTACAACAACATCTGCCTTGCTAGAAAGAACCAGTTTTGCTGAAGCAGTAAGAGGAAAACCACCGAGATACAACATCCTGCACGCCAACTCCAACTCCAGTACCGCATACACGACTGCCACAATGATGAAACAACGTCCAAGATATTCCATATCTCTATCGACGTCAGAAACATTAAGAGACGCTTTCAGTCTCCCATAGAAGAGGTAGTTGCGTTACCAAAGGAGTGTGACTGGGGACTTCTTAGCGCGTTGTCCATCTCAAACATGGATGCAAGCACGCTATCATTATGATTCCAAGATGTTTAAATACGAATATACACTCAAGAGAACAAGCGTATTGTCAAAGATCGGTGATATTCCTGGATGTTTATGAAACACAACGTAGTAAAGACGGCCTCATGAAACCAGTGTGAAAACATCTGTCAAGTCGAAGGCTCAGTGGATACTTGTGGGCAGGGGACTGTCTCCCTCTTTTTCATTCCAGAGGCAACATCAAGAAGTTATCGGTTCCATCATGCTTCTCCCTCTAATAACGAGAAACAGCCAAATTTGTGCCCGTAGCTGTCACGCCCCTTCCTTCCAGTCTCTTCTGATCACAGCTGCAGCTAAGAACCGTTGGTCGTTTGTTGATACCAGTGCCTAAGCTTCACCACAACAACAACTACTACGAACATAGGTAATCCGAACTTCTGCATATTTTATTTTCCCATGGAGAAGTAATATAGCTACGGAGGCAAGATGGCGATATATTTATGTTAAACCCACCGACCATACAAACCATGTAAACCACGCTTGGGGACTGAGGCTCAGCATGAAGTTCCTTCACCGTCAGTCAAGGACTTCTTCAACACGAGAGAGATGGTCAATCAAGAAACATGGAATTCGCAAGGGTAAATCAAACTGAATAGGAAGCCACTTCAACGCTCCCTCCAGTAGGAGCTGCTTCAATGGTATATTCAGGAGCCGCCTCAATGCTCTCTTCGGGACCCACGTTCGCTTCAGAATCCTGCTTCAATGCTATCTCTAGGAGCCGCCTCCAAGTTCACTCTAGAAGCTGCTTTAACGCTCTCTGCAGGACCCACATTCACATTTGAGCACACAAAGTTCATTTTTGGGCAAAGCAAGCACGCGGTGGGTCCCACGTTCGAGCAGGCAGCAAGGCCGGTGTTTGGTCAAGCTAGCTGGGTATGTGTTTGGTCGAAGTATCAAGGATGACACTCGAGCAAGCACATAAACCGTACGGGCAAAGCAAGCAAGGCTGGTATTGGGCCACACCAGCAAACAAGGACGGTGTTGCAAGTCCGCGAAGCTGGTATTGGTCGAGATCGCAAAGCTAATATCCCTTCACACAAGCAAGACTGGTATCACGTCACACAAGTAGGCTTGTATTGGGTCACGTCAAGCCGGTATTGGTCAAGGCCGATCAAGGTCACAAGGCTGGTATTAAGCCACGTCAGAAAACAAGGCCGGTGTTGGTCGAGTCCACGAAGCCGGTGTTGATCAAGGTCATAAGGCTGGTACTCGAATGAAATACGCGCACACAACAGGGCCGGTTTTCAGTCGAAGCACATGGCCGATGTTTGAAGAATATACACGGTGGACCCGTGTTTGATCGAAGCATGCACATCTGCCCATGTTCGAAGAAAGCATGCTTATATCGGGTCCCACATTCGACCAAAGCAGGCACAGAGTGGACCCACGTTTAACCGAAGCAGGCACAACAAGCCCACGTTCGATCAAGCAGATGCATGATGAGTCCCACGGTTGAGCGAAGTAGGAGGGCCCACATGCCTATCAAACATGTGTAACAAGGTAACGTTTGGTCGAAGCATATACATGGTGGGGTCTACATCCATTCAGGGTTACATGCACGGTTGTCTATGGGAAGAGGAGCATACAAGCTCTATTCCCTTCTTGGCTCAAATATCTGAAGGAGGAAACCGGTCCCACCAAGGTCGTCGTCACACCTGGCATACTCCCACGAACGAAGCAGGCGCAGCAGTCCGTCGATTAGGCACATCAAGCCCACGTTCGATCAAGCAGGCGCAATAGCCCCTCGATCGAAGCAGGCATAGCAAGGTCGATCGAAGCAGGAGACATCATGCTAAGGGAACGCTCGCATGGACGCCTCTTGAACGTGACATTCTCCAAGGACAAGACGACCCGTCTCTCCTAGTAACATCTAACTTTGTCTCATAAGTTTTATCTTTAACTGTCACCATCTCATGCCTACCCCACAACAATGCAACCATTATGCGCTAGGCAGGGGACTTAATGTTGATGGTGGATTTTAGTTCTGGGCTAAAATTGTAAAACCAAATTTATGCGCTGACATCCTGCAAAGGATAAAGCCACTGATAAGTGATGAATACTTCTCCACTTTACTAATTCACCTAAAATGGAGCATGTAGCAACAATCCCATATACCTTGTGAATTTATAACATTATTAATGTATGACCAGCCTTGTGTTTCCTGTACTGCTCCATTCTCATTATTGGTACGGCATGACGACTGAGTGATCGCTCTCAGCAGAGCAACACGAATTTCCAAGCATTAAATAAGGAGGCATGTACGAAATACCCGTATAGGCTATAACTCTCGGAGTATTATACTAGCCCGATCGAGCATCTGGATTGTCCGTATCAGTCTCAGAAACGATCACGACCATCCAACTTCACCAGCATGATTGGATGGCTTAGATCGAATCCATAACCCTCAAGCAGGTATTGGAATGTTCAACACCGGATCAATGCAGACCCCGCATGGTTATCCTCCCCAAAAGGGTAGCATAGCTTGCTAATACATCCAACCAAAGTAGCGCGGACGTGAAACTCTAAATTAGGGTTTGCGGCACATTACATGTCTCGCAAATCGGTCTCAACCATCCATATTCGCAAGCATAGATGGAGGGTGTAGATATAGATTCAAAGGGCCAAGAGCATGTCAACACAAACACCATGGGCCCGCCTACATACATGACCAATCGGTCAGGACCAACTATGGTTGGTCGTCCCAATTCGTGCGCCCAAACAAGGCATGACGCATGGACGTCAAAACCCTAATTAGGGCTTGTGTTGCGATCACGAGCGTCCATCTTCTCCTGCTCGGATGAAGGGTTTAGGAGTAGACTAAGCAGGTCCGGTGAGCATCAACATGATCACTGTGTACCCATCTATCTCCACACCCAATATGCCAAATCTTATCATGCCTGGTTGCCTCGATTCGCACGCCCAAACTAGGCGTGGTCACACCTCCCAATTGCAAACTAATCTCGACCACTCAACTTTGTCGGACAAATTGAGTGTCTCAGATCACGTTTCTATGGGGTATTAAGGTATGGACGTGTACACCAGCCCGTCGTCTGTATACCATAATAATATGCCAAGACCGACCAAGCTTGGTCGTCACGAAATGCGCTCCCGAAGTTGGCATGACGCGTCGCTTTTACGGCACCGGATTTCTGTCGCAAATTGATCTCAACCACTCAACTTCGCCGGATAAATTGAGTGGCTTAGATCACACTTTCACGAGACAATGAGGTATGGGAGCCTACACCGGCATGCCGTCTACACGCATGCACGACCGGCCCGGCCAAAATTGCGTCCCAAGCTTGGTTTCGACCAAGCTGAAGAGTGATGCTTGCGCACCTCTTCATAAACCCTAATTCCACTAACGGTCGCAAATGAGTGTCTCAAAGATCATCTCGTCCGTTCAACTTCACCTGATTGGTTATACAACCCTGGTCAGGAGTTAACTGGTCAATGAGGTGATGTGGTGATTACCATCCTCCACTCTACCACACCAAGTGATCGGTCAAGTCAGGACTTACCTGTACAGCCCCAAACGATCACTTGAAGATGGCTAGACACACATATATTTTAAGACGCTTAATCGTGACTTACTCCATTAATCCTTAAAACAACGATGCTTCATACATGCTGAATATATTCGATGCATTACATGCATAGAATTCACGTGATATTTTACAAGTATCAAATTCCAAATAACTTAGTTATTTAACCTAGCATAACATGATACCTTCTGTGGGTCCCACGATCCGCACACTCGAGACATCAATCATGTCACAAACTGGGGGATACATACTGGGGTGTAGGTCTGGTGATTTACAGCGTGCAGCGCACAACGCGTCATCGCAAGAACGTGTCAGGAAGTCATGGGCGTATAGTGATGATGGGAGAAGTGGGAAAGACTGGTCGTGTAACACTAACACACGCAACTCCACTACTCCATCACTCCACTTGCTCCACTTCCCATGAGAGACATGGGTTAGGCTCAATGACTTGTATAAATAGGTTCTCCTCCCTATTTTCAAACAATACAAGACAACAGAAACCAAGTGTTGATACAATCGTATCCAAACACCAGAACTGATAGCTTACATTCTGCAAGCCAGTTCAGCTTTCTGATACAAGTCATACACAACCAACACCTTCACAATCTCAACACCTTCTTCGCTTCCCTCCCTAAGATCAACCTCCTTCACCTTGTGACCGAAGCAAGTCTGGAACAACCATTTCTTGGTTTAGGCCAGAATTGTACAAATTGATTTCTCGAATCACAAGCACTCCCGTGCAGTGCATTTGTTTAGGGTTTAAATTAATTTCTCATTCATACACCCCAAATTACCAAAACCGGCAGAAATAGTTTTCACCCACAAACAGACATATTTATGAAATTTATCAGAATGGTGCATCAATCCCAGATATTCTATAAATTTCAACCTACCACATTAGTTACTAATGCATTGACCTGCCTGATATTTTCTAATGCTATGTTCACGACCGAACTCTCATCATTGACATGACATGACGATTAAGTGTTCACTCTCAGCAGAGTAGCATGAATCTCCCGAAGTGCCAGTATTGAGATCTGCATGAAAATACCCACACAGGCTACGTCATTCTCTGACAAAGAGAATCTCGTATCGACGCACTTTTGATTAAAGACATCTCGATCGAACATGTTTAAATTCCTTAAAGGAAATCTAGACTGTTAATATCAGTCTCAGACACGATCACGACCACACAATTTGGACGCATGTTTTAGCAAACCTAAACCACTCATGGCAGAAGTAGGTAATCACCTTATTGACCGCCAGTGGGCCTACTAGTGTCCCAACCAATCGGACTTTGTTTAAACACATTCCAGTGTTGTCAAACGCCAACCCTAAACAGGGTGGTTGCGCTGTTAAAAGAAGCTTGAACGAGCTAGACTGTCCAAAACAGTCTCAGAAGTATCACGACCGTCCAACTTCGCCAGCCTGGTTGGATGGCTTGGATCTTCCTATGAGTGATTAAGGAAGCGCCAGCATGCACACTGGCGGACCAAATTTCCTCTACTCGATCGGTATATCCACGACAAGTCCATAAGGCAATAAATCGTTTGACCAAACTCGGGCAGACACGATGCTTTGAAAACCTTAATTTGGGTCGCGACAATGTATTAGTGTCTTAAATCGATCACGACCATCCAATTTAGCCAGCCTAGTTGGACGGCTTAGATCGCATTTTGGATAATCAACGAGGTGCACATGAGTTCACCACCGACCCAACATTATTCATGTTCGATCGACTTACTCGTGGAAGTCAATGATGCATCTAATCGCTAGATTGAACTAGAGTAGTCACGGCTATTCTAAAACTCTAATTCACGTTTGCGGCAGCATGTTTCTGTCACAAATCGATTGTGACCACTCATCTTTGCCGTCCGAATAGAGTGGTTTAGATATGATTTTTGATGGCCCAAGAGATGTTGACATGCACACCAGCGGCTTATCTTCACGCATGTCCAATCGGCCCGTTCGAATCAGCACCCACTGCTTTGATTCGACCAGCCAAAATAGGGATGTCTGTGTATCCCCTAAACCCTAAATTATATCAACGACAGCAAACATCTGTCGCAAACCATCTCGTCCGTCTGACTTCGTTAGCCTGGTCGGACAGTTTGGATCAGATATTAGGCGATCAATAAGGTACCTCAAAGATCACCGACCACCACTCTTTCACGATGAGCGATCGACCAAGTGATGGCTCGCCCATGCGTCCTTCAAACGATCACCCGAAGATGACTGGTCGTGCCACTTTTAAGACACTCAGTCCGTGACTGATTCGATCGAGCTCAAAAAGAGCGATGCTTCTAAAACATCGATTATGTTCAACCGCTTATTCGAAAGCGATGCTTTACATACATCGACTATAAGCAATGCTTTATAAATATCGGTTTTACAAAAAATTTATTATTTGACCTAAGATCACTACGTGCTGATTTTAACTGCAAGTCACATGACTTGACCCATTCACTCGAGACATCAAACATATCACAAACTGGGGGATGCTCACTGGGGTATTGGTCTGGTGGTTGACAGCGTACGGCATGCAACGCGCCCATTACGAGAGAGTGTCAGGAAAGACAGACGGTTAATAGAGAGTAGTGGATGAACGTGTGATCAGTCCTCCCTCATAACGGAAACATGATGATCACCACCTTCCGCACAAACCTACTTCTCCATTATTTAACTTCCTCCACTTCCTAAGATATCAGGGTGCGCTCAATGACTTGTATAAATAGGTTTTCAACCTATTCAAACAGACAGAATAATACAAGTGTTATCAACACGAGTAGCCATAAATTATTTTCCGAAACATGTCATCAAACAACCACACCTTCATAATCTCAAACACCTTCTTCGCTTCCCTCACTAAGATCAACCCTTCTCATTCACCTTGTGACCGAATTGAATCTGGAACGTCCATTTCTTGGTTTAGGCCAGAGTCTTACAGATTGATCTCTCGAATCTAAAAAGTACTCCCGTGCAGTGCATTTGTTTAGGGCTTGAATTCGTTTCTCATCAACACACCCAAATTTACCAAAACCAGCAGAAGCAGTTTTTTCCCTCAAACAACTGGCGACCACAGTGGGAGATTAATCTCTCGGTTGCAAGATCAATTTTCAATTTCATTTTCAATTTTCTCAAATTCAAGATGGTTGGTCTTAGTATCAATTCAATTCCAAACTTCGGGCGGAATCCTTCAAATGATGATATTCTTCCTTCCAACGCTCCATCTGATCGCACAACCAATGGAGAAACTCCGACCCTGACAAAATTGGCTCGAGTACAGGAAATACACACGAGGAATATGGACGTGATGATAGAGACTATAAAGAACATACTCAACTTCCTTGTCAAGTTGACATCAGATTTGAGCGGCTTCTCTGCTCCGGAGATTCCAGCAATAAGGACTAGCTCTTCAACCGACGATCATCCTCAAGTCAATAGCTTCACCACCAACCAACGACCAGTGGATCAGGAGGTGGATTCTTTAGTGTTCTACACCTCTCAAAGGACCAACGAGCGGAAACGTTTGATGCAATCAATCAGATAGCTCTAGACGCACGTTTGGCCCCTTCGCGCTATCAAGCCTTGAAAATATCATATGTGTCCATAAATAATGTCACGTTTACCGAAGATGACATGATGGCGGAGGAAGGTCACAACAGAGCCTTACATGTTACTGCATGCATCAAGGATTCAGAATTCAAAAGGGCTCTTATCGACACGGGAGCATCCTCGAATGTCATTACTCTTAAAACTCTCAGGACAGCCAGGGTTCGACCAGACAAAGTCATACGGCAACCTACCACGATGACGGACTTCGAAGGAAACCAAACCAACACATATGGGTATGTAAATTTGAATATATCAGTAGGACCTGTCCGGTCGAAAGTAAAATTCGAAGTGATAGAGAATGATCCAGACTACCATATGATACTAGGGAGACCATGGCTTCACGATAATAAGATCGTCCCCTCGACTTATCACCAATGCTTGAAAACCATGCTGAATGAAGAAGTTGTTCGCATACCTACGTCATTGTCTCCTTATGCACCGATTTGCGGTGAGGAACTGTTCGAACCAAAGGAGAATCCACAAGGATCATCAAGCAAGGCTTACTGCACTCCACTCCCCACGTGGACGTCGATCGAAGAGGAAGACTGGATCACATCACTGAACAAGGAGACTAAGTCTTGCGGAACGCCTCTACTAACAAGATGCACTAACTCTTCTTCATCAAGCAAATGATCAACTCATCTCCATACTAAGAGGGAACGTACCTTTATGGAAAGTCAGGACCAGAAAGGGAAAACTGTATATTGTCGCCGCTGTTAGCAATTAGCAGGGGAGGCTATCACCCAGTCTCTCCGCCCAATAGAATACAACCACAACGACAAGCTGCAAGAAGAGGTACCAGATGTTCCACGACAGTTACAAGACGGCACCGTCTCCACAATCGATGCACTCGAAGTCATCAATATCGGGGATGAAGAATCTCCAAGACCTATCTCCATCAGTTCGACTCCACGTGTGGACGAACGTGCAAATCTCGTGAATCTTCTCAAGGAGTATCAAGACATATTTGCATGGACATATGAGTAAATGCCCAGCTTAAATGAAAAACTGGTCACTCATCATCTACATATAAATCTGGATCTAAACCGATCAAGCAATCTCCAAGACAATTCATGCACGAGGTGGAGGAGCAAATCAAAACTGATATTCAGAAGTTGTTGACTGCTGGCTTCATCAAGCTCATTCACCATCCTACCTGGTTAGCCAACGTAGTTCCTGTAAAGAAGAAAAGCAGCCAAATTAGATGTTGTGTTGATTTCAGAGATCTGAACAAGTGCTGCCCCAAGGACGATTTTTCCCTTCCCAACATCGACATGCTAGTAGACGCTACTAACGGACATGGCATATTCTCTTTCATGGATGGATACAGCGGCTACAACCAGATAAAGATGTATGAACACAATGCAAGTAAGACAACTTTTCGACCTCCTCTCGGAAACTTTTACTATACTGTGATTCCTTTCGGTTTAAAAAATGCTGGTGCTACCTATCAACGCGCCATGACTGCAATTTTTCACGATATGATGCACAAGCAAGTCGAAGATTACGTAGATGACATAGTGGTCAAGTCAAAGACTCAAGCAGCCCATATAGACGTCCTACGGTAAGTGTTTGAAAGGTATCATGAGTACAAATTGAAGATGAACCCTCTGAAATGCGCTTTTGGAGTCTCTTCCGACAAATATTTGGGATTCCAAGTCACCTCTGAAGGGATCAAGGTCGATCCAACCAAAACCCAAGCTATTTTCACGATTCCTCCTCCGCAAACTGTGAAAGAAATCTGGAGCTTCATGGGCAAGGTAAACTATATCCGACGTTTTATACCTGGTTTGGCTCAGCTCATCGCTTCATTCACCCCCTTGCTGAAGAAAGGAGAAAGTTTCATTTGGAGCACAAAGAAACAAGAAGCGTTTCGAAAGATCCAGCAAATATTATCATCACCTGCTGTTATAAAATCTCCCATACAAGGAAGACCACTATTCCTCTACACTTCCTCTAGCGATGCTACTGTTGGGGCCCCCCTCGCCCAAGAGGACGATGAGGGGATCGAACACCCCATATACTACTTCAGTCGTACTTTGAGGGATGCTGAACTTAGATACCCCAAGGCGGATAAAGCATGTTTGGACCTAGTTCATGCTGTGCAGAAATTCAGACATTAGCTGCTATCGAACAAAGTGGTGTTAGTATCCAGAGTTGATCCATCAAGTTCCTACTCTCGAAACCGGTCTTGATCGGCAGGCCGGCTAAATGGCTGCTCCAAACGTTAGAGTTTGATATAACGTGCGCTCCTCCAAAAGCTATCAAAGGGAAAGCTGTAGCAGATCTGCTGGCGGCATTCCCAGGAGAAGGAACTACAACACTGCATGAAGACCTTCCTGAGGAATTTCCAGGAATCTCTTTTGTCAAAAAGGAGGCATGGCTATTATATTTCGATGGTTCTGCTACTCCTAGTAGTAATACTGGAGGAGTGGGTATATTTCTAGTATCTCCGACGGGCGAAGTCTTCTCATATTCTTTCAAGCTAGACTTTCAGTGCACCAACAATTCAGCAGAATACAAAGCTTTCCTCATAGGATTGTCGCTAGCCAAATAAGCAGGAGCCACACACCTGGAAGTAAGAGGCGACTCCAAACTGCTGATCAAGCATATGAATGGAGTATACTCACTCAAAGAGGTGACACTGGCCCCTTATAGATTCGAGGCGCAAAAGCTACTGAACTACTTTGCTGATGCGACCATAACCCATATTGGCCGCAATAACAACAAACACGCCGATTGCCTAGCCACATTAGCCTCGAAGCTGCTATTCGAAGGCTTGGAAGAGACTTTGATCGTAAGGAGACGGACTATAGCATCAACACGTCTTACACAATCTAAAGATGCTGAAACCGACGACTGGAGAACTCCAATTGTTCAAGAGCTAAACAGTTCGCTCTCCCAAGGAAAGGTCAGTCTCAAAATCCTGCAAAGCTTTTTCATGATTCATGGAGTGTTGTACCACCGGAATCCATATGGGTATCTGTCAAGATGTCTTGGAGACAAGGAAGCGCAACTACAACTTAACCGTATTCACAACGATATTTTCAGACAAACGTTGGTAGTGAATCTTTACCGACGTCTTCAACGCCTTGGCTACTACTTCCCGGATATGGAGACTCAATCTCTATCACTCCAAGGTCCTTGCTCTAGTTGTCAGGCGCCGCCACATCAATTAGAAGTCTTTAATGTTGGCTATGTCGGGGACTGGCGAGAACCGTACATCAATTATCTTCGTGATGGTGTGCTACCGGCCAACAAGAAAGATGCAACCAAGTTAAAGCAGAAAGCCAAAAGATTCGTATTTCATGAGGAAATACTATACCGCAAAAGTTTTGGAGGCAATATGCTACGATGTTTGGCAAAATCGGAAATCCCGATTATGTTAAAGGAAACGCACGAAGGCGAACACCAAGGGAAGAAGAAGTTGTTCCTCCAAGTACACGAAAGGTATTACTGGCCAACTATGGAGGATGATGCAGCGGCATTTGTTCAGAAATGTCGTGAATGCCAAACTCACGGGAATCTCATCCACGTGCCTTGCATCTCACTTCACTCAGTAAGTAGTCCATGGCCATTCTACAGCTGGGGACTTGATATTATCGGGAAAATCAACCCATCATCCTTAAAATATCATGAGTACATCATAACTGCGACAGAATACTTTACTAAATGGGTTGAAGTCATTCCTCTTCGAGGAACCACGGGAGCGACAAATGCAACATTCATTAAAGAATATATTATTTGTCGGTTTGGTGTACCTAAGCATATCATCACTGATAACGGTACCCCCTTTACCAACAAGCAAGTGCAAGAGCTGCTCGAAGAATATGGAGTTAAGCAGATTTTCTCTAGTCGTTACTACCCTCAAGGGAATGGACAAGCCGAAAGCACTAACAAAACTCTGATTCGAATTCTCAGTCGAACAGTGCACGATAATCCCAGGACGTGGCATGTGCAACTACCAATGGCGTTGTGGACGCATCGAGCAGCGCCTAGGATATCTATGGGCGTTTTCCCTTATTCACTTGTTTATGGCGCTGACGCAATCCTCCCAGCAAAAATTAAAATCCCGTCAGCCAGAATTGCGGCAACAAGTGTAGTTCAATGGGATGAGGTTGAAGCGTCGAATTCCAGAATTGCGGAATTGGATACTTTGGACTCCAGGAGAATCAAAGCGGAAGAGTATGCTCAAGCATACAGAAGCAGGATCTCGAGAGCCTACGATAAAGCTGTGAAGCCACGAGTTTTTAAGGTAGGAGATCTGGTCTTGAATACGGCTAAACACATTCAACAAGACATGTCCGCACCAAAGTTTTCTCCAAAATGGGAAGGCCCCGACGTAATCACCAAGGCTTATAATAGTGGCTATTACAATATTGTCAGAGAAGATGGAGGTAAATTAGAAGCAGTCATCAACGGGAAGTGTCTCAAGGCATACTACGCCTGAATCATCATTCTACTCCTCACTGCCTCACGACGCAACAATCAGGGATTTTTGTTCTTCTCGTGTCTCGGTTATCAGATTCTCCATTAGTTAAAATATATTAATGTAAACTCCATTCGCTTAACAAAATCCGATGCAATTCATTTTCCAAAGCAAGGTTCAAAACTCTAAAAAAAAAGACGATCAAAACATCGTTGTGCCTACTTATTCAAAACAAAGAAAAGGTACGACTCAGAAAAGTCCATCCAACAAGTTGTAGTTCCTTGAGACCATCATCTTCAGCCTCTCATGATACCTTTCAGTCCTACTCTTCAAGTCTCGGATCGCCTGCTCCACCTTCTCAGATTCCGCATCCAAGGCTTTCTCCTCTTCCAAGATGGCTTTCGCAGCAGGAACGACATTGGCGATGATATCGGCTCGATCAACTTTGATAATATCAAGGCGATGCCGCAACCAGCCAACATTGAACTCCATGGATTCACAGGTAGATATCATGTCTTCCCACTTTTCAATAGTTGATTCAGCAACATCACGTATTGATGTACCTTCCATCTCGACAATCATGGGTAGGAGACAATTCACGGTGGTAACCAAAGCAGACGAGCAGTGCTGCACCATGTTTCTGGTTATAATATGGCCGTACCTCTTCCATATTTTTGTATACAAGGGTATGGACTCCTTCCTCACTACAAAACCGCCGACAACCCGATAAATAGAATATAAACATCTCATATGAACATCGAAACGCAAACCTATGTTGGGGTACTCATAGGAAAAGATGCCCAAATATGCGTCTTCCATATCAGCGGCATGCGTGTTTGAGCTTGAAGGGAGAGGAGTGGTTAAATCATCGTCATCAACCACTGTTACACACGTCCCATAGGGATACCTCTACAAAAAAGAAAGAGGGGAAGGTTGCGTCACCGACTAGCTATGGTAGACAGATACATATTCACCAGTGGAAAATATACCGGTATAATCTTCCTGACTCGCATGATTCGAACAGGAGAACCGTCGCAAGGCTCAGGGATTCGGCCGCTCTGAAAGAAAACAATGATTAGACACCAAAAGAAAAAGAAGAACTACTACTTTAAAATCAGAAAATGTTTAAAATCATACTCTGGATAAAAGACGCTTGCGTTAAGCAGAAGAATCTGGCTAAGTCGAAGAAGATGATCCACTTATATCTGACATGATGAAAGCAGAGAATTTCAGTAAGAGAATCTTTATATCGACATGATAAGGGTGTCCCTGTATATATATGTACACGACAGAAACCCTAAAATGAGACTGAAAAGTTGTAACAAGATTCATCTGATAAACGAGGATTCAACGCCAACCAAGTCATGCTTCTTGTTGAAACCCTAATTAAAAACTAGGAAGGGACCGTTGGATGGTCAAAGAAAGAATGTGTTCAAACCAACTCCGAGTCCTAGTCAGCATATCTGCGGATGCGAGGTCGTTGTTCCAAATTCAAAGAAGCGACCACTTCCCTGCTACAATAATGGGGAGATCAACACAGAACACCAACTGCCGCAAGCAAATACACGGATGGACGAGCGAATAATAAAGAGGAAGGACGACCCCCTTTTATACGCACGGCGTTTTTGGAGTCCGGGTGTAAAAGGTTTCTCTTTTATACCATGCACGGAGGAGGGAAGATGCCTGTGAGCGCCAATGCTCCATGGTCGGACTAACAGTGCATCAATGTTTGTACTAATTACAAGAGTCGATCGAGTGTTTCCTGGTAATCCTTTCATGCCTTGTCTTTTCAATTTGTTCTTGTCTGTCACCATCTATTGCTTACCCCGCAACAATGTCACTGTTACGTACTAAGCAGGGGACTTAATGTTGATGGTGGTTTTTAGTTCAGGGTCAAAATTGTAAAACCCTGTATTTAATGCGCTGTCATCCTGCAAAGGAACAAAAGCCATTTGAAAGCGATGAGTGTTCAAACCTCTTTACTTATATATGTATTGAGCAATTCGACATATTTATGATTTTTTTTAGAATGGTGCATCAATCCCAGATATTTTATAAATTTCAACCTACCACATTAGTTACTAATGCATTGGCCTGCCTGATATTTTCCTATGCTATGTTCCCGGCCGAACTCTCATCATTGACATGACATGACGATTAAGTGTTCACTCTCAGCAGAGTAGCATGAATCTCCCGAAGTGCCAGAACTGAGATCTGCATGAAAATACCCACACAGGCTACGTCACTCTCTGACAAAGAGAATCTCGTATCGACGCACTTTTGATTAAAGACAGCTCAATCGAACATGTTTAAATTCCTTAAGGGAAATCTAGACTGTTCAGTCTCAAAAACGATCATGGCCACACAATTTGGCCGCATTTTTTAGCAAACCTAGACCACTCCTGGAAGAACTAGGTAATCACCGCATTGACCGCCTGTTGATGGTGGATTTTAGTTCAGGGCTAAAATTATAAATGCCAAATTTAATACGTTGACATCCTGCAGAGGATAAGGCTATCTGGGTGATGAATACTTCTTCACTTTACTAATTCACCTAGAATGGAGCATGTGGCAAAAATCCCAGTATTCTTTGAATTAAATACACAAAATTCATCCAGGTTGGAGCATGTGGCAACAATCCCAAATACCCTATGAATTTTTAGCATTATTTATAATGCATGATTAGCCTTGTGTTTCCTGTGCTGTTCCCGCATAACTCTCATTATTGGTGTGGCATGACGACTGAGTGTTGTTCTCAGCAGACTAACACGAATCCCCAAGTGTCAATAGTGAGGCATGCACGAAATACCCGTACAGGCTACATCTCTCGGTGTGTTATACTAGCCCGATTGAGCATACTTAATTCCCCAAGGGAAATCTGGACTGTCCATGTCAGTCTCAGAAAAAATCACGACCACACAAGTTGGCCGCATGATTTAACCAGCCTAGACGATCCCCAACAGGAGCAGGCTACCACCTTAATGACCACCAGCGGGCCTGTTTATCCCCTGATCGGTCGAATGCATGTTACGCCCCCAAAAAAACCACCGAACGCCAGCCTGAAGTAGGATGGTTGGGTTGGTGTGGAGCATCTTGAAAAAGCTTGTACGCGCAAGACTGCCAATGTCGGTCTCAAACAGATCGCGACCGTCCAACTTCGCCGTCCTAGTTGGACGGCATAGATCATCTGGTGGCTGATCGGTTAAGTGTTGCTATACACTCTGGCGGGCCCACTCCCTACCCACACGATCGGCCTCTACAAGGGAGGAGCATGGCTTGCCAAATCGTTTGGTTGAAGTTGCATGCGCACGACCGATCCAAAACCCTAATTAGAGTTTGCGGCATGTTACATATGTCGCTAATCGATCACGAGCGTCCATCTTCGCAAGCTTAGATGGAGGGTGTAGATATATACTTAAAAGGTCTCGAGCACGTCAACATGATCACCGTGGGCCCATCTACACGCATGACTGATCGGCCAAGGCCAATCATGGCCGAATGCCTCGATTCGTGCGCCCAAACTAGGCATGTTGCGTGGTCTCCAATTCCTTTGTGGCAATGGATTTATGCCGCAAACCGACCTCAACCACTCAACTTTTCCGGTCAAATTGAGTGGCTTAGATCACACCTTCATGAGACAGTGAGGTACGGACGTGTACGCCGGCAAGCTGTCTACACGCATACCCGGTCCGTCCTGCCAAAAACGCCTCCCATGCTTGGTTTCGACCAAGCTGAAGGGTGATTCTTGCGCACCTCTTCAAAACCCTAAAACACTATCAACGGTCGCAGATGAGCGTCATAGATCATCTCGTTCGTCCAACTCTACCAGCTTGGTCGGACAGCCCAAGCTAGGAGTTAAGTGGCCAATAAGGTGTCGTGGTGATCACCATCCGTCACCCTACCACATGGAGTGATCGGCCAAGGGAGGGATTGCCTGCACAGCCTCCAAACGATCACTCGAAGATGGTTGGACATGATCATATTCTAAGACGCTTAATCCGCGACTTATCCGGACAGGCTTCAAAACGACAATGCTTCATGCATGCTATTTGCGATGCATTACATACATCAAACGTACACGATATTTCATAAATATCGATTTTTCAAATAACTTAGTTATTTAACCTAGCACCTTATGCTACCTTCTATGGGTCTCACGATCCGCATAATCGAGACATCAAGCATGTCACAAACCGGGGGATACTTACTGGGGTATTGGTCTGGCGGTTTACAACGTGCAGCGTGCAACGCGCTAACACAAGAACGTGTCAGGAAGACATGGACGGTTAGTTATGATGGGAGAAGTGGGACAAGACTGATCGTGAGACACTAACACGACTCCACTACTCCATCACTCCACTTCCTCCACTTCCAACGAGAGACGAGGGTTAGGCTCAATGACTTGTATAAATAGGTTCTCCTCCCTATATCCAGAATAGACAGAAATCAAGTGTTGATACAACGTATTCAAACACCCAGAGCTGATTGCTTACATTATTGCAAGCCAGTTCGATATTCTGATATAAGTCATAAACAACCAACATCTCCACAATCTCAACACCTTCTTTGCTTCCCTCCCTAAGATCAACCCCATCTCCTTCACTTTGTGACCGAAGCAAGTGTGGAACGGCCATTTCTTGGTATAGGCCAGAATTATATAGATTGATCTCTCGAATCAGAAAGCACTTCCGTGCAGTGCATTTGTTTAGGGTTTAGATTCGTTTCTCATCCACACACCCAAATTTACCAAAAACCGCAGAAACATTTTTCACCCATAAACAATTGGTGACCACAGTGGGAGATTAATCTCTCGGTTGTGAAGTCCATTTCCTCAATATCAATTCAATCTTTCTGATTTCAAAAATGGTGGATCTTAGGTCTGGATCAGCAACCAATCCCGATGAAACCAGCACTGACAACACTCTTGGCGTTGATATCCCGATTGATGGTGTTACCGTGCAGCCTGTCAGTGCAATCAATGTATCTCGTGGAATTACATTCTCAACTAGAGCTGGCAAACAAGCCAAAAACCGCGGGTTTACCCGGCCCGGCCCGTAAAAAACCCGCACCCGGCTCGGCTGGTGTCTAAACAAGCCGGGTTAGGGTTGGAGAAATGTCGTCTTGTAGGAAAGCGGGCTAACCCGTCCCGGACCGTAAATTCGCGGGTTATACCCGTATTCCCGTGTGAATTCATAAAAAAAAAATTTTTTACCCATTTCTTAACCCTAAAATCTAAAATTTCTGGGCTTCTTCTTCACGCACAACGACATCCATTGGAGCCACCACAATCACCACCTCTTTCTCCTTCTTTTTTTTATTCTTCTTCTTCTAATCTTTTTGTTCTTCTCCATACAGAGAGTTAGGGTTTTAATTTAATTACCCTGTGAAGTGAAATCAGCGGCCGCGGCAGCCATCAGAACCACGCAATCACCACCTCTTTCTCCTTCCTCTTCTTCTAATATTCTTCTTTTCCCCTATACAGAGAGTTAAGGTTAAATTTAATTACACTGTTAAGTGAAATCAAGCAATGAAGAAAAGGCGAATTTGGTTGAGTCTGATGAAATCAAGATGAACTGAAGAAGGTGGATAAATCAGATAAAATGAAGTTCTGGGATAAAATTGGAGATGGGTTTTATATGATTTAAGGGGTTTGAACTGTTTTGAATCAAGAATTTAGGGTTTGATCGATTCATGAAGAGATTAGGGTTTTTGAGAATTACAGCTGCTATTGTTGCTGTTGTTGTTAATGAATTCGAGCAATTTCAGCAAACATATGCGTTCAATTTCATTTGTTGTTTCAGAAATCATGTTTGAGTTCTATATCATTTGTTGTTTCCAAAATCATGTTTTCCCCTGATGTTGTCTGTTTTCAGGTACTTGAGTGTTGATTTGTGGTATTTCCAATCATTGACAGTCGAATACGAGGTGACCATTTTACTTGACTGTTGATTTCAGTATGATCCATTGCCAAAGCTAGCCAATTTACTGATAGAGAATGGTTCTGGTAGTCTTGAGTTCAGGTTGGTAGTGGCGGAAGGGAGGATAATTTATATTCGTATGTGGTTGAGCTATGGCAAGGGGTTTTTATGTTTATCTGATTTGGTTAGACAGCTTGAGATGCTGGTAATGAATCTGCTTATGAGGAAATCTGTTAAGAGTTGTGATAGATCTTTCATCTGTATTTGATTTTTGTGTTGAAAATGAATGATTTGTATTTTATTTTTGTGTTGAATAGAGATTGAAGATGGCCAAAGCTTAAACATGGGCACAAATTAACTTAATTAGGATTTAATTTTAACTTTAGTTAAACAAGCCGGGTAACCCGTGAGCCCACAAGCTTTACCCGTTACGGGTGCGGGTTGTAGAAATGACGACCTGTGAAGAATATCAACCCGCAAGCTTTGGACCGTGTTAACCCGTACCCGTGTAACCCATAACAAGCCAGCCCCGGCCCGCCCGTTTTCCAGCTCTATTCTCAACCACCAGCGGAGCAGGAGGATATATCCCATTGGGAGTGATGCCTCCTATCACCAGAGCCAGAGCAGCTGCAAACCCCGATATTTCCTCGAGTGTAACGCCTCCGACCGTCACCAGGGCAACCGCCAGTCCTTCCTCAGGACGAGGGGCCGGAGGAGCCAAGGGAGGAAAACCCCCTATTACTATGGTGGATTTGATGGAGAGACAAGAAATCCTTGCTAAGGCACAGATGGAATGGCTGCAACTCAGAAAGAGATACTCACTTTCCTCAAGACCTTAACTAATCGGTTGCTACAAGAGCCAAGACATCCCTTGGAGCCAACAAGGAACGCATTCAATGCACCTGAAAGAGGTAGCTCAGCAGCGCGGCCCCACATGGACGAAGAAACTCATGTGGCTCCTGAGTGTCCAAGAAAAAGGGACCAGCCATCCAACTTCATCACACGCGAGGACCTGGAGAGATTCCTCGAAAATCGTGGCAAAGGAAATCCAATAGGTATGCACCAACACCAACCTCCATACCCTCAATACGTGCAGCGGATTCCCCTTTCCAGAGGATATACCTCTCCTCAATTCACCCTTTACGAAGGTACCGGTAACGCTCGTGAACACATCTCTCGATTTTTGGAGACTTTGAGGGAGCATGAATACAATCATGTTCTCCGCCTGAAAGAGTTCTCGAAATCACTTACTGGAAGGGCATACACCTGGTACAACAACATCACACCTAACAACATATCCAATTGAGGGGAGATGGTCAGTGCTTTCTACAGAAAGTATTTCTTTGTGTCTGAGCATATCACCTTTTCAGACCTGGGGAGGCGGAACAACGAGCATCCGAACGACTTCGTTAAGAGGTTCAGAACTCAAGCATTGGATTTTCATGATCCGAATGTCACCGAACGCTAGTTGGTGGAGTTGTGCATTAACGGGATGGTACCCATATACCGTGCTTTGTTAGAGAATCTGGACTTCCAAACATTCTCTGAGCTCCATGAAGCTGCCAAACGTTCAACCACAACCCCCCCAGCGTTGTTGGAAAGAAACAGGGTTGTTTGAAACGAGGATTCACGTGAGAGTCGAGGAAGTAGGCGTATCATCAACAAGCAGCACAACACTGGTCCCTCTGTGAGCGTGGTGGGCGAAGGAGGAAAAAGGAAAGCTTCAGCAACGGAACAACAACCCAAACGTGCGGCTCCGGCGCACACAACTTTGTCTCGAAAGGGAATGAGCAAGACTCCTACACAAGACGCTGAAGATACAGGCTTCCCATTCCCCATGAATGAATTAATAGAGCTCTTGGAAGCATGGATTCAAGACGATGCTATCAAGCTGCCTCCTATCAGACGCCCGCCGACTGAGAAAGACATGACGGACCCCAAATACTGCCGTTACCATAGGTTTGTCCATCACCCGACCAAGGACTGCAACAAATCGAAACAAATCTTCAGAGAAAAGATAGAGGCAGAAGAACTCCAGTTGGGAAACAAAGGTGTTCATAGAGATCCTCTTCCTATCAGGAGCTGCATGATTTTCGGGGATTCTGTTTGCAAGACTGTACAATCTATGATGGAGCGTTTGTGCGAAATCTTATACCTCTCCAAGGCACAGCGTCAATACATATTCGCATCCTTCAATCATATCGTGTCAGGAAGGCGTTTGTATCCAGAAAAGGAAGTAGTCTCGAAACCTCAGTCTTTCCTGGAAGATGCGAGCAAGGGGAACTGGGGACTCTTAGCCGTCAATCATTTGAAGGGTGTCGAGTTCGATAGCACATTGATTGATACAACCTCCGAATTCAACATCATCACCATCAAGACCTTGAAGGCGGCAAGGATTTCGAAGCAGGAAGATACTCGCAGCCCAACCGTGATTACGAATCCAGAAGGAAAACTTGGAGATGCCTATGGATACATTGATCTTGAAGTCAAACTAGGTGATGCCTTGACGCAAGAAAAGTTCTACATAATCAAAGAACATCCAAATTACGACATGGTCCTTGGACGCTCTTCGATACATGACAACAAGGCAATACTGTGAGTATGTCTTCTGCCGGTTTTGATACCCGAAAGAATCTCCAACAAGCCGTCTGAACCTGAAGACTGTCTGTTGCCGTATCTGCAGCTCGCCGATGTGACACAACTTCTTGGAGAGATCCCATCAGCATACATTAAAAGGTTCCGAGCTCAAGTAAGTCTCATCACACAACCATTTTTGCAACCAATCACTCCTCCTTCTGATAAGTCCTGGGGACTTGCTCCAACCAATAATCCAACCCTCTAAGAGATGTGAATGGGAAGTCGGTCCCTTCAAACGTTTTATCAAGAGTTTAGAAGCCGTCTCGATCAAAGGCGACAAGGCCAAGGACCAGGTATCTGTACAACACCTAAACCCATTTAGAATTGGAGACCTGGTGACGAAGAAGACTGCGTTCAAAGTTGGGAGCATGACGGTGAAAGTGACCACTCAGCCTGACTCACCCACCGAAAGGGAGGATAAATCGTACCTGATAGCAGATGTTATCCTAGGCGGGTACTGCAAGCTCATCAACGCTGACAAACTGGAAGGCGTAACAGTTCACTCGCGATGGATCATACCTTACAACATTTAAGACGCTGTGCTACCACTTTTCCAGCGTCCTCCATACTTGAAACATTGTGCTATTTCTTCCAGCGTATTTATTCCGCAATTTCCTTTTCATACAGTACTATAATTCTTCCAGAAAATGATTGCACTACTTGCATTCATAATTAGGGTTTTCAATTTTCAATTTTTCAAATTTATTGAAATATTATTCCATCTAGAAATTTCTTTACCCCCTAAAGGAAGACACAAAATTATGAGTCAGCCTAAATCATCATTACCCACTAGAGCAGGCCAGGAAGGAAACCCTAAACAAACATTTTGTATTTTTTGGAAGATATCGGGGAAATAGAATATGTGCAGAAGAAGGAAGACGTTTTGGGCCATTTACCCCAGCAAGACCAGGGAGATCTCGCGTCAGGAACATAGACAGGTCTGTGGTATTTTATTATGGAATTCTCTTTTTCATTGCAAGAACAACATATGATCGCATCTGATATGGCCATGTTGGAAGATTTACATCAAAAAACAATGAGAAACCCTTATTCAATCAAGCAAGCAAAAAGGACCTTAAACTCAGCCGCCACTGAGTGCAAGGAAAATGTTCACAAATTACGAGAAAATATTCGAAAGGATAAAAAGAAGCAAAGAGGTTTAGTCATCAAGAAGGTCGACCGCGTCTTCATCGCCGCTAGAGCCTGCTTCAACACCGTCATCATCGTGGGCCGCTACTGCTTCTTCCTTTGGATCTGCCTCAGCTCCCACTTCGGATATTTATGCAGCAACGCTCTCCACCTCAACATTAACAGGGACAACTTCCACATCTTCCTCAAAAGCCACTGCAACATTGGGGATTGTGTTGATCAGACGCTCGGGTTCGTCTGTGTCAGAATCGAGGATTATCACACCGTCGTGGATTGGGTAATCACACTTATGTCCACCTGGAGGCCGTTTGTGTTCAACCCTCCACCTATTTAACTGTTCTGCAAACCTCTCAGCTCTTGCACTCACTGGTACTTGCGACGCTTCATCATGCCTTCATTGCTCCTCCATGTCGATTGAAGTTGAAAGGGCACGGATACGTCCTCTGGCGATGCGCAGATGCAGAATGGAATCCCCTGTATAGCACGACCGACTTCTCGAAGTGGGAGGTCGATTTTATCCATTACCTCCTCGTGCGCATCAACTTCAGGCTTGTTCACTTCGAATCTTTTTTCTGGAGAAGTTACAGAATGGTCATCGCCGACCGCTTCCATGATAAACTGCAAAGAATAAGAAGTTATGGTTGCACACCAAAAAAAAAATCATCATCACCGGTAAATCAGAAGATCAGATAAGTGCGGAGCAATACCTGGGATATAGAAGAAAACGATTATGCGATAGGAGGAGTCTTTAGAATTTTCTTTATATTTCACAAGTCAACAGAATCCCAGGAGGAAAATGAGTCTTTACTTTCCACCTATAAAGGCTACTGATTCGGGATAGTAATCAACAATACTTATCAGATGTATAATGCTTATTGAATGTATTTGAGAGAAGCCGCCGTATAATGGAAGGGAGCGCACCCAGTCCAAGAAACCGTCCAAGCTCTGTCCAGATATGTACATAAGAAACCGAAAGGAATCAAAGCGGCTCGCCTGACCAAGTCCTGCTTCCTTCACAACCCTAATCAGGTTTGACTAGCTTCAGGACACCACCTGGCGATGTCTATCGATGCGGTAAATATGTATTTACTTTAGCTTGGTCATTTCAGTATGCAAATTTGTCACCATCTCATGCCTACCCCACAATGACGCAACCATTATGTGCTAGGAAGGGGACTTAATGTTGATGGTGGATTTTAATTCAGGGCTAAAATTGTAAAAGACAAATTTAATACGCTGACATCCTGCAGAGGGTAAGGCTATCTGAGTGATGTATACTTCTTCACTTTTCTAATTCACCTAGAATGAAGTTGTTTATGGGTGAAAATTATTTTGCCGGTTTTAGTAATTTGTGGTGTGTGGATGAGAAATGAATCTAAACCCTAAACAAATGCGCTGTACGGGAGTGCTTGTGATTCGAGAAATCAATCTGTACAACTCTGGCCTAAACCAAGAAATGGTCGTTCCAGACTTGCTTCGGTCACAAAGTGAAGGAGATGGGGTTAATCTTAGGGAGGGAGGCGAAGAAGATGTTGAGATTGTGAAGATGTTGGATGTGTATGACTTGTATCAGAAAGCTGAACTGGCTTGCAGAATGAAATCTATCAGTTCTGGTGTTGGAATACGATTGTATCAACACTTGGCTTCTGTCTCGTTTCGTTCTTTGGAAATAGGGAGGAGAACCTATTTATACAAGTCATTGAGCCTAACCCACGTCTCTCATGGGAAGTGGAGGAAGTGGAGTGATGGAGTAGTGGAGTTGTGTGTTAGTGTCCCACGACCAGTCTTGCCCACTTCTCCCATCATCACTAACCGTCCATGTCTTCCTGACACGTTCTTGTGATGGCGCGTTGCACGCTGTAAACCGCCAGACCAATACTCCAGTATGTGTCCCCCAGTTTGTGACATGCTTGATGTCTCGAATGTGTGGATGTGGGACCCACAGAAAGTAGCATGTGATGCTAGATTAAATAACTAAGTTATTTAGGAATTCGATATTTATGAAATATCGTGTGTATTCTATGCAGGTAATGCATCGAATGTATTCAGCATGTATGAAGCATCGCTTTTTTAAGGCTTAACGGAGTAAGTCACGAATTTAAGCGTCTTAAAATAACATCACGTCCAGCCATCTTCGAGTGATCGTTTGGAGGATATACAGGCAAGCCCTGATTTGGCCGATCACCCCATGTGGAAGAGTGGTGGACGGTGATCGTGGTGATGCCTCACTGGTTACCTAACTCCTGTCTTAGGCTGTCCGTCCAAGCTGGCGAAGTTGGACGGACGAGATGACTTGCGACCCACATCTGCGACCGTCAGATTAGGGTTTAGGAGGTGCGCAAGTACCTTCTTTCAGCTTGGTCGAATCCATGCATGGAAGATGTTTTTGGCAAGACCGACCGGGCATGCGTGTAGACGGCTTGCCGGTGTAAACGTCCGTACCTCACTGTCCCATGGAGATGTGATCTAAGCCACTTGATTTGTCCGGCAAAGTTGAGTGGTCGAGATCGGTTTGCAATTGGAACTGCGCGACCATGCCTAGTTTGGGCGCAAGAATCGAGACATCTAGCCATGGACGAACTTGGTCGATTGGTCATGCATGTAGACAAACCCACAGCGATTTTGTTGACATGCTTGGGACTCTTTGAGTCTACATCTACACCATCCATCTATGCCTGCGAAGATGGATGGTCGCGACTGATTTGCAACACATGTGATATGCCGCAAACCCTAATTAGGGTTTCATGTCCACGCTACTTTGGCTGGACGAATTGGAAAGCTACGCTCTTCTTTTGTGGAGGCCGACCATGTGGGGCCCACATTGGGCCGGTGGTGAACATGCCAATACCTGCTTGACGGCTATGGGTCTGATCTAAGCCATCCAAACATGCTTGTGAGATTGGATGGTCGTGATCAATTTAAGACCTTTAGGGGAATTTTCTGCGACCCTTAAAGCATCACGTCGGCCGAACTTTGGGCGAGCGTTTGCTTCTCCCTGGCTAGGTCGTGAGGTGGTCGATTATGCAGGCGTGAAGGGGGCCCGCCGGTGTGCAGGCAACGCTTGTCCAACCGGCCATGGGACGATCTATGCCGTCCAACCATGCCGGTGAAGTTGGACGGCCACGATCTGTTTGAGACCGACATTGGCAGTCTTGTGCGTACATATTTTCCAACCTTCTCCATACCAACCCAACCATCCTACTCTAGGCTGGTGTTCAGTGGTTGTTTGGGAGGCGTGGTATTATTCGATAGACCAAGGCATAAATTGGCCCTCTGATGGTCATTAAGATGGTAGCCTGCTCCTGTTGAGGATCTTCTAGGCTGGTTAAATCATGCGGCCAACTTGCGTGGTCGTGATTGTTTCTGAGGCTGTCATTCCAGATTCAAATACGCTCAATCGGGCTAGTATAACACACCGAGAGAGGTGGGCTCAATCGGTCTAGTGTAACACACCGAGAGATGTGGCCTGTACGGGTATTTCGTGCATGCCTCACTATTAACACTTGGAGATTCGTGTTACTCTGCTGAGAGCAACACTCAGTCGTCATGTCGCACTAATAATGTGAGTTCTGCGGGAACAACACAGGAAATACATGGCTAGTCATGCATTAATTAACAATGCTGTAAATTCACAGGGTATATGGGATTGTTGCTACATGCTCCAACCTGGATGACTTTTGTGTATTTAATTCACAGAATACTGGGATTGTTGCCACATGCTCCATTCTAGGTGAATTAGTAAAGTGAAGAAGTATTCATTACTTATCAGTGGCTTTATCCTTTGCAGGATGTCATAAATTTGGTTTTACAATTTTAGCCCTGTACTAAGATCCACCATCAACATTAAGTCCCCTCCCTAGCACATAATGGTTGCATCATTGTGGGGTAGGCATGAGATGGTGACATATACAGTTAAAACTTATGAGACAAAGTTAGATGTTACCAGGAGAGACGGGTCGTCCTGTCCTTGGAGTATGTCATGTTCAAGAGGCGTCCAGGCGAGCGTTCCCCTAGCATGATGTCGGTCTTGCCTGCTTCGATCGACCTTGCTATGCCTGCTTCGGTCGAGAGCCTGCTTCGTGATTGGTCTGCTCGAACGTGGGGCTGATGTTCCTGCTTGACGGACTGCTGCGCCTGCTTCGCTCGTCGTGGGACTCATCATGTGCCTGCTTGATCGAACGTGGGTTTGTTATGCCTGCTTCTGTTAAACGTGGTTCCACTGCGTGCCTGCTTTGGTCGAACGTGGGACCCGATGTAAGCATGCTTGCTTCGAATATGGGCAGATGTGCATGCTTAGATCAAACACGGGTTCACAGTGCACATGTTTCAAACGTCAGCCCTATCATGTGCCTGCTTTGCCCGTACGGTTGATGTGCTTGCTCAAGTGTCATCCTTGCTACTTCGACTAAACACCGACCCAGCTAGCTTGACAAAACACCGACCTTGTTGCCTATCGAACGTGGGATCCACCGCATGCTTTCTTTGCTAAAAAATGAACCATGTATGCTCAAATGTGAATGTGGGTCCTGCAGAGAACGTTGAAGCAGCTTCTGGAGCGAGCAGGTCCTGGAGAGCGTTGAAGCAGCTTCTGGACCGATCAAGTCCTGGAGAGCGTTGAAGAAGATTTTGGAGCGAGCAAGTCCTGGAGAGCGTTGAAGCAGCTTCTGAAGCGAATGTAGAGGTGGATCCTGGAGGGAGCATTGAAGCAGGATTCTTAAGTGAACATGGGTCCCGGAGAGAGCATTGAGGCGGCTCTTGAATAGACCATTGAAGCATCTTCTGCTGGAGGGAGCGTTGAAGTGGCTTCCTCTTCAGTTTGATTTACCCTTGCAAATTCCATGCTTCTTGATTGACCATCTCTCTCGTGTTGAAGAAGTTCTAGACTGACGGTGAAGGAAATTCATGCTGAGCCTCAGTCCCCAAGCATGGTTTACATGGTTTCATCTCTGTTCGTAGTGGTTGTTTCCATGGTGAAGCTCGGGCATTGGTATCAACAAACGAACAACGGTTCTTAGTTGCGGCTTTGATCAGAAGAGACTGACAGGAAGAGGCGTGACAGCTACGTGCACGAACTTGGCGGTGTCTCGTTATTAGAGTGAGAAGCATGATGGAACCAATAACTTCTTGATGTTGCCTCTGGAATGAAAAAGAGGGAGACAGTCTCATGCCCACGAGTATCCACTGATCCTTCGACTTGATAGATGTTGTCACTCTGGTTTCATGAGGCCGTCTTTACTACGTTGCGTTTCATAGACATCCAGGAATATCAATGATCTTTGACAATACGTCTGTTCTCTTGAGTATACACTCGTATTTGAACATCTTGGAATCATAATGATAGCGTTCTTGCATCCATGTTTGAGATGGAAAATGCGCTAAGAACTCCCTAGTCACACTCCTTTGGTAACGCAACTACTTCTTCTACGGGAGACAAAATTCTGAAAGTGTCTCTTAATGTTTCTGCCGTCATCTTGGACGTTGTTTCATCATTGTGGCAGTTGTGTATGCGGTACTGGAGTTGGAGTTGGCGCGCATGATGTTGTATCTCGGTGGTTTTCCTCTTACTGCTTCAGCGAAACTGGTAGCAGGGCAGATGCTGTTGCAGATGAGCGTTCAACAGCTCCAGAGGATGATCAAAAGCGCAGATTCTCCAACATAGCACGATAGACATGCACCATCGTCTGATAGAGTGACTCGCACGGATCTTGCTCGACATGACGCGTGGGCGTCGTTATCTTCTTGAGGCTTCTCCCTTGAGGTATCGGCTCCAGTGGAAGATTATCGTCATAGAGCGTTGATACATTGCACCGGCATTCTTTAAACCAAATAGCAGTACAGTATAATAAAACTTCTGAGAGGAGTTCGAAAATCTATCTTACTTGCGCCATGCTCGTACATCCTTATCTGGTTGTAGCCGCTACATCCATCCATGGAGGAGAACATGCCGTGTCCGCTAGTTACATATACTAACATGCCGATGTTAGGTAGAGGAGAACCGTTTTTGGGGCAGCATCTGTTCAAGTCCATGCAACACCTTATCTGTTCATTTTCCTCGTGTCTGAACTGCGACTCCAAGCGAATATGTCCTGGTACTCTTTGAGAAGTTCCACGAGCTTCGTGCGTTCATCCGTACACAAGGTTGAGCTGATGGAGATAGGCCTAGGAGATTCCTCAACGATTTCAATATCATCAGTTGTGGATTTGGTTCCATCTTGCATCTGTTCTGGAGCATCTAGCACTTCTTCTTGTGGTTGTTGTAGCATTCCATTGGGTGGAGAGACTGGGTAACAGTCTCCCCTGCTAATTGATAATAGCAGCGTCGGTATACCGTTTTCTCTTTCTGGTCACGATTCGCCACAAAAGTTCGTTCCCTCTTGGTGTGAACATGGGTTTCGGCTTCACCGGATGAAGAAGAATGTTTCGTCAGCAAAGATGCATCGTGGGGATTAGACCTCAATGATGTGAGTTGGTCATCCTCCTGGATTGACGCCCATGTGGGGAGTGGGATGCATTGGACTTTGTCTGATTCTTCCTGCGGATCTTCCCTCGGTTCGAACAGTTCTACTCCGCATATTGGTGCGTATGGAGACAATGATGCATGAATACAGACGACTTTTTCCTTCAGCATAGTCTTCAGGCACTGGTGATATGTTGAAGGGACAATCCTATTTTCATGAAGCCATGGTCTCCTTAGTATCATATGGTAGTCCGGCACCTTCTCTATGAATTCGAGTTTCACTTTTGACTGAACGGGTCCTACTGATAAATTCGGATTGACATACCCGTATGTGCTAGTCTAGTTTCCTTCAAAGTATGTCATTGTGGTAGGCTGCCGTACGATCTTGCATGGGCGGATCTTGGTTGTCCTTAGAGTCTTGAGGGTAATCACATTCGAAGGCGCTCCTGTGTCGATGAGGGATCTCTTGAACTATGAATCCTTGATGCGTGCAGTAACATGTAGGGCCCGGTTGTGACCTTCTTCCGCCATCATGTCGTCCTCTATAAATGTAACATTATTCACAGATGTTTCTGGTACGTTTGAGACTTCTGGACGTGGAGGAGTTAGGTGCACGTCCAGGGCTATCTGGTTGATTGCAGAAAACGTCTTCGCCCACTGATTCTTCGAGAGGTGTAAAAGTTCACACAAACTTTAGACTAAAGAAGCTGTTTCCTGATCCACTGGCCTCCGGTTCGTAATGAAACTATTGACTTGAGAAGGATCGTTGTGAGGATCAGTCCCCAGTGTAGGAGTCTCCATGACAGGACCGCTCATATCTGATGTCATCTTGATGAGGAGATGTTGTTTATCGCTTCTTTTATCAGGTCCATGTAGGCCCGCGCCGCGAAGTACCTGCTCCGGGTGCGTTGAATACGTTCCTTGTTGGCTCCAGAGGCTGTCTTGGCTCTTGTGGCAACCGATCAGTTAATATCTTGAGAAAAGTGAGTGCCTCTTTCTGAGTTGCAGCCATGTCCGTCTTTGCCTTAGCAAGGACTTCTTGTCTCTCCATCAAATCCACCATAGTAATAGGGGGTGGTCCTCCTCTGGCTCCTCCGGCCCCTCGTCCTGAGGCAGAAGTGGTAGTTTCCATGGTGACGGACGGGGGCGTTATACTCGATGAGACGCCGGGATTTGCAGCTGCTCTGGCTCTGGTGATAGGAGGTGTCACACCCAATGAAATATCTCCTCCTGCTCCGCTGGTACTGGTGGTAGAGGACGTAATTCCACGAGATACATTGATTGCATTGACAGGTAACACCACCAATCGGGATATCAACGCCGAGAGTGTTGTCGGCGCTGGCTCCGTCGGGATTGGTTGCTGATTCAGACCTAAGATCCACCATTTTGCAATATAAACAAATTAAAATGAAATTGAAAATTAATTTTGCAACTGTGAGATTAATCTCCCACTGTGGTCGCCAATTGTTTATGGGTGAAAACTATTTCTGCCGATTTTGGTAATTTGGTGTGTGTGGATGAGAAATGAATCTAAACCCTAAACAAATGCACTGCACGGGAGTGCTTGTGATTCGAGAAATAAATCGGTACAACTCTGGCCTAAACCAAGAAATGGTCGTTCCAGACTTGCTTCGGTCACAAAGTGAAGGATATGGGGTTGATCTTAGGGAGGGAAGCGAATAAGGTGTTGATATTGTGAAGATGTTGGTTGTGTATGACTTGTATCAAAAAGCTGAACTGGCTTGCAGAATGAAAGCTATCAGTTCTGGTGTTGGAATACGATTGTATCAACACTTGGCTTCTGTCTCGTTTCGTTCTTTGGAAATAGGGAGGAGAACCTATTTATACAAGTCATTGAGCCTACTTCACGTCTCTCATGGGAAGTGGAGGAAGTGGAGTGATGGAGTAGTGGAGTTGTGTGTTAGTGTCACACGACCAGTCTTGCCAACTTCTCCCATCATCACTAACCGTCCATGTCTTCCTGACACGTTCTTGTGATGGCGCGTTGCACGCTGTAAACCGCCCGACCAATACCCCAGTATGTATCCCCAGTTTTTGACATGCTTGATGTCTCGTATGTGTGGATGTGGGACCCACAGAAAGTAGCATGTGATGCTAGATTAAATAACTAAGTTATTTAGGAATTCGATATTTATGAAATATCGTGTGTATTCTATGCAGGTAATGCATCGAATATATTCAGCATGTATGAAGCATCGCTGTTTAAGGATTAACGGAGTAAGTCACGAATTTAAGCGTCTTAAAATAGCATCACGTCCAGCCATCTTCGAGTGATCGTTTGTAGGCTATACAGGCAAGCCTTGATTTGGCCGATCACCCCATGTGGAAGAGTGGTGGAAGGTGATCATCGTGATGCCTCACTGATTTCCTAACTCCTGTCTTAGGCTGTCTGTCCAATCTGGCGAAGTTGGACGGACGAGATGACTTGCGACCCACATCTGCGACCGTCATATTAGGGTTTAGGAGGTGCGCAAGTACCTTCTTTCAGCTTGGTCGAATCCATGAATGGGAGATGTTTTTGGAAAGACCGACCGGGCATGTGTGTAGACGGATTTCCGGTGTACACGTCCATACCTCACTGTCCCATGGAGATGTAATCTAAGCCACTCGATTTGTCCGGCAAAGTTGAGTGGTCGAGATCGGTTTGCAATTGGAACCGCGCGACCATGCCTAGTTTGGACGCACGAATCGAGGCATATAGCCATGGTCGGCCTTGGCCGATTGGTCATGCATGTAGACGGGCCCACGACGATTGTGTTGACATGCTTGGGACCCTTTGATTCTACATCTACACCCTCCATCTATGCCTACGAAGATGGATGGTTGCGACTGATTTGCGACACATGTGATATGCCGCAAACCCTAATTAGGGTTTCATGTCCACGCTATTTTGGCTGGAAGAATTGGCAAGCTACGCTCCTCTTTTGGGGAGGCCGACCATGTAGGGCCAACATTGGGCCGGTGGTGAACATGCCAATACCTGCCTGACGTCTATGGGTCTGATCTAAGCCATCCAAACATGCTGTTGAGGTTGGATGGTCGTGTTCAATTTAAGACCTTTAGTGGAATTTCCTGCGACCCTTAAAGCATCACGCCGGCCGAACTTTGGGCGAGCATTTGCTTCTCCCTGGCTAGGTTGTGAGGTGGCCGATTATGCAGGCGTGAAGGGGGCCCGCCGGTGTGCAGGACAACGCTTGTCCAACCGGCCATGGGACGATCTATGTCGTCCAACCATGCCGTTGAAGTTGGACGGCCGCGATCTGTTTGAGACCGACATTGGAAGTCTTGTGCGTACATGTTTTCCAAGCTGCTCCATACCAACCCAACCATCCTACTCTAGGCTGGTGTTTGGTGGTTTTTTGGGAGGCGTGGTATTATTCGACCGACCAAGGCATAAACGGGCCCGCTGGTGGTCATTAAGATGGTAGCCTGCTCTTGCTGTGGATCGTCTAGGCTGGTTAAATCATGCGGCCAACTTGCGTGGTCGTGATTGTTTCTGAGACTGTCATTCCAGATTCAAATATTCTCAATTGGGATAGTTTAACACACCGAGAGATGTATTCTCAATCGGCTAGTATAACACACCGAGAGAGGTGGGCTCAATCGGGCTAGTGTAACACACCGAGAGATGTGGCATGTACGGGTATTTCGTGCATGCCTCACTATTAACACTTGGAGATTCGTGTTACTCTGCTGAGAGCAACACTCAGTCGTCATGCCGCACTAATAATGAGAGTTCTGCGGGAACGGCACAGGAAATACAAGGCTAGTCATGCATTAATTAATAATGCTGTAAATTCACAGGGTACATGGGATTGTTGCTACATGCTCCAACCTGGATGACTTTTATGTATTTAATTCACAGAATACTGGGATTGTTGCCACATGCTCCATTCTAGGTGAATTAGTAAAGTGAAGAAGTATTCATTACTTATCAGTGGCTTTATCCTTTGCAGGATGTCAGCGCATAAATTTGGTTTTACAATTTTAGCCCTGAAATAAGATCCACCATCAACAGGAGCATGTGGCGACAATCCCAGTATTCTGTGAATCAAATACACAAAATTCATCCAGGTTGGAGTATGTAGCAACAATCCCAATTACCCTGTGAATTTTTAGCATTATTTATAATGCATGATTACCCTTGTGTTTCATGTGTTGTTCCCGCAGAACTCTCATTGTTGGTGCGGCATGACGACTAAGTGTTGTTCTCAGCAGAGTAACACGAATATCCAAGTGTCAATAGTGAGGCATGCACGAAATACCCGTACAGGCTACATCTCTCGGTGTGTTATACTAGCCCGATTGAGCATATTTAATTCCCCAAGGGAAATATGGACTGTCCATGTCAGTCTCAGAAACAATCACGACCACGCAAGTTGGCCGCATGATTTAACCATCCTAGACGATCCCCAGCAGGAGCAGGCTACAACCTTAATGACCACCATCGGGCCCGTTTATCCCCTGATCGGTCGAATGCATGTTACGCCCCCAAAACAACCACCGAACGCCAGCCTGAAGTAGGATGGTTGGGTTGGTGTGGAGCAGCTTGGAAAAGCTTGTACGCGCAAGACTGCCAATGTCGGTCTCAAACAGATCACGGACGTCCAACTTTGCCGGCCTAGTTGGACGGCATAGATCGTCTGGTGGCTGATCGGTCAAGTGTTGTTATACACTCTGGCGGGCCCACTCTCTACCCACACGATCGGCCTTCACAAGGGAGGAGCATGGCTTGCCAAATCGTTTGGTTGAAGTTGCATGCGCACGACCGATCCAAAACCCTAATTAGGGTTTGCGGCATGTAACATGTGTCGCTAATCGATCACGAGCGTCCATCTTAGCAAGCTTAGATGGAGGGTGTAGATATAGTCTTAAAAGGTCCCGAGCATGTCAACATGGTCACCGTGGGTCCATCTACACGCATGACCGATCGGCCAAGGCCAATCATGGCCGCCTCGATTCGTGCGCCCAAACTAGGCATGTTGCATGGTCTCCAATTCCTTTGCGGCAATGGATTTCTGCCGCAAACCGATCTCAACCACTCAACTTTGCCGGTCAAATTGAGTGGATTAGATCACACCTTCATGAGACAATAAGGTACGGACGTGTACACCGGCAAGTTGTCTACACGCATGCCCAGTCGGTCCTTCCAAAAACGCCTCCCATGCTTGGTTTCGACCAAGCTGAAGAGTGATGCTTGCGCACCTCTTCAAAACCCTAAAACACTATCACCTGTCGTAGATGAGCGTCATATATCATCTCGTTCGTCCAACTCTACTAGCTTGGTCGGATATCCCAAGCTAGGAGTTAATTGGCCAATAAGATGTCGTGGTGATCACCATCCGTCACCCTACCACATGAAGTGATCGGCCAAGGGAGGGCTTGCCTGCACAGCCTCCAAACGATCACTCGAAGATGGTTGGACATGATCCTATTCTAAGACGCTTAGTTCGCGACTTATCCAGACAGGCTTCGAAACGACAATGGTTCATGCATGCTATTTGCGATGCATTACATACATCAAATGTACACGATATTTCATAAATATTGATTTCCCAAATAACTTAGTTATTTAACCTAGCACCTTATGCTACCTTCTGTTGGTCCCACGATCCACATAATCGAGATATCAAGCATGTCACAAACTGGGGATACTTACTGGGGTATTGGTCTGGCGGTTTACAGCGTACAGCGTGCAACGCGCCAACACAAGAACGTGTCAGGAAGACATGGACGGTTAGTGATGATGGGATAAGTGGACCAAGACTGATCGTGAGACACTAAAACGACTCCACTACTCCATCACTCCACTTCCTCTACTTCCCACGAGAGACGAGGGTTAGGCTCAATGACTTGTATAAATAGGTTCTCCTCCCTATTTCCAGAATAGACAGAAATCAAGTGTTGATACAATGTATTCAAACACCCAGAGCTGATTGCTTACATTATTGCAAGCCAGTTCGATAATATGATATAAGTCATAAACATCCAACACCGTCACAATCTCAACACCTTCTTCGCTTCCCTCCCTAAGATCAACCTCATCTCCTTCACTTTGTGACCGAAGCAAGTCTGGAACGACCATTTCTTGGTTTAGCCCAGAATTGTATAGATTGATCTCTCGAATCAGAAAGAACTCCCGTGCAGTGCATTTGTTTATAGTTTAGATTCGTTTCTCATCCACACACCCAAATTTACCAAAAACTGCAGAAACAGTTTTCA
Source organism: Papaver somniferum (assembly GCF_003573695.1). Taxonomy (NCBI): domain Eukaryota; kingdom Viridiplantae; phylum Streptophyta; class Magnoliopsida; order Ranunculales; family Papaveraceae; genus Papaver; species Papaver somniferum. The sequence goes on along the minus strand of NC_039367.1, from coordinate 37,603,932 downwards.
CCCATAAACACCGCCGGTGGGCGTACTAGTGTCCCAACCAATTGGACTTTGTTTAAACACATTCCAGCATTGTCAAACGCCAACCTTAAACAGGGTGGTCGCGCTGTTAAAAGAAGCTCGAACGAGCTAGACTGTCCAAAACAGTCTCAGAAGTATCACGACCGTCAAACTTCGCCAGCCTGGTTGGACGGCTTGGATCTTCCTATGAGTGATTAAGGAAGCGCCAGCATGCACACTGGCGGCCCAAATTTCCTCTACTCGATCGGTCTATCCACGACAAGTACATAGGGAAATAAATCGTTTGCCCAAACTCGGGTAGACACGATGCTTTGAAAACCCTAATTTGGGTCGGGGTAATGTATTAGTGTCTTAAATCGATCACGACCACCCAACTTAGCCAGCCTAGTTGGACGGCTTAGATCGCGTTTTGGACAATCAAGGATGTGCACATGAGTTCACCACCGACCCAGCATTATTCATGTTCGATCGACTTACTCGTGGAAGTCAATGATGCATTGAATCGCTAGATTGAACTAGAGTAGTCACGGCTATTCTAAAAACCTAATTCACGTTTGCGGCAGCATGTTTCTGTCACAAATCGATCGTGACCACTCATCTTCGCCGGCCGAATCGAGTGGTTTAGATCTGATTTTTAGTGGCCCAAGAGATGTTGACATGCACACCAGCGGATTATCTTCACGCATGTCCAATCAGCCTTTCGAATCAGCACCCAGTGCTTTGATTCGACCAGCCAAAATAGGGACGTCCGCGTAGCCCCTAAACCCTAACTTATATCAACGACAACAAACATCTGTCGCAAACCATCTCGTCCGTCCGACTTCGCTAGCCTGGTCGGACGGTTTGGATCAGATACTAGGCGATCAATGAGGTACATCAATGATCACCGGCCACCACTCATTCACGAGGAGCGATCGACCAAGTGATGGCTCGCCCGTGACTGATTCGATCGAGCTCAAAAAGAGTGATGCTTCTAACACATCGATTATTTTCAGTTGCTTATTCGAAAGCGACGCTTTACATACATCGACTATAAGAAATGCTTTATAAATATCGGCTTTACAAATAATTTATTATTCGACCTAAAAGCACTACGTGTTGATTTTAGCGGCAAGTCACATGACTTGACCCATTCACTCGAGACATCAAACATGTCACAAACTGGGGGATGCTCACTGGGGTATCGGTCTGGTGGTTTACAGCGTGCGGCGTGCAACGCGCCCATTACGAGAGAGTGTCAGGAAAGACGAACGGTTAACAGAGAGTAGTGGATGAACGTGTGACCAGTCCTCCCTCATAACAGAAACATGATGATCACCACCTTCCGCACAGACCCACTTCTCCACTATTTAACTTCCTCCACTTCCTAAGAGATCAGAGTGCGCTCAATGACTTGTATAAATAGGTTTTCAACCTATTCAAACGGACAGAACAACACAAGTGTTATCAACACGAGTAGCCAGAAATTATTTTCTGAAACAAGTCATCAAACAGCCACACCTTCATAATCTCAAACACCTTCTTCGCTTCCCTCCCTAAGATCAACCCTTCTTATTCACCTTGTGACCTAATTGAATCTGGAACGACCATTTCTTGGTTTAGGCCAGAGTCTTACAGATTGATCTCTCGAATCTAAAAAGTACTCCCGTGCAGTGCATTTGTTTAGGGTTTGAATTCGTTTCTCATCAACACACCCAACTTTACCAAAACCAACAGAATTAGTTTTTTCCCTCAAACAGGTAGGCTAAGGAAGATACCTACAATTATACTGCAAGCGCACAGTATATAACATAGATAAAGGCAAATACATGTCGATCCCACAGGGAGTTGTTTCGGTGACAGTAAACATCTAGGTTCTACTTTTACTAATCTAGAGACGAAATAGTTTGTCGATACGACTAGAGATTGATGGTTATACTAAAGAAACAAGATTGAAATCAAATACAAAGACAACTATGGTGTCGAATCCACCACCTAAATGCTTAGAATTCCCTAATTTGATATACTAGTTCCCTTTTCAATCAAAGAGCTATAGAGGTTCTACCCTCAAACTACTTTGAAGATGTGATAAATCACTAGCACAAATGGATAATTTAACCTCAGCAAAATATGTCAATCCCTAGCATTATCTATCTGTTTAAGGAATAGATAATCACAAATTGAACTAATCAGTTTACATAAAGCTTGAATACTTAGCAAGGGATTTCTCAAACTACCATGGATGCATGACATACAAGGTGAAAGTAATTTTCTATGAATTCAGAGATTAAATCATGCTTCTCAATATAATTCATGGAGAAAAAGTAGAACCAAATCAAGCAATTCTGATTATTTAGGGGTTTCATCTCAACCCTAGTTAGGAAACTAAAACATGGACAAAACAGAAATTAAACCTAAATTACAATTAAAGCTTGGTGCACCGGCTACTCCGGCCCCTCAATTCGAATCCAACCCATTTAGAAAAAAAAACAAACAATAAGTTACAACTTACAAGAAATTCTGACAACCTATTTCTTCAATTTCTTGCTGCCATGCTCAGAGCTGTGATTGGTCTCAAGATTTCAACCAATTGATTTTCAAACCATACTTTTATTAGTAGGCACATCGGACCCGTACTCTAGGAACTAGGTCTAGCAATTTAAGTGATGGTTAGGGTGATTACATGACAGAGAGAGGGAGAGATAGAAACAAAGTGGTGAGGTCGTATGAATTTCTAGAAGAGATATGGGCTAACAGTAGGATGGTGGTGTTTTTGGATGAGATATGTGTGGATAGGGAAAAACGGTTTGTTGGTTTTTTAGAAAAGTGAAGAATCGAGCGTGTGGACAAGACTCCTCAACTGAGCAAACTTCTGAGCCTCACACAGATGCACTGCAAAAGGATTGCTTAGATTCGAGAGATAAATTTGTAGGACTCCTGCCTAAACCAAGACAATGGTCGTTCCAGAGTCAATTCGGTCACAAAGAGGGAGATGGGTTGATCTGTAGGAGGGAAGCTGAGAATTGTGTGGGATCAATGATGATCAAGGATTGTGGATGTGTTGAAGGTTTCTGCAAATTTGATGAAATGCTGAAGTTGAGTTCTGCGAATAATATTTTATCGAGTTGTTGACGAATGATGATAATTCTCCGTTATCCTCGATTTGGACCTATTTATATTGCAAGAATGATGAACACCATGATCCCTGTAAGTGTGACGGTTTCTTGAGTGAAAGAGTGGGAAAGTGGAAGATCGTGGTGAAACCAGTTCCAGGTCGTGCAGAGACTTGGTTAACCGTCCGCCCACTACTTTGCTAACTCCTTCAACCGTTGCACGACTTACTCACATTCTCATCGTGGATGAATCCACGTGCCGTAGGCCGCCAGACCAAAACCCTAATTGATATCCCCCATGTGACGTGATTGATGTCTCACGAATCGTGGAGTCTGCATGACAGACGTGTATTAGATTAGTCACGTTGACTGATTAGACAATGAGTCTAGGGTTTGTTGAATTGAGCATGGATGACGAATTGCTCAGTAGAACATTCGAGTAACTGAATTATTGGATATTGATGATTGGATCAATTTGAGCAATTGAGCAAGTATTGCGAATTACTGAATATTGATGGTTGGGCGATTGAGCAAGTATTGCTCAAGTCGACGAATTACTGAATATTGATAGTTGGATCAATATTCGAGCAATTGAGCAAGTATTGCTCGATCGACGAATTACTGAATATTGATAGTTGGATCAATATTCGAGAAATTTGAGCAAGTATTGCTCGACTCGAAGAATTACTGATAAATTACTGAATATTGATAGTGAATCAATATTCGAGCAACTGAGCAAGTATTGCTCAATTCGACGAATTATTTATTTATTGGTGATGTGACCCAATAAAATATTAATTAAAATATTGGTAGATTACCGAATATTATATAATTATTTCTTGTGTTGCTTGATGGATCAACATAAATTTATTTAGTGTTTGAACTTGCTCAGAAAAATGATTTATTGAGTGTTTGTTCGAAAACCCTAATTTTTGATCAATTGCTCATTAGTCGACGAATTGCTGAAAATAGGTCATGAGCAAAGGAGGGACCGACCACATGATACTATGGACGTCCATGTGATTCCCAATTTCTCGAGTGAGCGTACACCAGGGTCCTGGGTAGGCCAGTTGGTGAAGGAATGACGATTAAATGCAGGTTTCATCATTTATTGAAATAGTGCTGGATTGAGCATTAGGTGATAAAACCTAATTATAGAAAACTGATGGACCGACCAAGGTGGCATGAGACCGTCCCTTGGTGGTCGGGGGACCGCTGATGGGCGTTTACACAAACTCTGAGTTGGTTATGAAGAGTTTGGACCCAATATGAGCGATTGCGCAAATTAGGTCAAAAGTGTGAAAACGTGTGGGACCGGCTTTGTGCAAGCCCTAGGGATGATCTTGGTCGGTCAAGAAGGAATGCACGTTTACCATGATGTCCGAGTTTCCGTACTAAGAATTTCAGTATTTTTTGATGTGCGTTCGAGCAATATTTTGGATTATCAGAAGAGTTCGATCTTTGACTGAAATCCTCGATTTTTTGCTCGAATGAGAAAGTATGCTCGTTTGATCACTATTTTGTGAATATTAAAATAATAATATTTAAATATATTTTCGTGAGTGACCTAGTCGGTCATGTGACCATGTTGACTTTTGGTTTTTCATGGTTTGCGCAATATTTGAGAAAATATGGAGAAACCATGATTTTTGCTGAAACAAGGAAGTTTCACAAGATGAGAAAAATAACAATTTATGAAAGATTAGGGATTGCAAGGTGTGGGACCGGCCACGACTAGGGTATGGCCGGCCGGCTAAGTTGCGCGGTCCCGCAACACATTTTCCTATTTTATATTATTATTTTTCATGAAACCACGAAAATATGGAGAAACCATGAAAATATGGAAAAGCCATGAGTTTTGCTCAAACAAGGAAAGTTGTTAGAATGGAGGAGTCTTCATGAGTTCATGAAAGCAACAAAAATAAGGAAAAATAATGGAGGAAGCATGGGACCGTCCACGGCTAAGGCACGGCCGACCGGTGGACCCGGCCCATGGGCGCTTCTCCATTATTTTAATGTTATTACGTTCTCTCTCTTATTTTATGCAGGATTCCTTATTTTTCCACGTTTTCGCATGCTCATTAGTGCATTTGGGTGTTCGTTCGTGCATCATTGTCGAGTACACTTGCACCATTTTATGGGGCTTACTCAGTGGTAGTCCAGATGCCCGATTATTGAGTATTTATTACCAATTTATGAAATTCAGTGGAGAATGATTCATGAATCTGAGTAATAAAAGTGAATAGTTTTTCATTATCAATCCATAGGATCAGCCGTGGATTCGACCATGAATTTGGAATAATAAAATTACCTATTACCATTCTATGAGATCAGCCGTGAATTCGATCATGAAATCGGAGTAACGAGATAATATAACATAGTTGTTTATTGTCATCCCTTGAGATCAAGTCGTGGATTCGATCATGAAATTGGAGAAAAATATAATTGTTTATTGCCATTCCATGGAATCAGGCCGTGGATTCGACCGTGGAATAGGAGCAAAAATAGATCATTCTGGGAATTCAGTGGTGAATGTCACGGCAGAATTAATCTATTGCAGAAAGGATATTAGCGTCACATCCATTCTGAATGGTGCATAGTTAGGGAGTCACGGGTGTTCTCTTACGACATGAAGGCGTTATTTCTCTCAATCTTACGGAGAACCGCCTGGATCTATACACGGTCTCTCCACATAGTCAGGGAACAATGAGTGTCACCGACGTCCTGAAGGCGTTATTGCTCTCAATCTTACGGAGAACCGCCCAGAGGGGGGTCTGTCTCATGTAGTCAGGGAACAGTGAGTATCGCCGACGTCCTGAAGGAGTTATTGCTCTCAATATTACGGAGAACCTCCCAATTACGTTATTCTACAAAGAGGGCACAATGAAATTCCAGGGATCAAACGCTCAGCTAGTGGAGGCTTTTCGAAAGACATATTCATCATGGCTTCGTAAAATATGAATCATCACATGCCTGAAAGCCGTGTCAGAAGCATGCAGTATCGTGATTTTATGGTTTTGTCCTTTGTTGAAAATCCTCCATCTACATTAAGTCCTATGCTTAGTGGAGAACATTCATGCTCTGCAGTAAGCATTAAATGGTGATTTTCAGTCGACGAGATCAGTGGTTGAACTCGGTCTACAAAGGCATTTTTCAGAACCCTCGATTTGCTCCAATGGTGTCATGTACGAGCAAATGTTCGGGTGAGGACCCAGATAGTGTGATAGAGTGTGATTCTGTGAGCATGGAGAGATGAACCATCGATGATTTGGTCGGTCAAAAGTCCAATTTTGGTCGATTTAGGATTTATGGGCCCGAGTCCAAAAAAGGAAACCCGTGTTTTATTAGGTTTTGGAAATAAAATTAATATAAAAGGGAAGAAGCCCTAAAATTATTTTATTTTTGATCAACCAAGCACCTCCATCTCTTCACCATTCTCACTCGAGTTGCAGCTGGGAAAAAAGTTCTTTGCCGGATTTCATTCGCCGCCGATCATCGCCGTTTGTCGTCCGGTCAAGTTCCAGCCGGCGCCGACCAGGTAAGTCCGAACTTTTTTTTTAATTTGTTGTATGTTTTGGTACTTTTCATGAGTTGTTCAAAACAAAATTCCATGTGCACATTTATGCGTAGGTTTTATGAAATTTGTCGCTTTTGAAAGTACGTATGCACGTTCGTTCAATAGTTTAAGAAACGAGCAAAAATTCCTAATATGAAAGAGATACGTATATTATTAAATAAACATGGTCTAGTTGCCGTAGAAAAAATTTTGTTTATGAGGTTTCATGAAAATCCAAATTTGTTTTCAAAACATGAACTTTCACACAAACACTTTTAGGAACATAGGTTCGTTTGTAGAAAATAATGATCCTTAGAGTTAAAGGATTTTTGAAAAGATCTGTAGTTCATGATAAAATTCATTGGTGAACTTTCAAAACTTTGTTTGGAACATGTAGATTTTTATAAGAATAGAAAAGACCTTCGCTCCATAGACGAATGCTCATTTGAGAAAAAAAATTTTTTTTTATATACAATTTACGTGAGTTACTAACTGACGAATTTTTTATTTTTTTTAAAAAAAAATTACGTGACATGTTCACGTTTTTTTTTAAAAGAAAAATCAACCTTTGATTTATGGAAAATCGTTGAAAGCAAACAGTATTTGGTGAGTTCGTTAACTCGTAGTGTATGCATGAGTTTGGTGATTTTATAGTGTATGTACACGAAAAAATCAGCGAATGTTCATATGGAAAGTTATATGAATCATTCATGGTTTAGTAAAAAGTCAGGTGTTTGACTTTGAATTTTGCTCGTCTTTGCAGGTTTGAAGAAACGAGCAAGTTTCTAGAGTTTTACAGTATTATCACTAAGTTCGTGAAATCGTAAACAGGTAAGAGTTGAGGATTACCATTTTTTGTAGAAGCTGATGTGAGCATCATGATTATTCCTTCGCTTTAATCCTACTGATGAAATTTATGTGTGAATGTTACAACGACTTCGTAAAGATGACTGATCGTCAGGACAACGCTTCTGAAGATGCTTCTAGGGAAGAGTCTTCCAGAGAGGATTCTTCTGGAGAGGATGCTTTTGGAGAGGATTCTTCCGGAGAGGATGCTTCTGCTGATGTATCTTCCAGAAATGATGATTCTAGGGCTTCTAGGAAAAGGGAGGATAAAACCAAGAACATCCCAAATACTAATGACGAATTCTTCGTGTTTCAGTACAAACCCGAAAAGCGTCCTTCAGGTTCCGCATTCCGGTTGCTCATAAATCCCAGAAGCACTACTCAGAACAAGCTGGTCACTCCTCAGGCGATAATTAGGTTCTGTTTGAATGGGAAGCACTATTTGGGTTCTCACGTGGAACTCAAACTTTCTCGAAAACCCCTGGCGCATTTCTCCGGATGGGCTCGTCATATGTTGGGCTATAGTCATAAGAACTATGCTAGATCATGCACAAGTGACACGAGCTATTCAAGCGACTGGGGATTTAGTGATCAATCACGACATACCAGGTATGGTGGCTCTACTTTCCCGTTGGTGCATTCCTACTCACACATTCATATGCAGATAGGGAGAATTCACTGTCACTTTGGAAGATGTAGTCGCTCTGTTGCATCTTCCAATTACTGGAAACTTCCCTGAAGAGCACTCAACAGAGGAGAATGCGATGTCTAGTGTGTTGGAAGCTAATATGCAAAAATTCAACGAGTCATCCAAAACTTGCTATGCTGAATGGTTGTGATACTGGTGGCCGAGAGATGGAGTTCCTGAAGAACCTGCTGATAGTACTTTAACCATTGCTGCTTTCTTGTGCTTGTGGCCCTCCAGAGACATTCTTGAAGATAGTGGACATTTGTTGAATCCATTTGTGATTCCCTTCGCTATAAAGATGGCTAAAGGTGAGAAACTTCCCATTGGTAGTCTATTTTTGGGTTCGCTATTTTCCAATTTAGACTCCCTAGTTGTAGACTCCAGTGTCTCCGATGGTTTAATAAAGATTGAAACATATTCTAATACCATGTTTCTTGAAGCTTTAATGTGGGGGCACCTTGAGAAATATGCTCCAACTCCTCATAGAGTCTTGCAAGGACCCAATGTTGATTCTCGTCATGCTATCTTTGAGAAAAATAGTGCTAGGATTATGCGTTGGTCTACAAAGCGACCACGGAAAAAGACATGTCTTGCTAGTATTTTAGACAGTGAATCTGAGTTCAACTTTCGTCCCTGGACGACAGTTGATCCTTTCTTCTCGCAATTGATCACTTTCAATGATACTAATGAGATCATCACTTTGAAGTCTGGTACTGAGTCGAGTGATGGAGAGAAATCTTTTATGCTGAGTTGCACTCCTAGTTACATAGTGTCACTGATGCAAGGAGAATTCCAGGTGGAAGAATATAATATCGACAGATCAGCTCGACAAATGGGTCTCGATCAGTGTACTCTAGGTCATCGAATGAATAAACCATCGCTTGAATATTTGAAGGCTCATTTGGATAACACACATGTGGAAGGGAATGCTTATGTGTATTCTTTTATCAACCAAGACATTTACGTAACTCCAGGTTATGCAGCATTCTGGAATCAACAACTTGAACACTTGTATAATTTTGTGATGGATGTCAAATCTCGGAAACGAGTGTTTCCTTCTGCTGAAATACTTTTGGATCGCCCACGGTTGAAACCTCTTTCTAGTGGTGATAAAAGGAAAACATCTCCAGAATCTTCACATGTGAATATTTTCCTCATGTTTTTGATAATAACATGATAATCACAACTTTAATCGTTTCGATTAACTCATTGTAGGTTGGTCGTGCTGTGAGGCCTCGAATTCCTGTAGACTTCTCTGAATGGCAAGACAGTCCCCAGAGTGGAGAAAACAGGAGCAGGATGAATTACAGAATGATAGCGGACAATATGCAGTCCCCAACTGCTTCTTTGGTGAGTTGTTAGCACTTCCTTTATTGTTGCGATTTTCTCGTCCATGTAATTAGGATCCCAAAAGAATGTTGTTAATTTGTTTCAGAATTTTGCTCCATCGATTATTGACGGTCTTCATCTTTCCTCCATACGAACAATTCAGGAATCCAGCATCGATGGAGAGGTTGATGTGAGTATCCTTTCATGTAAGCGATTTCGACATTTCCTTGAATGAAACAATGATGATTATTGTTAATGGATCCAGGAGGAGATTGTTGTGGAAAGCCAACATGGTCATGCTATTCATTCGTCTTTGAATGGTAGTGAGAAAGAGAATCCTCAAGAATCGCGACTGAATGGAAATAATGGTGCTCCCAATGTTGATGCCGACCCTGTTAACTCTTCGAATGACTTGGAGACTCCTCAAGTAAGTATCCATTTTGTATTATATTCATAGAAGTTTACGATTGCTGATTTGAGGTTGATTGAATGAAAATTCGTATGAATGAATGAAGAAACTTTAGCGAAATACGTTACCAGAAAATTCAGAACTCAGACTTTTAGCAAAAACGCCATAAAATCCTCATACGATGTCAGATTTTCGTGATCTGCCCATGTATATTTATGCCCAGGAAATTTCCAAGCTTTATCAAGGAATATTTTTGAGTTTTGAGCATGTTTAGGGCCTGAAAAAGGCGAAACAGTAAACTTCCAGGATATTTTCAGAACTTTTTCAGATTGTATGTTGTCCAATGTTTTGGCGACATCTCCTTGCTCGTTCATCCGATTGTTATGAAATTTTGATATGTTGTAGAGAACATCCGTACGAAGAGAATGGTATATGAATCAACCTTAGATTTCTTTCCAATTGCTCCCAGTTCATCGTTTCATACAGGGAAGTGTAGAATTTCTTCAGGTGTGCTTGTTTGAAAAACGTATTTCATGACTTCAACACTATGCTTGAATCAGGCCGTGGATTCGACCGTGGAATAGGAGAAAAAATAGATCATTCTGGGAATTCAGTGGTGAATGTCACGGCAGAATTAATCTATTGCAGAAAGGATATTAGCGTCACATCCATTCTGAATGGTGCATAGTCAGGGAGTCACGGGTGTTCGCTTACGACCTGAAGGCGTTATTGCTCTCAATCTTACGAAGAACCACCTGGATTTATACACGGTCTCTTTACATAGTCAGGGAACAATGAGTGTCACCGAAGTCCTGAAGGCGTTATTACTCTCAACCTTACGGAGAACCGCCCAATATGTAGAAGGGGGTCTCTCTCATGTAGTCAGGGAACAGTGAGTATCACCGACGTCCTGAAGGCGTTATTGCTCTCAACCTTACGGAGAACCTCCCAATTACGTTATTCTACATAGAGGGCACAATGAAATGCCAGGGATCGAACACTCAGCTAGTGGAGGCTTTTCGAAAGACAATATTCATCATGGCTTCGTAAAATATGAATCATCACATGCCTGAAAGTCGTGTCAGAAGCATGCAGTATCGTGATTTTACGGTTTTGTCCTTTGTTGAAAATCCACCATTTACAATATGGAGATGGTGTCGGTGTGAAGTAAATAGAAGGGGAGAGCTTCTGATATTGGAAATGAAAATGGGAAAAGTGATAAAGGTTTTGTTTGGTTGTTGAGCAATAATACCTAGCTTAGGTATATGAGGATAAATTGTTTGGTTTCTGTTTCTTTAATCGTGAACAACACTTGGATTTTCACTTTGGTCCATTGATTTTCCTTCCACTTCTTCTTATCCATCCACTCTTTGGCCACCATTTGGTACAAACATTTCCACTTTCCATAATACTTTGTCGCGCTAATCTTCAGAGTTCGGTCACCTGCTCCCTCTATAAACCTCCCCATAATTATTAATCCTATAAAAACACACACAAAATGTCAATATTTACAACAAAATGATTATTGATGCACCGATACGCTAAATGCATAATTTGGCATAAAATGAGATATTAAAGCACTTTAGATGTGACAAAAGACAACAAAATGATCTAGAAATATGCAGTATTAGGCATCGATCACATTACCACTGTGTGGGTCAGTATTCATAGGAATGAGCAGCTTTTCGGTTCTGTCATGCATGTCTCTTATAAACTGATCAACTTCTTTTGTTCTCTTCAGTTCATTGTTCTGCGCAAAAAAAAGTCTGGAAAAGAAAAGAAAAATGAACTAGATAAGCAATTCATTCTATGCATGTTGGATTATACAGTTCAAATAGATAAAAATCAAATAACCTTCAAAGCCATGCTTTTTTCTCTAAATCAGATAAACTGCAAGCAAACAGTTCACTTATCAAATGAATAGGCAGAAACACACTTACGAATGTTGTTGAATTCATAATCTCGAAGTTGATATACTTTTTTCGAATCTCATTGCCCTGGCTCTCTATGAACATTCTCTCCTTGTTTGCAGATTTATACTTTCTGTATATATAGTAGTCCAACAAGGTGGTGTCCAAGTATTCATTGAACAACAGAGAACCAATTTCACTCCTTGGACTGATATTGGAATTTTCTTGTAAAAAAGCGGTGGTCTAACAACCACACCCAATATTTCGCTTAGCAATATGTATGGAAAAAATCCAATATACTTTTAAGAGAATCAACTAGACAGTCAGACTCAATCTTATTAAAAGTATATCAAAGAGTTATATCTCACTTTCCCGATTCAATACTTACTCAATTAAATAGAAATCTGCGAGTCTAATTGAATACAAGAGAAATCACTTGAAAGGTACCAAAGACCAATGTTCAAGGATCAATCAATTTCAATCAACAACCAAAGGTTGGATTTCCCAATTGATCGATTCAATGCATAACCTGTGATATTTCAATTACATAACAAAATATAACGCGGAAAAAAAAATCACAGAAACCAGAAGTTTTGTTAACGAGGAAACCGAAAATGCAGAAAAACCCTGGGGCCTAGTCCAAATTGAACACACACTGTATTAAGCCGCTACAGACACTATCCTACTACAAACTAACTTCTATCTGGACTGTAATTGAACCCCAATCAATCTCACACTGATCCAAGGTATAGTTGCGCTTCTTACGCCTCTGATCCCAGCAGGATACTACGCACTTGATTCCCTTAGCTGATCTCACCCACAACTAAGAGTTGCTACGACCCAAAGTCAAAGACTTGATAGATAAATCTGTCTAACACAGAAAAGTCTATAGGATTGAATAAATTTGTCTCCCATAGAAATACCCAAGAGTTTTTATTCCGTTTTTTGATAAATCAAAGTGAACAGGAACCAAATGATAACCCGGACTTATATTCCCGAAGAAAAACCTATAATTATCAATCACCTCACAATAAACTTAATCGACTAGCGAAACAAGTTATTTTGGAATCACAAACGATGAGACGAATTTTGTTTGTGATTACTTTTCTATCTTGCCTATCGGAGATATAAAATCTCGAGCCAATTATTTCAATTGCACTCAACACGATAGAAACAGCAAGATCAGATCACGCAACTACAAAGATAAAATTTGGGTCTGGCTTCACAATCCCAATGAAGTCTTCAAGTCGTTAACCTACAGGGTCTCGAGAAGAAACCTAAGGTTAAAGGAGAATCGACTCTAGTTATGCAACTAGTAACACACAAGAGGTGTGGGGATTAGGTTTCCCAGTTGCTAGAGTTCTCCTTTATATAGTTTTCAAATCAGGGTTTGCAATCCAAGTTACCTTGGTAACAAAGCATTCAATATTTACCGTTAGATGAAAAACCTGATTCAACCAAGCTAATATCTTTCAACCGTTATATCGAACTTAGCTAATATTCAACGTTAGATGAACTCTCCCCCATAAAATGTCATTCCCGAAAGAACAACAAGAGCGACCTTACTTTCACAAGAAAAGAAGGATTTCTTTGGACATAACAAATCACATACGAATATGAATTTGAATCCAAAAAACTCAATTAAATTAACCACAAGAAAACCCATGATTAATTTAATCGGAAATGCTCAACAAAAGAGAGCTTATGGAGCCGCACAGTATATACATAAAAATATGGATCAGGGAAGATCAATACTGCGGAATAGACAAGGATTCATTCTGTTTTCCATCACTATTTGCACAATGACATACAATAGACATAATCCTCGTAAACAAAAGTTCATCCTATCTTCCATCAATATTTGCATAATGACATATAATAGGCTTAAAAGCTTTTGTAATGTCAAAAGTTCATTCATTCTTTTATCAATACTTGCATATCGACATGTGAAAGACTTAACTTTTTATAAAGTATCGGAAAATCATAGTCCAAGGATGCAAATATACATATCCCATAACAAATTGCAATATATAAAACCAATAAAGATTAATACTGCAAAAACAATTTTTTCCCTTTGAAGGTAAAATCAATCTTTTTCGCACGGATTTACACCAAGAGTGGTTACCAAAGGTGTATAAAAATATTTTCTTAACAAAGAAGAACATACAAAGTCATTGAAGACCATGCATCATAGTTCACATAAGATGATTGTGAACATTCAAGAGTCCCATAGCAATGCGTACTACTGCCTATTCTTGAACTTTATTCTTTGTGATTCACCAACATCATTCTTTTAAAAGCTAAGAATGATCTTATAAGAGAATTAATCCAAGAATCCAAGTTTCCAAGTCCAACAGAAGTAGAACAAGTGCGGCGAAACGGAGCAGATTACTCAAAAACAAGATACGGGACAAAGACCAACCTCAACTCATTCAAATTTAGGATTTCTCATCACCATTTTGAAGATAATTCAAATAGGAAGAGAATGCAAAAATAATGAGGTCATTCCGAGTTTAGACGAACAAGTTACGGCCAAAACAAATTTACCGAATATCGACGTCAAGTATGCATACGGGTTTGCAAACGAATTTTCGTATCCTGGAGATGTATGCAAACGGGTATGCGTACTTAAACCCCTGGATTTTGATTTTAAATGATGTTATGCATACCTGGTATGTGTACCATGTAGTCCAAACATGCCGGACTATTATTTTCAAACCTAAACATTTAAGAACCTTAAACACAGATCAAGTTAGGTAGAAATGAACGATAAGAAAGGTACGTGGATTATTATAGGTTCTCTAAGCAAATAAAAACACAAATCTTGCTCAAGTTTATAGACATACATTTTCAGAAGAATCCAGTTGAATTTTACAGCCTTACCGAACATAATTTGTGCACCCCAATTTTCGTGCTTCCCTCACCGTATATATAACAGGACATTCCTTGGTGAGGATGCACTTACAACACACTCAAGTTGTGTTCAGGTGAAAATGTCTTGCTCACCACAAGTGACTTTTGGATTATCATGAAAGAGATCACTTTTAGAACCTTTCACATCCAAATCCATCTTTC